>NC_024328.1:10036429-10048447 GCF_000523025.1 Cynoglossus semilaevis | reverse complement strand
TATCACTTCTTAAACATGTCAATACGAGAACTTACAATAACATCACTGTATAACATCATCAGTAGCTGGTAAACCCACAACATTTCATGACATATAACTATCAAACTCTCTGTCAGTGTAAGATGTAAAGGTGCAAAGGAAAATATTTTCATCTAAATTTGCGACAACTGTGACTCTTCAGCTTCAAAACGCTTTATCTTTCAGAGCTCGGAGCCTCAGAAATGGGATGTAGCTTATAGGATAAACGGCTAATTTGGACGATGTAGATTAGTTCAAAACTAGGCCTGGGCCAAAGGAAGAATGTGGACATGATTACACTTGTCTTTGTCGGGTTTGTCCAGGTCCCTAGAACACTGTTTCCCAAAGACTGGGTCGTGACCCTGAGTCGCAAGTGGGTCGTCTCACATCATGTTTCCCAGGAGTTTACGAATAATGTCTAATGACTTGGGTTGCGAAGGTTTGTGACTTAAAATATGGGTCCCCAGAAAATAACTGCCAGAACACAGAACATGGTACCAACAAAACTGTTGAACTTTTAAGAATCCTACGGTGGTCTTCAATAAAACTAATTCACGTACAGTTGAACTGATTATAAAAGCATACAGCTAACCACCCAACAAAGGTAAAAGTCTAAAAAAGACAAAAATTATTAAATTTGTCAGACTCTGACTGATGATTTAGACCTGGACTAAATACAAGTCAAACCAAAACCAAGACCAGCAGACAAGTCTAAACCCAACATGGCCCACCTACACTAATTCAGTGTTTCCCAAACGTTTTCTGGGGACCCATATTTTAAAAGTAACAAACCTTCGCGACCCAAGTCAATAGACATTGTTGGTAAACTCCTGGGAAACACGGTGCGAGACCTCTTGCGACCCACATGGGGGTTGCGACCCAGTCTTTGGGAAACAATGTACTAATTGACGGCAAACGTATTCACGCAGTCCGTACTTAACGCAGCTGACTGTTCCTTCTTCAGTCGAGCTCTTTAGAAACACCTAGATTCACTTTGTAAAATGTCAGATAATGTCAATGCATCAAAGCATTTCAGAACCACGGGCCATGGGCTCTCAAATCTCTTGTCCGTCTTGATTCTTACACACAGCCAGTTTCTCCAGAGGATCTCCAACATGGCACTTGTGACAACAACCACAGAACCTGTGCTCTCGTTCTGCAACCGACTACATTACAGTAAACCTCCAAAAAGCAGTTGCCAGTGTCATACCAGTGTGTACCAAGGTTCTGTGGAATGCACTGGTATCATGTGGTGAAGATGGCAGGAAGGAGTTAAACCAAAATCAGAGAAGAGAAATCCTGTCACCTGTGACCTTGTCTTTCTGTAGATTTCTCTGAACCTTACAGCATCAAAGCAGCCTGGATGAAAATGATAGACAAGTGCTGCTGAATACAGTTTACTTTTATTTATATATAAATATATATAGCTCTACTTGTTTTACTGTGACACTGGCTACTTTCTTTTTGAGCTTAGTTAATTTAGTGAAATTTTTACCTAAAAGGATTTCGATGGAGGGGCAGCATCGGTAAACATGAGAAAAGTTCTTAGGACTGTTAAACCACAGTTTAAAGTCTAGAGCATGTTGTATTTATATTGGCTTACGTTGTGCCTGTTTTATTTTTAGTTTTGTTTTTTTCCCTAAATTTTGAAAAAAAAATATATATGCTTTTTATTTGACTTCATTGCTTTGCATTCTGTATTAGTAAAGCCATGTCACATGTCTGTTTTCACATTAATGTAAAGTATCAGATATCACAATAAATTTTCAATGGCATTAAAATATGCATTGTCTGAAGTTTTCTGTATTCAGTTTTATAGTATTTTTGATGGCAACTTATTTTCACTGAAAAAAAATTTTGTTTGCAGTTTTTTAATTGTTGACATTTTACTGAAGGGTGAGTTAAAATATTAAGAATTATTGTCTTATTATACTTATGTTAAATTATTGTTTTGAAGCAGCCATAAAATCGTCAAGTTTGCCACAGTTTGAAAAACATTTCTTCTGTGGTTGTTGAGATAAGTGATGAAATTAGATTGAAAGTTTACCACAGATAGTGAATATGCTGTTAAAGGCTTAGCAAAAAACAATGTCAAAAAACATAAAACTCACTGTCAGCCCTAAGACAGATTACATTAGGTCAGACATGACGGTGAGATTTTAAAATGAACAGACCTGCAGTTTAACAACAAAGTGTCATCACATCAAACATGGGGTGATTAATACTTCTTCAAAAATACTGTCTTGTTTTCAGACTTGTTTAGTATTACACACCTCAACTTCAACACAGCGTTCAACAACTGCAGTAGCCCAAGGCTGAAAAAGCAACATAAGAAAATGAAGAAACAAGGAAAAGCAAATGGAAACATCACAGCTCCAACCACTGTTCTGTATTCAGCTTGTTTCTAGTACATCATAACGAACATAAAAACTCAACATCAACTACTATTTGTTATGTCTTGTGGGGTTAGCCCTTTTTTATTTAGCTTGTCTTCATTAACCAAAACATTAAACCTAAAACGTTTATAATTCAGGGAATTGGTTCTGGCTAATAATTTCACCTTCACCATGAAGTAAGCAGTGGTTTTAATCGTTGTCTTGGTGTAACACAGTCAGAGTCTATTATTCTCTTTTGTTGAATCATACGGGGGTTAGAAAAGGATTTGTTACCCACTACCTTCAAAACTGTGAGAAAGTCCACACAGAAGAACTGTTCTCTCTCTGGAGTTACTTCAGAGAGAATTAGAGCATTGAAACAACAGAGCTGCCCTTCAACAAAAGCCTCAAAAAAGTCTGACCAGAAGCTGACAACAAAAGTCTGACAAAATATAAATAAGCCTGTGTTTGTATATAACTTTACACAACAGCACAGATGTTATAGTTTCAACGAGGGCTGAGGTTTTGTTCTGGATGCTAATTAATCCAGAGGCTAGCTGAAAAGACAGAACTAGAAAGAACAGGCGCTGAAATACAAGGCTAGTTCAAATGTATAAAACATCATAGTAGTTCTGTAGAGTATAAATATAAAAATGTATAAAGTTTTTTGGCATGAATAATAATAGTTTACATATAATATATGTACATTTTTGTAGTGTTAGTGTAAGGTAGCATAAGCTAACGTACCGTAGCCACATTTAACATTTGTCCACTTTGTGAAATAAAATGTCCAACAAAAACAAGCTGTTTAAAAAAGCTACCTAAATTATTTAAAACTAATAGTTAACTAATTTGATATGGCTAATTTATTTTAACTCTTTCTGAAATAAGAACTTAGCTTCAAATATTAGCTATATTTGCTATGGCTTTTGCTAACATGGCCATTTCTGCTGTGAGTTCTACTTTGGAAACTGCCCTCAGTGAAACACAAACACATGTAAATATAAATTATTAAGCTGTCAGGTACATTTTTCCTGACTTGTCCTCATTTTTAAAAACCCATCTGTTGTCGTTTGTGCAGGTCAGATGGAGACAGCACAGCCACAGACAGAGCGAAAGATCCGTCTCTGTGGACGCTTTTATCCAGACCACCCTGTGCTATTTTAACTGCATACATATTTCAGAGAGTCTGACTCAGTGTGGATCAAATCTAACCTTTACTTTGTTAGGACCATACACTGTATTGAGAGACCAAGACCGATTTGTGATGGCTACAGATGTAGTGGTGTTGTCAGTTAATGTCAACATGTGGTTTTCTCCTGGCCATAGTTCTCATGTCTGTTGACCTACTTCTGTGTATGTGTCTGTGAGTATGTGTTACAAACAAGGGGGTGTGGTGAGGTCTATATCTGTAAAGTCTGTCTGTGTTTTTCATTAGACATAGTCCAGCAGGAGACAGTAAGGTGACAGATAAGGATTAACGTTAAGTGCATGGGTGAGAGGGTCAAACTGGCCGTGTGTGTCAGGGAATACATGATAAAACCTGACACCTCTGTAACGATACAACGTTAAAGTAATATTATAATCACATAAATATTAAAATTAAAATTTTAAAATAATTATGAGAAAAATAATAGGTATGTCCGATACTAACGTTTTGCCGATATACGGTTTGCCGATATTGTCCAAACACTTACCGTACTTTCCAATTCCAATATGGACCCATACCAATATAGGCCTGGTAATTGTTAATTATTTATCTGTACAAACCACTGTATGAGTATGAGATTAACTAAATGAGCTGCAATGCTGCCATCTAGTGACTCTAACTGTAATATACAGCCGTTTATCCCCAAAAATGTTATTAGGGCACACATCGAAACATCAGGTTTTCATTATTGGAGGAAAAACCGCTAACGATTCTTACATATATTACATAATATGCTAATATCTGGCTGATAATATTGGCCAATGTCCCTAAAATTTTAAATTTTAATCTAATATAGTATTTTTTGGGAGATTTATTTTAAAAATGCACAAATTTTTTAACATGTGTGATTAACTGTGTGGTCTTTTCAGCTTCTGTAAAATGTTTTAATAAAAAATAAGCTCTTTTTAGATCTTTTTTTCTGTGCTGCCAGTGGGTGCCCAAAGTTTCTGGCTCTCATGACTGGACTATTTCAAGAGCTCTGATGTCATCTGAGGGAGGGGCTGGACACCATGACTGGAGCTGTGAGTCAGAGCCAGAGAAAGGGGGAGGGCGAGGAAATGCAGAAGGAGGTACGTAGCATGTGAACAACAACAGTGTTTGTTCCCAGGTGGTCACCTGGGAAAAGGCCAAACCGTGTTCACCTCTAATAAACAACAGTGATGACAGTCACCATTCAATGGTGAAACTGTGATCATAAAATATGCACAAGTCTGTTCTGCTCATTAACCAATCCTTCACTGCTGTAGTGAGTCAATATTTTAGACTTGGCCTTAAAGAGTATTGATTATATTTATATTTTATGTTTTAAATGTGGTGAAGAGAGTTAAGGGTCCAGATTTGTCCTGTATGTTTACATTTTTTCAGCAATTAAAAAACAAAAACTAAACCTTTATTTATTTTTATTTTTTAGGGGTGTTTGTTGTATATTAAGATTTTTGTAAAACACAGAATAAAACAATATTATTTGTCACCTAAACCTTTGTGCCAAGGCAATTCTCACAGAGTGACTCACTTGTTCAGTACCTGTCGGACAAACGTCTCAAACAAACGAGTTTACATCCGCCTCTAAAATACAATCCATGTTATTATCACGGGTGGAAAAACAAGAGACAGGAAGTAAAGGAGAGTTGTTTTTCCTCTTGTCTCAATGAGTGATGTCATCTTCATTCAGACTCTGCCCACACAATGTCGTGGCAGCACTCAGCATCCATTGTCACCATGGTTACAAAACTGCCTCTGACAGACCACCAGGCTCTGAGCAAGCAGATAGAAACTTATGGATGCCCTGGCCAATAGGAGCGCAGCTGAGTGATGTCACTGAGTTGCACTGTCTGAAATGAAGATTTGCATTCAAAATGAGTAGAGTCAGAGTTGTGCTGACGCACCGACTTAACAAAGAGGACATTATCTGTGAGGGTGGACATCAGTGTCTGACATGTTTTTTCTTTCCTGCTGTGTGACGCTGATACATGTCTGAGGGGAAAATCTAGGAACATTCTAGATTGATACAAAAGAATCAAAAATAAATCTTTAATATTTAGTTTTTAACCACAACTTTATTTAAAAGTGTTATTTAATTTAAATTTAAAATGACTTTCCATACATATTTCCATACACATTCCAAAAATATATAAATGCTTACAGTCTGGCTTTTCTGACATCTGCCACTAATGTATATTCTCTGCCACTTATTTGAATTCAGGTTGGATGCTAAACGCTAACATGCTAATCAAACGTTAGCATTTCGGTGTTTTGTTTTTTTTTTTTGTTTGTTTTTTATTTTCTACATTAAATTGTTGGAAAGTTAAATGTAATATTTCAAACAAACCTCTTTATTATTATTGTAGGAGACACATACCAGGACTGGGGTTTGCTTTTTTTGTTTGTTTAAAGGACATGCTGTTGACAAATGACAAGTCAACATCTCCTGAGTCTGTCTCTGAGGCACATCAATGCAACGGCTGGAAGCACAAAAGTGTTTCATTAATAGTGGTTTAAAAAAATATGACTTGTTGTCTATTTTGGACGGTATTTTTGCATAAAAAAAATAAACAGAAATAATACCAAAGTAGTCTTGAAGTGTAGCGACCTCCAGTGTTTACTACCTGATGCCATAATTATTCTTCAGCATATGATGACAATAACTCGTTTGTTTAGAGGTTGGCTGAGCCGGAGCTGAGCAGCTGGCCGCCTATTACAGGCTTTTTATTTTTAGCACAGACAGGAGGACCACACCTATTTGAATAACATGAGAAATAACCACTGAGAGGTGGGTAAAATACAAAAGTTCTGTGACAAATATCGAAGTACACTCACGGCAGCAGACACCCATCTGTTTTGTTTCCTAGCATTTGTGCTAAGAGATAGATCATTCACAAATCATGAACATTTCATTTATTATTCTTGTGCTGAATGTGTATCGTGATGATTCGCCGCTTCCCCGGCTTTTTACAATGCATTATTGAAGGGCAGCAAATTGCTCAAATTATCTCTTTTGTCCTGTATTTCCTTTTTCCATTATGTCTCTCCCTGTGGTGTGACAATCCTCTCCTCACCTTCTGACTACATCAGTCAGCAGCTATCCGTGATATAGTCCATTGTTTCCCAAAGACTGGGTCGCGACCCTCAGGTAGGTCGCAAGATTTTTTGGGGGGGTCGTCTCTCATCATGTTTCCCAGGAGTTTACCAATAATGTCCATTGACTTGGAAAACAACCAGAAAAAAGGTTTGTGAAACACTGCTCTAGTCACTTGTTAGCAGATTGTTCAGTCTATCTGGGTGGCACGTATGGGCTGAATCCCAGTTCAAGGACTAGCCTAATGAGGCTGCATTTGTCACGTACAACTCAAATTTGTCATAGGAGGCGACTATAGGCCGATTATAATTTGTCTTAGCAGCATATGTTACAACCAAATATATGAAATCAGCAGCAAATAGATGGAAAAGTATTTCATACAAATCAGAGTGTAATTATTAGAATTCAATCAAGAAGCAGTTCGTTTCCAGAGACAAATTAGCAGCGATGCAGCGGGTAATTAGGTCTCACCTGTCACATGACTGGTCGACAGGAAAAACTAAAACAACAATAAAATATTAGTTTTTTTCAACCTATTGGCTAACAAAAAAAAAAAGTTAATCTCAAATACTTACATATTACCCAATACAAATAGAATTTTAAAGCTAGTATTGACAAAGTATAGACAAGTATTAGTACACGTTCACCCAACCCTTTCTATGTCTGTATTTCATACTTCAATCCAAAATTAAAAATGTAACTAATTTGTCAACATGAAATCCCACCTCACCAGTTGCCCTGCACCACCACCACATACTTCTCTGCCGCTTCAGGCTTTCTCATGCAGTACCCCAATTCCACTTATGCCTTATATTCACATATTCTATTCAAACGATTGTGATGTGGAGCTACACTGCTGTTTCTGATTTCTAATTTCCAATGATCTTTATCTTTTTTATCGCCTAAGCTTTTATCACTTTTTTTTTATCCGTACATCCTCTGTGAACTTTTATTTTCTTATCGCAGTTGGAAGCCTCACAAATGACTCAGACATTTCACCCCTTGTACATAATCTAAAAATGTGTCCATACATGTGCTTTTGTGACAAGCTCTCTGTGACTCACTTCAACAGCTCTTGTTAGACTGTGGAACATCATAAATGATTTAGATTTTAAAACTTACAGCTGAATATAGCTTTAAAAAAAACATTGCACATGTTGTGGCAGGAGAAGAGAAGAAGAGAGTGTTCAGAGTTATAGATAATCTTTTTTTCCTCAGTGACTCATTCTCCCAACTTAGAAAAGAAGTAAGAAGTGATCTCCATTAGTATCAGGGGAAAAAAAGGCTATTACATATGGTTATAAAAATGCTGCTGTGTAAAATAAAAACATTTTGTTTGTAATTCTGAAGTGATAGATATCAGGAATCAGAAGTACTTGTTGTCTTAGATCTGAAGGAAAAATCCAAGTTTTTTTTTTTTTTTTTTACCTTTGAAGCTAACGAGGTTGCCAGTTAACATCCAAAGAACTTGTGACTGTTACACTGTTAGGCGGAACAATTCCAAATTCTACAATAAGTGACTATTTCTTTTTAAACTCCTGTTCACATGGGAGCAAAAATGCATTTTTAATAGACCTGGAGTCCATTTAAAATAATTGAATCATCTTGAAAAAGACAGCTCAGATCTAATAAAGGCTGATTAGGGACTGACCAAGTTAATTCGGCATACATGACCCTGGGGTGTGCTGGTAAGCACGGCATTCTGCAAATAAAAGACATTTCTGAAGAAGAGAAATAATAAAAACAATCCCTCTCTAAGCATGATAGTAAAATATTCATGAACTCTATGGAAATACATTGAGGGATTTCTCACTTTTACAGATGTTCTGCACACTTGTGAGTTTTAAAAATATGAATGAGTTTAAGCTAACGCCATGGACTATGTTGTTTGCAGATGACATTGTGATCTGTAGTGAGAGTAGGCAGCAGCTAGAAGAGAACCTAGAGAGGTGGAGGTTTGCACTAGAAAGAAGAGGAATGAAGGTCAGTCGCAGCAAGACAGAGTACATGTGTGTAAACGAAAGGCAGAACAGTGAAATAGTGAGGCTACAAGGAGCAGAGGTGGTGAA
Source organism: Cynoglossus semilaevis (assembly GCF_000523025.1). NCBI lineage: Eukaryota > Metazoa > Chordata > Actinopteri > Pleuronectiformes > Cynoglossidae > Cynoglossus > Cynoglossus semilaevis. Next base: position 10,039,699 of record NC_024328.1, on the reverse strand, counting down.
GGTGCAGGAGTTTAGGTACTTAGGATCAACTGTTCAGAGCAGCGGAGACTGTGGAAGAGAGGTGAAGAATAGAGTACAGGCAGGATGGAACAGCTGGAGAAAAGTGTCAGGAGTGATCTGTGACAGAAGAGTGTCAGCTAAGGTGAAGGGAAAGGTTTACAGGACGGTGGTGAGACCAGCCATGATGTATGGTTTAGAGACAGTAGCAATAGGCAGAAGACAGGAGGAGGAGCTGGAGGTGGCAGAGTTAAAGATGCTAAGATTCTCTTTAGGAGTGACAAGAATGGACAGGGTCAGGAATGAGGTCATTAGAGGGACAACACAGACAGGAAGGTTTGGAGAAAAAGCTAGAGAAGCCAGATTGAGATGGTTTGGACATGTGCAGAGGAGGGACAGTGGATACATTGGTAGAAGAATGTTAGAGATGGAGCTACCAGGTAGGAGAAAGAGAGGAAGACCAAAGAGGAGATATATGGATGTAGTGAGGGAGGACATGCAGATAGTTGGAGTCAGAGTAGAAGATACAGAGAAGAGGGAGAGATGGAAATCAATGATTCGCTGTGGCAAACCCTGAAAAAAGGGACAAAGCCGAAAGAAAAGAAGAATGAGTTTAAGCTAACAAGCTAACAACCATTTGTTCTGTGTCCACAAACCTAAATATGTCTCTCATTCTCTATAAACCTCTTCTTCTTGCAGTGACCCGCTGGTCGGTAGCTGTAGAAAGGTAAAGTCTCTTGGGTAAATTGAAACAGGATTTCAAACATTAAACACAATTAAAAGCACATTTTAATTTACTAATGGACGTCACAGTGGGTCACTAATTACTTTGGGCTGTGATGTGGAATCCGTGATTTTCTTAATTGCAGAGAGAGACTGGTTTTCAAAATGAAGCCAAGGCCACGCAGTCTTAATGTGTGGTGAGGTTTGTTTTCACAATCAGCCGTGATTGGTGGAGAACAATACCAAAAGAGTGTTCTGGGTTTTGTGCCAGACTTATTTTTTCAGTTGTTCGGTCATTCTCTGGGTGAACATAAATATGAAAACTCCCAGAAGCCATTTAAAAAATAGAACTCGAGATACATCTCACAACTTAACTGAACATTTATTTTTGTAAAACTGTGGGCCTCCCTCCAAGATGGAAAACCCACTCATACACCATGCAAACACACACAGACGTGCATAAACACAGACAGAATTGCCAGTACAATTAATCTAATTATTGGTTTTCAATTTGCATAAATGAACAAAAAAAGGTTTTATTTGTCTGAAAATGACAAAAATTGAGAACACTAAAGAAATTCCACAGACATAAATAAATCAAATGCATCCCCTCCTTCTTATTTAAGTTTACATTGTTTAGATGGCAGTCTTTTTCAGTCTTTTTCAACTCTTGTGCTTCCTTTGGGTGTGGCGGTCAAAGAAAGAAAAAAAACAAAAACAAAAAAAAGTTAACTAGGCCTAATTACCTAGTTAAGATATTACATCTTACATTCTCTTTTTTTGCTTCCCGCCTCCCCTGAAATATACTATGCGCCCCCTAGCTTAGGAAAACTGCAGAACATATTTTTGTAAAATTTGTCATTTGGAAGCAACTATCGTCACTAAACACATTAGTATTCATCGTACAAGTTAGTATTTTCCTTAAATTCTGTGCCAGTGCAAATGAGTGGTAAGAAATGAAATCTCTGTTGAAGGCTTCTCTGTGGGTGAAGTATTAAGGTGCCTGACCTTCAGATAAGATTTGCACAACTTCCACCCACTCTCTCAGCACAACGTCTCTGCTGATGTCTATTTTAAATGGCCGACTTCAAAAGGATCCATGAAAATAAAGAGAAAAAATTGGAGATGATGAATGATGTGCGAAGACTCGCATCACAAATTCACGGACGTCCCTACGGAGATTGGAGGTCGTTTCTTTTCTTCTACAGCTCTGAAGGGTTAGGGTCAGAGAGATGACTTCATAAGATGCACGTTTTCTACAGGGACTCATAAGATTGAACTGAAACCACTGAGACTCATGTAATATTATTTTCCTACACTACATTTGTCAGTGTACAGTAAATCTGAATTGACATAAGGTGGTGCTATATTATCAGCTACAATTTGTTTACAGTATTAATTGTCCGCAATATCGGAGATTTCTCCAGATGTAGAGAAGATCAATGTATAACATACGTGTCAAACTTAAGGCCTGGGGCCAAATGCGGCCCGCCAAGCTATTTTGTGTGGCCCCGTGGGATTTAGTAAAGTCCATGCAGCAGAGTTTGTTAACCAAATTAATTAATCAAATAATAATCAATTGCAGAAACATGTATTAGTCTGTTAGTAGTTACATCTTTACCAGCGATCCCTGATCTTTTCTGTTCCAAGGACTGGTCAGCCAGTACCACCTGTTACTACAGACATGTAGTACTGAGCATCAAAGGATCAAAGGATCATTAAATTTTCCAAATAAATCATCTTTTAGACTCTATTCTGTTTGTATCAGTCTGAATTACCTATTATTTTTTTATTCCACTGCAGCCCGGTACCAAATGACCTATGGACTGGTACTGGTCCACGGACCGGGGGCTAAGGGACCCCTGATCTATACAGTCTTCTATTTACAACCGGCCTTTCAATGGGAACTGTATTGATGATGTGGTGAAAATGAGTTTGACACCCCTGAATATGCACTGGAAGCTACATGCTACACGCTACATAGCAACATGCTACTATTCCTGCCTGAACTGTTGAGAGACTTAGGTTCGATCCCTAGTTCCCAATCGTAGTGTGAAAATAGTCAAAAACTGCAATATCACCGTGGCGCTTTGGCCCAGAGGCAATGTCTCTGTCATTGGTGTGGAACCTCAGGGTTCACCTCCTGGGCAAGATCGAATCCTGGTTAGGGTAGTTGGTACCTTCCAGTGGACTCACCACCTGCAGGAAGATTCAGGGGGGTTGGTACGCTGCAGTGTGATTTGGGTGGTGGTCATGTGTTCAACTAAACAGGCCAAGGTTTTACCAAGTAAATAATTTTAGTGTCAATTTGAAGATCATTATATTATCTTTTTGAGACATTTGTTTAGTGGTGCACCATGGAAATATTTATAATGTAAAATAGGTGCTGTGGCCCTCTCCTTGAATCGCAACCTTAACGTGGTGGAGGGGTTTGAGTATCCGAATGAACCTAGGAGCTATGTTGTCGGGGGCTTAACGCCCCTGGTAGGGTCTCCCAAGGCAAACAGGTCCTAGGCGACGGATCAGACAAATAGCGGTTCAACCCCCCCC
>NC_024328.1:10008543-10034236 GCF_000523025.1 Cynoglossus semilaevis | reverse complement strand
GGAACGCCTTGGGGTCCCCCAGAAGAGCTAGAGGAAGTGTCGAGGGAGAGGGAAGTCTGGGTGTCCCTGCTCAGACTGTTGCCCCCGCGCCCTGGCCCCGGATAAGCGGTTGAAGATGGATGGGATGGATGGATGGTGCTGTGGCTTAAAATAGGTTATCGGAGTCTGTAGGCTTTCAGTCGATATTTCTACATCGAGTTTACATTTCTCCATTTTTATCTCTTTTTGTATGGTTTTTTAGGATATTTGTAGTTTTAATTTTAATTTCTAAACTGTAAATCCATTCATTTACAAATGTGTTTGTGAAGTTTGAGATATACAAATAAAATTGACTTGTTAAATGGTCTCCCTGAAAATTAACAAAAACAATATAAAAAAAAAATACTATTGAACTCTACTCTCTGCAGGTATGTATAGACATATCTTGACCTGAACACTTGTGTACGTTACGTGAGCATCATACAGTCTAGAGTTACTTGTGAGTTTCCAGTTTCAGGTCACCCATCTAATTCTTGTAAGAACCACAGCCATCAATTATTCATTGAATTAGTATCTTCAGTGTCTCGGCGGCTCCACTGGACGTACAGTGAGAAAACTAAATATTTTCCCAGGCACCGCAGCTCATTTCAGCACTTCAGATGTACAAAGTACGGTAACTTAGGACAAAAAACTTCAGTTTCCACCTCAGACACTGCACGGTTTTCATTAGGACACTCCATTCATTCAGGTAAAACCTAAGGCCTGGTGACTGCTGCCAAGACCACAGTTGAATAACAAGGCTGAAGAAGTGCAGCATCAGGATCGTAACCAAGCAGCCAATAAATTATGGGTTATGTGTCACGAGGGTGCTATCAGCAATCCCACCATTCCACCAGAGCAACAAGGACCTAAACAGAACTCTTCCAACATAGATTCATACAATTACATTCCTGTTCTGCAGCAATTGATTGCAGACAATCAGAGATTCTGTATTAGCTCACTGGGATACATTTTTTAGTAAATGGAAAATGATGTTGTGGATGTAAGAAAGGATTGTTAGGTTTAAAGTGCCTTTTTAAGATGAGCAGGATCCGTCTTTAGGAAATAACCCACTGAACATCGTACTTTCTGAATAAGTTACTGCAGCCGCCAGCGGGAGGCTCTGCAGAACAGACAGTGACGAAAAACTTTGCACGTTTCAGAACCACTGGTAGTTTTTAAAGAGAGAGACTCTCAACAAATGCAAAAATATTTAGAAAAAAAACCCAACAAAAACTTTAGTTTATTTCACTAGTCAAGATGCATTTTTATTGTAATTAAATGTGCATGGTTGAAGTGTAGGTCACATCTCCCCATAGCTGTTTTTACACATGATCTCCAGAAAAAAAGAGTAAGAAATGTAACTAAAAGACAGTGGCAGCAGTGGCCCTCGGCTTAAATTTAACTAAAGATAAATGAATAAAAAAAACAACAACAAAAAACAAACTTTATTAAATAAAAAAAACCTAGATTTTTTATCTAGGTTTTTTTTTTTATTTAATAAAGTTTGTTTTTTGTTTTATAATAAAAAATAAAAATTGTTCTGAAATTCCAGAATTTTATGAGTACAAAATTCAGAAATGAAATCAGAAGAGTCTGAATCAGACTTTTGACTGTAAATATGAGTTGAGTGTAAATGAACATGTACCAAAAAAAAAGAAAAAAAGAAATCATATTTGTCTTCCTGTCTTTTGTTTACAGTCTGACTCACAGACGATCTACTCACACTGTGTGAAATCCTACTCTTTAATGTTTTACAATGTTTTTCAAAACATTTCCTGACTGAACAGAACAACACTGCTGTCGACAAAGGATGTGATTAGATCTTGTTTCCAAAGCCTGACACCAGTCTGGTGCAGACATTACAATTAACGCAAAATGGCAGTGGAATAACAGTGCGACGATCCACACAACAAAGACACCCGCTCCTGCACATCACTGTCATCATCAACACCAGTCTAATTACTTGCCCCGCTGCTTAATGAAACTGAGCGTCGAAAGCACAGCATCACTGTCTGATTGTGAATAACAGTTATTAAATATGAGATAACAGGCCTGTTGTGTTATCAAAACAGACCCATACATATTATTTGACAGTATCTGGGATGATAATTATTTCCGGGACATTTTTAGCAACTAGCACATGACAGCCAAGTTATCACGTGACGCTAATCTCTAAACTCATTGAAAAAGTTAAATTTCTACAGTTTCATCTGGCATTTTATACATTTATGTTCACGTTTCAATAGACAGAGGACAGACAGAGGCCACGGGAGAGAAAAACCATCATCGCCCACACACAGAAGAATATTAGGAGCATTCTCGAGGAGACTGCTGTTAGATTTGTCTCCAGGCTCTAAGTCCAAAAATAACCCTCCATGCCCCTCCCCCACTGATGCATTCACAGCATTTGCTTCAAAACTCCAGAGAACTTTATGTACTACATTTAAATTCCTACAAAACTGCTATTCGTAGTGATTTTAGGGGTAGTGATTAAAAAAATTAACTAATTAGACAAAACATTTAAAAAATAATTCTAATTTTCTCTGACTGGAAAAATTCATCTTAATTTTCCAGAACAGTTGAGAACCCTAATTCTGACTGCCGTTAAAAAAAAAAAAAAAAACCCAGAGCTCCTGTCTGGACGTTACTGAGTCTGTCATTAGTTGTTATGCGTGGGCCACCTCCACTTTGATAGCACTCAGACTTGCCATAAAGAGTCGTAGACACACGACCAGCTCATCCATTAGGAGTTGGGACTGGAGCCAAAGTATCCAGCTCAGAGCTGTGACCACATCAGTGTGTACCATGAACAAGGACCGGAACACATTAGATTCTGCCCTGAGTCAGTTAAGAGAGTTTTTCATGTTCCTGGGACAGGTCACATCATCAAGTGTAATTATGTAATTATAAACTATTACTGGTGCCTGTACATCATACTTTGTTTGGAACAGACTACATCCGAGCTCTCATCAATACTGATCCAGTGACTTTATACTCCTTTTAGCGTTGTCGTGCGACTTCCTACTGCGGTTCAGTGCGTCATTGTCCTCATGCGTTGTTTATTTAGTTTAGAAGTTTCAAGAGGTTTCATTTTTTTCATTTGTAAAATATAAAAAACAACTCTCATTTCTAAAGAATTCAATCTTAAGAAAATCTACACATTTATTTAAACGGAAAATGTAGCTTTAATGTGTACTTTTACAACATGATTCAACTGGTAAAATAGAATGCAGAACAATGTTCTATAGATACAATGTTTTTTACAAACCTAATCACAGTAAGTAGCTCCCAGTATCCCACTGGTTAAAATGTTATTTCTACCAAGAGCTAAAGTCTCCAAAGCCGGTTTTGCCTTTGGACTTTTTGGCTGCAGTCACTCCACTGGTGGACGGTCCACTGTCGTCTGCAGCAGCTGGACGTTTTCTGCAAAATAAACATTGGAAACATTTAGTTATCAATGTGCCGATATGTTTAGGTATCGCAGTTTTATCTTCTTCTTTAGGCCTGAACTTGACGAACTAGACACAAACACAGGCAGACAGACGTAACCATGGAACTGAAAGGGACCAAACTGTATTATTTCTGAAAATTCAATAATGAAAAGAAAACATCACCTAAACCCAGTGCAAATATGCCCTGGATAATAAAGTGAAACTACGCCCATGAGGAGAAAGGCTCATCTTCTCGACAAGTGGCAATTTTGCACCACATCACATCTCCACTCATTCTGTCACTGTAATGTTTTTTCATCCACTCATAGCTGCACTGTTTATCAAGTGGCTCGCATCCATGTGGAGGAGAACCACTAACTGTATCACAGATGAGCTCGTAATTCCAAAGTAGAGTTTTCTGAAAGGTTAATTATAATGTACTGTATTCCTCTCTCTGTGTGTGTGTGTGTGTGCTCTTACTTTGTGGCAGGGTTGATGTATTTGCCTACACCTTCTCTGAATGTTTTCGGTGCCTGCTCCTCCTTGGCCTTCCTCTGGTCAGCACTGGACTGATTTCTCTCTTCCTCCTGCTTCTGCAGCTCCTTCTCTCGTTCCGCTGCGATCTGAATCAAAGACGTCACGGTGATTTACAACCAGTCAGATCAGAAGTGTGCACAAGTCAAAATGCGATAAATTTACATCACGTGTTTTCTTTTTTTTTTTTTTACCCTGACACAGATTAAACACAGTGATGAGAAGATCAGAAATTATAATAACAATAAAATACTGTGTTACCCACACTGTCCACAGGGGGCCTATATGAGAACAGTTAAAATCCTGTCCCAATTTTCCAGCCTCTGTGACTTAAAACATCTTAATTGTTGCACTTGACACAATGATGTCAAGACCGTGAACAGACACACTGGATGAATAAAAAAATTAAAATTCATAGACAGTCATAAGACAGAGGAACAAACCTGAGCATCAGCTTCTTCATATGGGTCCACAAACACAGTTGTGCTGATGACCTTGATCTCTGACTGTAAAACAGAATGAACTTTAAGAAAAGTGAAGTGCAGAATAATTATCATCAAACTGTACGAAATTCTAGAAGATTCCAATGATTCTTAAATCAAAACTTAGTTACAAAAAAAACCCCCCACAACTTGAAGTCCATGTCAGTTTAAAGTACAAATATGGAAATTGCCAACCAGTTCATATAATATTCATTATTATTGTTCATAAATATCTTAAAACATTCAGAATTCCTACTTTTGGTTTGTCTGTTTTTGGATCGCTCTCCACGTTCTCCATGGCGGTTAGAGCCTCAAATCCACCAACAATTCTATAAAACAAAACCAAAAGAAACAAGAAAAATCCTTTGTTAAATACTGTGACAAGTCCACACCTGGATACTTCTCTATTCATGATTTATTTATGCAAGAACTGGGGACAGGGTTGGCTGGAAGATTCCCACACATCTTCAACCTGCAGCATCAGTGTTGAGGTAAGAAAGTATATTTAAATCATCTATCAATAACACTGAACTTTACCTTTTACATGTGAAATGAAAAGTAACACCTACAAAGATAAGGGATAAAAATGAGTTGAGGATGAAAAAGGGCAGGAAACAGTTTCAATAATACCTAAAAAAAAACCCATTTAATATTATCTAATATATAATCTAATGAATATATATCTGCCAATATTATGATACAATCAAAAATCCTTGACACGGTTGAAGAATAGTGGACGACAGAAGACGGTGTGTCGATGAGAAAAGGCCATTTCCTAACACCAATTAAATACATAAATAATAATAAAGAAAATAGGTAATTTACACGTTTAAGCACGACTTCAGTCCGTACCAGCCGCTGACTTTCTCTGTTGACATGGTTCACAGTGCTACCTTGTAAAAACAGTCTGGTAAATGACATCTGGTATTTACTTCTGAGCAGGCCACTTTTTAAGAGCCGTCTTCTAAAACCAGCTGTGTGTTGACGACAATAAAAGACTTTACAAGCGCAGTGGGTTGGAACAAAATAGTAACAGCGTGGTTCATAGAACAAAACACAGAAGAGGAAGCGTCTTCATTATCTCTGTGGGTTAATTTTCTTTTCTTTTCTTTTTTTTTTAAATCACTGATGATGATGACAGTCACATACTGATCTCAAACTTCATACATCTAGACATTTTCTACCACTGGGAACCACGATGGTTTAGACCAGAGGTGTCAAACTCATTTTCATTGGGGGCCACATCAGCAGTACAGTTCCCTTGAAGAGCCGGTTGTAAATGGAAGACTGTAGAGATCAGGGGTCCACAAACTCCGGTCCGCAGACCAGTACCAGTACATAGGTCATTTGGTACCGGGCCGCAGTGGGACACAGTAAGAAAAATGTACTTAATTTATACTAATTTAAATCTAGTCATATCCATTTACTTTCTTTAGTTAAAGAAAATCTGGCAATATTTTAAAATAATAGGTCACAGGTAACAGGTGGTACTGGCTGACCAGTCCTTGGAACAAAAAAGTTTGGGAACCACTGGTATAGATGTAACTACTCCATAACAGACTGATACATGTTTCTACAATTGATTATTATTACAAATATTGTTCATTGCTTGGTAATAACACAAACCGACTTGGCGGGCTGCATTTGGTCCTTGAGTTTGACACATATGGTTTAGATAAATTGTTAGCTGTAATAGGTTTCTCCTCGACCAAGATTGAAGTGATGATGAGGTGCGGCTAAAAACAAAGGTTTACAGTGTGTTATCAGCACACTTGCTTCCTGTTGTTGCCACAGCAGAGAAAATATATTTCGTTGGTACAGTGCAATGTAATGTGATTTGGGTGGCAACTGCTGCCCCCGCGACCCAGTACGGGATATGCGGATGAAAATGGATGGATGGATGGATGGATGGATGGATGTAAATGTTAAACGGTCAGTAGTTTCTAGTCGTGATGATCAAACAACACACTGCAGGTTCTAACATCTATGGTTTAATGCAGTGCAGTGAGACAGAGCAGAGCTGCTCACCGTTGTTTTGGCCTCTCCTAAAACAATTCCATTAACGTGTGTACAAAGGCGAATAAAAATGGAAGTTCATTTCATTCCAAAAAAATATCTCGTGGAGGAAACAGTTTCCACATCTCCTGCGGTGTTGTCATTTTCATAATGGTGCTGTTTTCCTTGTGTGGTGCTAAACATCATCTTTCAAAGCTATGAAAGGGAAAGTAATAAAATACTATAAAATATATATCGATTATATATTATTGAAAATATGTCGTGATGGTGTTTTTGGAATTGGTAAATTGCAATCTTTCAGGGCAGGACTTCCTTTATTAATGTGTCAACTTTTCAGCCAAGATGTACAGTAAGTGCATGCATTTTAAATAACTCCTAATGAGCTTTTGTTTCCAAGTAAAATGAATTAGTTGGAACTGATTCTGCATCTGCCCACATTACCACAATTACTGAAAGTGGCCAGAAAAAAGAGGTCTAGAATTTAAAAAAAAAAAAACATAGACAAAGTAGGAAGATTAGAAAGAGGATAGTGAGTGAGTGAAGGGTATATTTTAGAGCTGCTACATTTTTATATCTGTCTGTAGAACTTGTATAAGAAATTAGATAATTAAAATCCACCTTCCTACCTTCCAAATACTGTGTGTTTTCTGTCCAGGTAGATGCAGGACCGGAATGTGATGAAACTGAGGAAAGACAGGAACAAAAACAAATATTATTTTAATATTATAATATATATTTTGTTATAATAATTCATATATTATTTTAAAAGAAGTATAGGAAGAATCCTGTCCGATTTCATTGTTGCAGAGATCAGGTGAGAAAATGAATTATTAGTCACTGAGACACAGCACCTCTGCACACAACCAAATGTGACCTCTGCTTTGAACCCATCACCGAAGTGAACAGTGGGCAGCTTTAAGGGGAGCAGTGTTTGGGAACGGTGCCATTCTCAGAGCACCTCAGTGGTAACCTGGCAGTGGGTGGACTCAAACCTGAAACCTTCCAGACCCAGGTCCACTTCCTTAACCACTAAACCACCACTGCCGGTGTGTGTATAGAGCAGGCAGATGCATATATACACACAAGTGCATATATACATGCATAAACATTTACTTATGCACACCTATACATATATAAATACACACATATGTAAAAAATATATACATGCATAAGTGCCTGATATACTATATAGATATATAATATACAGTTTAAGTGTTGTTAAGTTTAAGTGTAGTTAAAGTGTTTTTTTATTTAATCTGTAGTTATGCCACTTGAGTCTATGAAAATATATCTGAGATCAGGCATTCAATTCTTCAAAGACCTCAGCAAAAAAGTGATTCTTACAACTGGGACTTGTTGGTGTTTGGACCAGAGTTGGCCATGCTGAGAACCCCCCTGCCTGTGTGGGACAGATTGGGACGAAATTCATCCTTGAAAGGTTTTCCCCAAAATGATTCTCCTCCTGTGAGAGAGACAGAGAGCGAGAAAAAAAAGAGAGTAAAGATCACACTGAGATAAAGGACAGAAACAGATAATTGGTGAGATGAGAGTCAGTAAGAGACGGATCAATTCTTAACAAGTAACGGTTTTGCAGAGCCACGGTTAATTTGCGACATCCTCGGCAACATCAAGTTCATCTGCTGACATCCTTTCAAAGGGGGCGGAGGGATGAAGGGGCGGGGGTGGTCTGAGTTTCTTGATTTCAAGAGTTTTACGTATTAGCTGTGACTAATGTGGCAACTGTGGTGCAGACAATAATATAGTACTTCTGCAGCTGAAGACATTTTTGGAGGTGAAGTTCATATCAGCTCAGACTCCAGACCTTAGAGCTATTCACAGGAGGCTTTTTGCCTCATTGTATTATATAGTGGAAACACGCAGGGTTGAGTGGGCTTTTCGATCAACAGCTCTAGACTTTTGCTTCAGAAAAAAAGTTTACAATGGAAATGTAATGAGTCAACCCACACCGGTGTATAATATGATCAATGGAAAATTACTATTACAAAGTTCAATGTGAGGTTTTCACTTCATTTGTGGCACTTTATTTCTTTCCCTTTCGGTGTGATCCCTTTTTTCACACCATTTGTGCCACTAAGTGTTTTTTTTTTCATTTTCAGAACAAATGCTACATTCACTCAAAGCTGTATAGGTTAGTAACATATACTTTCACACAAACTAAAGCGGCGGGAGTTCAGCAAATATAAAGTACTGTGAAAGCTCTAGTCTGGTGCAGACATTCACAGGGTTTCAACTTATTTCTTAAAAGTATTTATTCTGGGCTTTTTTTCGTAACATTTAATCTGCACCATGGCAGACAAATCATCTCGACAAACACTAACTATTTCCCCATTCTTCTAAAATGGTTCCCAAAGTGGGGGGTGCCATACCTAAGAGGGTGTTATTTATTGCAGATGGGACAGAGCAGGTAAACTAGTTTAAAAAACTACAGTTTTTACAGTAGAGGTCTCGACAATAGTTCTATCAAAACCATTATTTGTATATTCTTAATAAGGCAGCGAGAGGCTGGATAATTTAATGTTGTTGAGTTTTCTGCTTGGCTACATTTGCTTTTAAAGCCATAAAACCTTGCAAAATTAACCAATATTGTCAATATACACACACAGGGTAAAAGAAAATGGTTTAGGTCTAAAGAAAAAAATGTCGAGTTTTACATCACTTATTCATGTCAATGTGGACAGAACAAATGGTCAGTTCTTCTCACACACCACTATACTGCACATAAGAACAACACTGAAAAGCCCCAATGCAAATGCTAAAAAAAAAACTGAACCATAGTTTGGTAAAACGAGAATACGCACGAGTATACACACACATTTGTACACAGTGTACTGTGCTCCATAGGGAGAGCTTAATGTATGAGAAAACCTGAACAGAAACCTTCTGTGTGGGAGAGATATTTCTTTTCCTGGAATAAAATAAGTCCAACTATATTTTGGGTAAATAGTCACATGCCCTGAGGCAGCACTTTACTGACAGCTGAGTGTTATTCTGTAAATTAACTGCACCATTAAGAAGCCAATGTGGGTAAACAAAAACAAGTGGACTTTAAGGTTCAGCCAGTGTTGAGTGTTCAGCTCCACACCTGAGGGGATGTTTCAGTCTCAGTTTTAATATAGAGATCAGAAACAAACACCTGGCCACGCTCCTTCAAATGACTGCATCATTACAGGGACCGGGCTCTGTATGTCCCCATAGGGAAGCAAAAGGCAAGTTCGACTTTGAACCTGGAGACACACGGTGAGAGACTTCAGCTGTGAATCATTATTGAGTCTGACTTCATGCTCAAGAATTATCTTCATGAGACCACAGGAACAAGATCAGCAGGAGCTCACTGGCTCACAATGGGAGCAGAGGGATCTGCAGCCCCAAGGTGCTTCATGCCAGCTGGTGCACATGCATGATATCGTGTTTGCATAAACACTGTGTACTGTATGTGCAGCGTTACACCGTATGCACGTATGTGTGTAGGAGTGGTTCATAACACGTATAAAAACATATACATTCAACTGCTATAATAGTTATCCCACTGACATTTTTGTATTATTTATCACCTTGATGACATTTTGCAAAAGTTCAAAAGTAGAATGGGGAGGAAGAGTGAGCAGATACAAGACAAAGGGCAATTAACTACACAAATGTTTACAATAAACAAGACTTTTTTCTCTCTTTTGCAGATTAGAAAATACCTCGGTTTTCATCAGTTGTCTGCGGTATCACTAGTACTGATCACAGTTGGCTCACAATATATTTAAAATTTGTTATCAGAGCTGACAAACAGTTGGAATTTTGAATCAGATTAATCACTGGATCGCTGTGGATTAATCATGATTAATCAAGATTAATCAGCCTCCCATATTATGAAAAAAAACCTGTTCATCTACATATTACTAGAATAGAAAAACATTTTTAGTCATGACAAATCCAAATGATGGACTTATTATTATGGACAAATGCCAAGAAAAATATGCAAAAGTATAATTAATTTCATTCTGGTTACTAATCTAATCTGAAACAAAAACTTAAAAAGTATGTTGTTTTTTTTTTTTTTAAAGGACAAAAAACAATTACATCAATTGCCCAGTTGACACACATTTCCTGGCTTCAGTAACCAACAATCCGACTTGTCAGCATTTAAAAAAACCCACACAGGTCAATATTCAAGAGCTGCTTGTCATAAAACTTTTAAAAAGACATTTAAAGGTCTGACCAAAAGTTGTGTGCACATGTCCAATGTTTAGGGTTTTACTCAAGGTAAGAAGTTGTGTAGCCTCATAAATCCATCATGGTGCCTGTTGTGTAGTGTTCAGAAACACACAGAGACAAAGGACACTTTGTGCAGCAGACTCTCACAGCATTTAGTCCAGGACTAAAGTCAATTACACTTAGATGCCCTTTAATCTGCCTTTAAAAAAAAAAAAAAAAAAGGAAAATTACTCAAAGGTCGGCTGTTTTTCACCATCCCCCTATTCTGAGACTCCCACTCCGACCCTTCCACACCATCTCTCATCCGTGTGTGTGTGTGTGTCTTTCTCCTTTTCTGCACAGTGTGGGTGTATTTTTAGCAACGCTCCTGACTTGTATCTTGGGTTGCTGTTTATTATGCAAAGGCTCCAAAAAAAGGGACTATTAATATTTCAACACAGAGTCGTTGTGTAATCCAAAACGTGGTAAAGTGCATTCCTTGACTTACCTGTGCCTGTGCCAGTGGGGTCCCCCCCTTGAATCTGGAAACAAGAAAAACTCTGTGTCAGTCTTGGTGCAAACTAACACACACACACACACGCACAGCATTTACTACAGAGTGAAAACTGAACGCAGCTTTGGCCTGCAATGAATAGATGAGTTGTTTCCACTACTTTATACAAGGAAAATGTTAAATTTACCTCAAAGTTGTCAAGTGAGACTTTAATTTGTAACTTTATATTTCCTCATGTCTTACAGTCAAAGTGGAGTCTTATTCCCTGTACTTAGTAGCAAATGTCAACGTTTTTCCGGATTCTGCTCTCCATTGTTTATTGTTAAGACTCAACCTACCTAATTATGTTTCTACTAAACTTAAATGGTCCATGTTGCAGCATCGCTGCTTACAACTTTACAACAAGTTTCTGCGGGCCTGTAACTGTAAACCTGGTAAAACTACTCTTTACTGAATGGAGAAACGAAGCAGGAGCTTGTTTTTTCTCCTGCTTGTTCTTATTTAAAGGCTATTGTTCTGCAATGAGGTTGAGGACATGGACGTAATACATCAGTGTAGTGGCAGCCAAAAAGACAAGGACTAAGAACAGAGACTAGAAAGATATAAACATTTGGTATCAACAAGTCATTAAATCTAATGCCTAAACAGTAGTGGTGGATTTATTCTTAATAAACAAACATTTCTCTCACAGGAGACACAGAGATGTATAGCACAAAAAATAAATTGTGATCTAAGATCTGATTTAAAATGTGAATTAAAAAAAAAGAAAAGAAAAAAAAGATTCAACAACACTGCTTAATCTGCTCTGTTTCGACTTTCCATTTGTTACTGTAAAGCAACACTGAAATCCAATTGATTTCTACTGTTGGTCAAAGTCCTTACCATGAAATTCCGGATGGACCTGTGGAAAATCGTCCCGTCATAATATCCCTTCTTGCACAGACCAATAAAGTTCTCTCCAGCTTTGGGAACCTGGAGGAAGGAACATGCAGAGATGATTTTTTAATATGCATTCACTACAACAGTATTTCCTGCTGTTAGCAGCCACTGATATAATAATCTGTTTCCACTGTTTATTCTTCTCAGGGTCTGATATGATTACAGGCTCGCCACAGTCAAAAATATCTGCTCGATCCGTCTGCATTTAAGCATCATGATGATCTACAACACTACAGAACAATAACACATGTTGTCAAGAAACACCGTCCACACTTGACAAACAGCCTCATGTGGCCTGATGTGAACCAATCCTCATGGGTGCTGTCAGCCCGCAGTAAATGTTAAGAAAATGTCATCTCATTGTTCTGGCGCTTGTTTCACTGTGTACAACGTATACTCCGCACATGAGGCTCATCTGATAGGTCACACAGAGTGTCTTTGAATAAAAATATGACTTGTTTTTGTCGCTGCTTCAGAACTTCACAGAGGACAGACATTAAAACACTGCATAAACAAAAACATCCCAATAAACCTAATTAAACCTTAAGGTAATTTCTTAAGGCAGGACAGGAAAGTGTAGCTTGTAAACACTGGAACTAAATTGCTTTCGGAAGCATCCCTGGAACAGGAAAAGTCTTGTTTTAACAACCAACAAAACCAGTTGCCCTTTAGTCTCCACTGAGCCAATGCTACAGAGCTCTGCTTGAGCCTAATTAATGCTGCCTTTACACATGTAAATAGGTTCATCTGTTTCAAAAATGACTGCCCACATTCTCCCATGCTCGCCTTACACTTGGCAGTGCAGCCAATTGAGAGTCAATTTCTAGTCAAGGTTGGTTCTCCAGACACTGATAAACATGGCGACTATAGAAATTTAAACAGAGACACTGCTTGGACCTCTGTATGGGCCGCGCAGAGCAATGAGTGTTATACATATATACTTATATGTATATATGTGCATATATATACACACATATATATATAAATAAATATATATACACACACACACATATACACGTGTATACACATATACACACGTACGTATATTCACATACACACACGTACGTATGTATATATATACACACACGTACGTATATATACGTACACACGTACATATATATACGTACACACGTACATATATATACGTACACACGTACATATATATACGTACACACGTACATATATATACGTACACACGTACATATATATACGTACACACGTACATATATATACGTACACACGTACATATATATACGTACACACGTACGTATATATACGTACACACGTACGTATATATACACACACGTACGTATATATACGTACACACGTACATATATATACGTACACACGTACGTATATATACGTACACACGTACATATATATACGTACACACGTACGTATATATACACACACGTACGTATATACACACGTATGTATATACACAAACACATATGTATGTATATTCACATATACACACATATTTGTATATATATACACACACATATATACACATATGTATATATATACACACACATATATACACATATGTATATATATACACACACATATATACACATATGTATATATATATATATGTATATATATATATGTATATATATGTGTATATATATATATACATATATATATATACACATATATATACATATATGTATATATATGTGTATATATATATATGTATATATATACATATATATATACATATATATATATATATACACACACATATATACACATATGTATATATATATATATGTATATATATACATATATATATACATATATATATATACACATATATATACATATATGTATATATATGTGTATATATATATATACATATATATATATATACACACACATATATATACACATGTATAAACATATATAAAACATATATAGACACATGGATGTATTCACACACACACACATATAGTACAAAATAATAAAAGATTCTTGCACAAAAATTCTTGTGCAAGAATATAACACAGCCAAGAGTTATTTCCAAGTATATTCTTTATGCCGACAGTCATATGTCAAAGCTGCCCCGTCATATTTTTATCTAAGATAGTGACAGTAAAGGGTGGGGCTGTTGAAACATCAAAGGAGAGACAGGCAAATGGGCACTTAACAGGTCTATGGGTTTTGCATTTGTGTAACAGAGAGTGTCTGTCACAGAGAGGTGGCAATTATTAATTCATAAACAGCAGGTGGCAAAGTGAGCTAAAATTCTGTATGAAAACCAATGAAGAGGTAGGAGGTGAGAAGGAGGAGGTGGGCCACTGGGGCCAGGTTATTTAACTACTGTCACTTTCACCTAATTATTCTGAGTCAACAGCTCAGGAACCAATTGAAACCCTGCATGTGGAACGCCTGGTTACCAGGGTAGAAATCGCATTCCTGGAACTATCTGGTGTCAGACACACTTGATTGTAATGTTTGGATTAGAGCTGCAACCATGAACGGAATAATGTGAGACTGACTCACCAAGTTAATTTTTTCACAAAATTGTATTTCAATCTTGCAAACCCTGAGAGTGAGAATACCCAAATTAAACTTCTGCTCTTTGTTACAGAGATTGCGTGCGAATGGAGCATAAATACAACATGATATAAATATATGTTGTATATAAGAAAAGCACTAGGGAGTATTTTATATATGGTACAGCTTTATGATGCATTTAAAACAGTCATTGAATTTTACTAGAGAGAGAATGTCTCAAATACACGCTTTGGCTTTGTTTTTTGCCAATTAACCATTAAACCATTTAATTAAACTATCCAATAAAAAAAACCCTTAATTTGCTAGTTGCTCTAGTCAAATTGCATATATACATCCATCAATCCATCCATCATCGTCCGCTTATCCAAGGCCGGGTCACGGGGGCAACAGTCTGAGCAGGGACACCCAGACTTCCCTCTCCCCAGATACTTCCTCCAGCTCTCTTTCTCCCAAGGCCCTAACAGGCCAGCCGGACGATGTAGTCGCTCCAGCGTGTCCTAGGTCTTCCCCTAGGTCTCCTCCCAGAGGGACAGGACCCGAGCACCTCCAGAGGGAGGCGTCCGGGGGGCATGCGATGTAAATGCCCAAGCCACCTCAGCTGACTCCTCTCGATGTGGAGGAGCAGCGGCTCTACTTCGAGCTCCTCTCGTGTGACAGAGCTCCTCACCCTATCTCTGAGGGAGCGCTCTGCCACCCTGCGGAGAAAGCTCATTTCGGCCGCTAGTATCTGGGATCTTGCTCTTTCAGTCATGACCCAGAGCTCATGACCATAGGTGAGGGTAGGAACGTAAATCGACCAGTAAATCGAATTTTGCTTTTCGGCTCAGTTCCTTCTTCACCACAACGGACGAATACAGCAACCGCAGCATGACCCCAAGATACTTAAACTCCTCCACCTGAGGCAGGACTTCCTCCCCAACCCGGAGGGTGCAAACCACCTTTTTGCAGTAGAGGACCATGGCCTTGGACTTAGAAGTGCTGATTCTAATCCCAACGGCTTTACACTCAACTGCAAACCCCCCCAGTGCAGGCTGCAGGTCCTGGCTCGAAGAAGCCAACAAGACCACATCATCCACAAAAAGCAGAGATAAAATCCGGTGGCTGCCGAACTGGACCCCACCCGACACCCGGCTGCACCTAGAAATTCTGTCCGTAAAGATAATGAACAGAACCGGCGACAAAGGTCAGCCCTGCCGTAGTCCAACATGCACCGGGAACAGGTCCTACCTACTGCCAGCAATGCGAACCAAGCTCCTGCTCCGGTTGTACAGGGACCGGACAGCCCTTAGAAAAAGGGGCCCTGACCCCATACTCACGGAGCACCCCCTACAGAACACCAGGAGGGACACGGTCGAAAGCCTTTAACAAGTCCACAAAACACATGTGGACCAGTTTGCCAAACTCCCATTAACCCTCAAGCACCTTGTGCCTATATACAAGTAGTAACAACCCATTGAAAACAAGTCTTATGTCAGATCAAAATATTTCAGATTCCAATTGCATTAGTAGATAAACACACAACCAACAGTTTCCAAGCCTCAAACCCTCTTATTAACAAATCAACACTACACATATCTTTCTGTGTATGTCTCCATTTACGGCTTTGACCTAAGCGTTTATGTGACAGACAACATACAATTTAGGACTCATGACGTCGTAACTTGACGAAGTAAATGTCATCTTGGGGAACGTGGCAGCCGCTGTGACAAAAGATATACAGGTAAAACCTCTATCATCTATCATTACCTTATCACAGTGTAACTCCAGATTCAGGTCTCCTTTGTTTGTGTGCAGACGGACGTAGCCCTTTTTCTTCACGTACTGATAACGCACCACATCATCTGCGATGGCATCTAAGGAAGAGAAAGACACGTCTCATCAGAGTTGAATCGTTGTTTTGACTTGAGAAAAGGCAATATGAGAGTGTACTTTCAAAGTAACTGATAGGAGTCAAAATTAAAACTAGATTCATTTCACATACACATGCTTTGATACATACATTCAGATTGTCCAACTTCTTCAAAAAAGGACAAATGTAAATTATTGTTTCAAATTCTATTACTGGTACATCTGCGTCACACAACAGGACACAGAGGGTAACTGACCAGCTCCTGTTTTTAATCTGCATTTAACTTTCTAAATAAAAAGCTGCACCTGCCGGAGTAAACAGGCCCCTGCCACAAAAGAAATACAGAAACAAAAGGACACAAATAAACGGAAGACAAAGGTTTCTAAATGCTAAGACCCTGACGATTGTAGGTATGAGATGTTCACTTGCCTGCTTCGTGGGTTGTTGAAGGAGTCATGGCAGTCGACGTGAAAGAGGCAGAAACCTTGCCTGTGGAGTAGTGAGCCTGGGAGGAAAGGAGGACAATGAAGGAAAATGAGGTTTCATACTGATTTTTGTTTTTACTTTTGTTTCTTTCTGATATAATGCTTTTAATAATAGCTGATAAAATAATTATGAAGGATATTTAATAAGGTCTGATTCAAAACAACAAAACACTCAAAAGGTGCACATTTTACTTTACTGCTGCTTAGAAACCAGATACTAGCAGAAACTTAATAGGTTTAACAGTAACAGTAAAGGACACAGTCAACAGATACGAGGTAAATCCAGGATGATCAGTCGAGCGACGCCACTCGATTTGACACGACATTCCCCTGTAATAGCAGCCTCTGCAGCTTCCGTGTGGTTAAGAACACAGGCCCCGACTGGAGATACTCCCGCAGCCTTATAATTAATGAGCACTGGAGAAGCTTTCAGGCTCTTTCAGCACAGATTAAAGCAGATTACATTTACTGAATCAGAATATAGAGCTAAAATTACCATAAACACTGCAGAGACTGGAGGAGTTATTTATGCTACAATTCAGCGTTGATAAAGGCTTAAGTGAAAATGTGTTTGAAGTCTACTCTAAAATCTCAAGGTAGAAATTCTCCACTCTAATTCTTGTGAAGACACGTGAAGGCAGAGAGTTCACCTTATGCGACCCGTCTGTCCTATATCTTCCCCGTTCTCTCTGATGCTATTTGATCATCACCCCAACTATAGCCCAATGCATAGGGCACTCGAGGACAAGGTCTGCTTTGAAAAAAGTGTTTTGGAAGTGAAGTTGGGTGAAGGTCTGTGGCATTTCCTAACAGATTAAATCTGTAATTACATCTACATCCAATTCTTCCCTTTGTCATGATAAGAGATAATCACAAAACACTGCTGTTTTAAGTATATTCTTGCAACCAAACTACTTTCTTTTGACTCACAACAGAATCAACCAGTCTGAAAAATGGGAGGGAGGCTGATAAATGTGGTAATGATGCCACTGGAGCAGAATCTGACTTCACCCACCCGGTTATTCTGGGACACAGTCTGTAGTAATGTAACCACAGTTGAACTTCATTGTTTGGCATTTTTAAACCCACAGTTAAGCCATAATTAGAGGGGATTAAAAAATAAACATCTTAAAAAAATAAGTCTTACTAAATCTCAAGACGATTTGAGGTGACTACTTAATTTCATCCTTGTTCCAAAACACGATTTAAATTAGTTTTATGCCATTCCAAATATCCTTTCTTCCCAACATCTCGTGTTGTAACAGACAGAGTATTTGCTTAGATGTAAATCTCAAATGCCATCGTCCTTTAAGGACATTGTAAACATCCTTTGTTCCGTTTGTGGATGCAGCTCTTTGTCTCGTGACTCTGGAACAGCATTAATCCATTGGGTTCGGCACCCCCTTGCGTCTAAAAACAATAACTACAACGAAAGTGGATGGTTGAAAACTAAACTTGAGGTAATTTTTTAAAATTGCACAAAATGCACACCATTTGTGGAACACATTTAAGCAAAATAATTTTAACAGTTATTTGATATGTTTTACCACTTTGATAATACTGCCAACAACCAGCTTTTACATTTACACTAATGCAATTTGCAGCTTTTAACTAAAGTGACCACAAAGTTTGGACATTTGAGGGTTTTTTAATATTGGAGACTGAGTGGTGTTTATACCAACTTTAAACATAGAATACTGTACCAAACCCTCTACTATCGTACTACTCAGACTGCATGTCCGTTTAAAAAAAAACTTAAACAGTGTTTGTTTCTTACAGCATTAAGCTTGTCTGTCTTCTTAGCTTCTGGTTCCTTCATGGTGGAAGCCAGCAACTTGTCGCCCTTGTAGTCTTTGTAGAGCTCGGCTAAAGTCTCCCTGGTCTCAAGGTTGGTGCTGTTCAGGTGGTACGCTGGGTCCAGCTTGGCCTTTTCCTCATCTGGAGCATAAAAACAACAACTGTACTGTGGGCTCATTTTCATAGTTTGTATAAATTGTATAAATAAATAAAAAGAATTACAAATGTAAAAGCAGGTCAGAATCTAGGAACTGTGTAAAACCATTGATGCCATACGTGTCAAACTCAAGGCCCGGGGGCCAAATGCGGCCCGCCAAGCCATTTTGTGTGGCCCGTGGGAGCTTAAAAAGCATTTAGTAAAGTCCATGCAGTAGAGTTTCTTAACCTATGAAAGTTTTTTTTATTACACAGCAATGAACAATATTTGTGGCTTGAATAAATAATCAATTGCAGAAACATGTAATAGTACTGGTCAGCAGTACCACATGTTACCTCAAATTTTCAAAATACAACATCTTTTAGACTCTATTCTGTTTGTACCGGTACCAAATGACCTATGGACTGGTACTGGTTTGCGAACCGGGAGTTGGGGACCCCTGATTTATACAGTCTTCCATTTACAATTGGCCCTTCAAGGGGAACTGTTTTGCTGATGTGGGCCCTGGTGAAAAAGAGTTTGACAGCCCTGATCTAAGCCAACACTCAAATTTAAAAACACAAATTTCACCTAAAAACCTGAACTTGACTTTTGAAATAGATGTTAAAAATAATATAAAAAATGACTTGTGTTACCTGGATCTAACACCTTTAGGTTGTTCTTCACATGGAAGAAGTTAGCCACGTTGAATTTATCCAGATTTGTGGGGTCCTGGAATGACAAAGCAATCCAACAGACAACAACATTAACAATTATATCAAGTACACAGCTGATAAACTTCCGTACCATTGACAAGGTCGAATCACAGATGTATACCAAATTAGAGAAGCAACCAACCTGAACAGTTATGATGTCTTTTCTGGTGAAAGGTTCATCTGTCAGCAGGTCTCTGAAACATTTGGTTTTAATGTTGAGCTGCTCAACAGCCTGTGAAAGAAAATATACTGTATATTTAAAATATTTCTTGCATACTCTAAATGTGTAATATGTGTAAATGTAGCAACTGCTTTATGATAAAAAATAAAAAAAAAACATTTACCCACCTCATAGGAAAACACATTGCCCGAGACCTTATTGGCAACAATGTGGGAGTTGTTGGTGAAGACATTGTAGAGAACGGGGCAGTGATATTTATCTGTTTAAAACAAGAACGACAAAAATCAATCATAAATCATCATTAGCACCAAATCCTCAGATTTGCTCAAGCTTTTCAGGACTATTCAATGATAGACATGGTCACCATCATATGCAAAGCCCACCCTTCACCAACAAAGCTGACCTTCTCTGCTTGTTAATTTGCCCTTTAAGGACAAATGTTTTTGCAGGAATATAACGAGTAGTATTGGTGACATTTACCTTTTAATCCTACCTGCCCATTGATATCTCCCATTAATAACAACATGTAATGATTAGACTTTAGTTTGAGCCCCAGGCAAACTTTAATTCAAGTGAGAGAACAAAGACAATTTACATAAGGTTTTGTTTTCATGTGAAGCTTCTATGTTAAACCAAGAATGTCAAAACTCAATTCTGACTCGACTGAGGCTGCTAACATGACTGCATACAAACAGTGAATCCTACAGTTGACTCTGAGTACAAACATTTTTAAACAACAAAAACCAAAGCAAAACGTATATACATTCATGCTAACAAACACTACTAAAACCACACACGTAATAATTATTCATTCCTTATAAGCCAATTTACATTATTTTCTTGAGTTTCTGTTTTCAAACACACTTACCATCATTGTTCTTTACAAAGTTCAGTTTGATGAGAGACTTGGCTTCCAGTTTCTATGGGAATAGAAATATAACAGATTGTAGTGAGATGAGTTGGTACTGGGTTTGTTTATTTAGTGGGCAACACAAGGTAAGGCAGGGCAACACAAGGCAAGGGTAGGACCACACAGCAACATGTACAAAATCCAACACAAAGAAACAAGCACGGTACACAACAAATATAAACAAAAACAAATCACACTTGTAAAAAAACCAAGGCACACATGCAAAACACATCACACATCCATTCACATATAAAAATACAACATTCAGTGAGTACAAGACACAGATGAGGTTTGAACAATGAATTGTGCCAAGAGTTCAGAATTTGTTCTGTGAGATCAGATCAGTTACAGAACAACATAAAGGCCATTCAATGTGTAAGGAGTGGCATATTTAAACCAACAAAATAACTCATTAAAATATGGAAAATAAACTTCTTCTTACCTCTCCTGTGATTGGGTTAGTACCGTACTTTTTAATCCATGGAATAATGCTCCTACAACACAAAGAAAGGGGGTCAAAGGTGATACTTTCTACTGCTTTCCAATCAGTGTTGATTTCCTTTCTTCGTACTGAGCACAGTAATACTCAATGACATCAAAGGGAAAATAACATATTTACAGTAGGTCAAAGACGACTCCCTCCTCTGTGCAGACTGGATACTCAAAAGGCTGCAGAGATAAGCTGAAAAAAATTACAACAAAACAAAGTGAATGTCACTTATGATTAAAGCAAAACACCATATATTTTAGTTTTATCATCACACCACGGTTTTGACATCTATGCAAGTGTTAGCAATGCCATATGCTAGTGGCAAATCAAAAAATGAATTAGGCCTTAGGTTCCGACTCTTACCTGCAGTGGTCAAACGAAAGCCGCCTAAAGTTTGAGCGTGGGATTTCTTAAAAAAAACAAACAAACACACAATACAATGAAATATATGCCATTTCAAAGTATTTTCAAATAATGTATTGATGACAGTACTTGCGCTCTACAAATAAAGTGTTTTCAAACTACCATCTGTTAGGGGTAATATGTTGTGAGGATTAAGTTGCCCATTCTTATTGGAGAACGACCAATGGAGTTTGAATCGTTGAAATTAATACACTTGACGTTGATAATGATTCATACCTTATGACAATATTTCAGATTTTAGTATAAAGAATCTCATTTTTCTACATAGCGCTGTTTCAACCACTCGTCAGACCCCTAAAAGATTCTCTGCACCTTCCATTCCAACACACCAACCGTATCCTCGTGTCTTTTATATGGAACATTCTCAATACCAAACACACCAAAACTGTCGCTAAGAAATTGTAATACTTTCTTTTTATGTAAAATTGTGATTATAAAAAGACTTTAAAAGAAAACGGAACAATTTTTAGCATTGGTGACTGCACATGATGCACTGAAAAGCCATAGCACTAAAACCATATTTACCCGCTCGTTTCCCTCCATAAAAGTTCGTGTACTCCGCACATGTGATGTACCTGCGAAGGAAAAAAACACTATTCAAAACGAAATAGCGACCTAAACGTTAAAGGGGTAAATATTGTGATTAGCTTAGCTATGCTAAAACCAACGACTGTTCCTCGACCGTATCTAAAGAATCCAGTTCTGTTCAGTTTTTTGGTCAATTTCAATACTCACATTTTGTCTTTTTGGTGTTGTCGCTTCCCCATGTTGACTTGTTTTTGCGAAGGTCTCAGAAGATACTATACAAATAAACAAAACACTTCGGAGACAAATAGGTGTTAGCGTGTTTCCGCGTTGCCGTTTTCTTCGCCTTTTTAAAAAAAGGCTAAGACCGCACACTACTGCCCCCCTCGGTTCGGAAGTGTGTTTTAAAGACAGTTGGCGTTCGTTTTGATTAACATGGCACAATAAAGTGTGTTGATGTCTAATAAAAAAAATGGTAAAAAAGGGGAACATTTCTACAATATTGACATAAAATTGTCAAAATGAACAACTTTGTATTTCAGCAGACATAACCAAGATAACAAATGATTAACAATAGGTTTATTTTTATAGTTATATAGTTCATTGTCATTTTCCAGGAGTAATCATTTACCATTTCAAATCAAAGAATCAAGCTAACGAGAGGAGAATAACATGAATCATGATCACATGGTTAGTTTTATGTTATAATGAGCAGCAAAAACACAGAGGTTGCTTGTTGCACATCAAATAACCAGGGAAAATGAAATGCGTACCAAGAAACAGGTGTCTTCCTAAACACAGAAGTAACAAAAAAAAGAAAAAAGAAAGAAATATATAAGAAGGCATAGAAGGCAGATCCATAGTAAGAAAGAGATGGACTTTAAATGAAAACCCATTTTATAAACAACTAATCTGAAGATGGATGATGTTTGTGTATAAAAAATATAATCCAGAGCAGCAACTTTAACACTGCCAACATACCTGAGTTTAAACTAACTTTAATTTCTCCCGTAGCTCACAAAGGAAACGTACAGAGTCTAAAGTAAGAGATCTTGTTACAGACTTTGAACAGGACTTTATGTTGGGTGGTGAACAATTTTAACAATAACGTTCTCATCCTTGGCATTTTGTCTGGTTGACAGGACAAAACTTTGATCAAAAACTAGAGAAGAGATTAGGATGTTTTATACACCACAGACACAGACATTGTTTCACTGACGACAAAAACAGAAGCAAATATAGCACATTTTGGAAAAACAAGAGATGAAGAGCCAGAGGTTTGTCAGTCTATTTAGTGAGTAGATGACACTCAGCTGAGAAAGTGCAGTCATGTATTGAGTTTTTTTTTGTTACAGAGCAAAATGTCACAATGTTGTTCCTTTATAAGAACCGTAGTCCATAAAAATGTTCCTGGTCGGCGTTAACTTGGTACCATCCTGAAAATAAATTCAGAGTTCTTTTCCCCAGTTTGCACATATTGATTTCAGTCTTTTTAAGTGTTCAGGCAGAAATAAAACGTTAAAAATCACCGCAAATCCATCACAGACACAGCGTCGTTGGTGATGGTCACATGTCCAGCGTGCTGAAAAAGAAACAGAAATATCAACAAATATTTCATATCAAACTTTGAATTTTTTTTATCCTCTGACATCAGACATCAAGTGCATTAATGTCTGATCTCACATTTCAAATCCAGCCATTAACATTTTTACAAAATCCCAAAAGCTTTAAATAATTTTTGTTCTTCTTCTTCTGTCCCGACTTTTGCCAATTGTAGAACTTTATATATGTGAGCATTATTGACATTATACTGCGCCCCAACAATTGGGTGTTGAGGACACCTGTCAACTGTCTGTTGAATTGAACAAGCAAATTATGCAGTTTTAGAAGCAAATAATTGAATAAAACATAAAAGACAAAATAATACATTATAAAATAAATAATAATAATGTAAATAATCACAACATAATAACATAAAAAAAAGATAAACTTAAACAAATCTTTAATTTTTAACACATTGTTTTTCAAAGTAATTTTTGTACTGTAGTAGTCTTAAATAGTTTACTGCAGTACGTGCAGAAGGCACACTGCTCTCTTGCCTGCTGATGGGCGTGCACTTACTGTAAACAGTGGGGGGTCTTTGCTGTGTGGGTGAAAGCTTTTCTGTTTACACGTGGAAATCTCTTCTGTTCCTCTGTCTGTCAACTTGAAGTATCCAATTCTGAAAGATAGTGCAGTCACACCTCAGCACATGGTCACTTCGGGAAAATAAACATTTACATTATGGCACACGCCCGCACGCTCACTCGTTAAACTTTGGCGAGCAGACAATAGCGATGGCCTCAGGCAGCATCATCTGATAGGAGCAGTGTGTGTGCAGATCGACGCTGGACAAAAAGGCCGTCTGTGTGGGGTGGGTCTGAAATGGAAAAGCCCAGACTTTCAGTTCATGCTCAGCTGGATATTTCTTTTCTGCCAACATAACAAATAATATCACCTCAATGTGACGTCATAATCCCTAATCTTTGTAACAGATCTGAGCCCCACCGCTTTTATGTTGTTCATGAGGCAGTTTACTTAAAGTACTAACACTTTAGTCATTAATAAGTACAGTATGCATGCACCCAAAAAACTGGTGAAGAAACTGGTGAAGATCAAACAAGAGCATTTTGTATTTAAACCTTAATAATAGACAATAGGCCAAGAGAGGCCCTTCCACTCATGGTGGGAGGGCTATGAAGTGGTACATTACGGGTCATAAAAGACCTAGCTTTAGTGTAGAGTTAGATGAACAATTCCCTCTCATATACTGTAACTTTGAAAAAACAATTCTTCAACAATTACTTATCTTATTGAGTTTAATTACATTTAAAAAACATCTCTATTTTATATCTGACATTTTTAAGCTTTTTTAATGATTAACACATTTGTCAGTCTGTTTTCATATACAGTATTGTGCGTTTTCACTAGTTTTGCAAAACATAAAACGTGACAGCGGTTCATTTTGTCCTGACTCACATGTATCCAACCCAAAGTGATAAGATCGTACTGGTCCTGTATGAGAAACAGTTCTTCTTCATTTACGGTGTCACAATAGTCCGGTCCGCCACACTGCTTTGGTATAATCACGTGGGTCACTGTAAACGCATTTCTGGTCTGGAACAATAACAAAAAACATGTCAAACCACTGGGCTCTGTTAAATAATGCATAGCCTCTACACTGCCAAGAAACTGTCCAATGAACGAAACACGGACTGGTCTGCCGCAGTTAAAAAATGCCCAGTCATGCTCAAGTGGAAGCAGTGCTTTAATTTCATTCATTAACACAATATTTTTTTTATTTAAGAAAACCATCCATTTCTTTTCACCATCAATTTGACACTTTTATTAACTCAGTTCATTAAATACCAATTAGAACGTAAAAACATTTCATTGTTACTCACCAATTTGCCACAGAGGATGCCACAAGTTTCCACAGCTCGACTTGTGTTGGCTTCAGCCAACCTCAGAAAACTCTGGCA
>NC_024328.1:9974091-10008532 GCF_000523025.1 Cynoglossus semilaevis | reverse complement strand
AGCAGGAACCGCCAACTGTCGAAGAGCATCTACCATTGTATCTGCACCAACAATGGGAAGAAATAATACAATGCTGAATAGAAACTAATGTTCTGAAGCAAGGCATGGTGTAAAACCAGTAATTTCAAGTAGGTCAGGAAAGAAGAAACCAGCTCAGGAGAATAAATACTTTCAAGAAGGAGTAGGGCAGTATTTAAATCCTCTGAGGGCACCACCCCCCGTCCCTCTCCCCATGCTACAAAAAGATTTACTCACTATTACTGCCTGGGCTGACCAGAGTTCCGGGCTTGAGTGAACGGTCAACGCTAGGTGGACCGGTGGCGCTGTTGTTTGAAGGAGTGTGGTTGAACTGATTCTGTGTGCCACCTGAATTGTCCCTTGGGATTTGTGGAAGAGTTGGAGAGACCACAGGTGGGCCCCGGATGCCTGGAATGAGGGGCATTTCACTGGAGGGGTGAGCAGGAGTTGAAAACTCTAAAAGAACACTCTGGCGTTCCTTTTCTAGGTCCTGGCGTCGGATCATCTCCTCAAAGGCACTGAATTGCTCCTGCTCCCTCTGCCGCCGCTGCATCTCGGCCACACGCTCCCGCTCAGCATCCAACGCTTTCTGCTTGGACAGCTCCTGTGCCAACAGCTCATCCTCCACTTTCTGGTAATGAAGTACATCCAAGAGACATGCATGTTTTAGAAATTAAATTGTAACTAACCCAATAACATGTTTTATTCATTGTTACTTACAACGTATTTATTCAAGGTCATTGTAAGAGTTTGTTTCCATTGGTATGTTTATGAACTAATGAACATAGTTCTTTTTTATTAAACCTGATACAATCATGTTGTTTTATTGCTGGTTACTGTTTCAACTCATTCAAGATAAACACATCACAGAGTATAATCAGAGTACACTCATGCCGTTGTGCAAAGCTTCATGTTTCAACATATTGTTATTAGTATTCACATCACATTGTAAGTGAGAACTGATTTGATCTTGTAAATTGGTCCATATGTTATATTTAAAACTTATTGGAGCAGATAAGTTGTTTACCTTTTTAGCCAGATATTGTGCATGTTCTTGCTCATATCTTTTCAAAAGAGCTTTCTTCAATACTTCCGCTTGAGGAAATGCGACATCCTTGAG
The DNA here is from genome assembly GCF_000523025.1 of Cynoglossus semilaevis. Classification (NCBI taxonomy): domain Eukaryota; kingdom Metazoa; phylum Chordata; class Actinopteri; order Pleuronectiformes; family Cynoglossidae; genus Cynoglossus; species Cynoglossus semilaevis. The sequence continues at coordinate 10,007,394 of NC_024328.1, read as the reverse complement.
TTTCTGATGCAAAACAACAAATGTGTTACTGATGTCCTTCAGGAAATATTCCTAATTACAATCTAATTATTATTATATATTTCAATCATTATTTTTATGTCCTAGTGAACACTCTATGCATACCCTTAATGTTTCCTTCTTTTCAGGAATAAAAGCCGTCTTGTAATCCCGATGCTTTGGAAGTTTTTCTATAAAGAGTCTAGATGCAAAAAATTATTAAAAACCAATTAAAATAGAATATTCAATGACTGTATGGAAATAAAGTACTAAATACTATTCGACAATATAATGAAAAAATTCAACTGAAATACTCAGATAAATATTTTCAGTTCTGACCATGTCGAACCAAGATAGAGCTATAGGACACTTTTATTAGCAGAGCACCACTTCTGAATATTTACTCCAATTATAACATATCAAATTAAAAAAACTTGGAGAACTTAATCTATACCCTCATGTTTAACTTCTATTACAACCACTAATCATAAAAATATTTTCAAATAATAATACCCATCTGATAGATCACTTACGTAATAAATTTGTTGTAAAGGACAAAGGCGTTCTCGACGTTCCCCTCATCTATGTAGACACGCGCCATACGAAGCATCTCCATACCCGAGCGAAAATATCGGCGCAAAGGAACGTCGTCATTGACCTCCACCGTGCTTCCCTTCTTGGTCAGAGCACGGACTCGTTCCTCAGGTTGCAAACTGACGTTGATGTGCTCTGCCATTGTAAGAATAAGGCCTGGAACACTGGAAAAACAAGACAAATACTTGAGGAAGGCTTGTTAGGCTTAAAGGCTGTGTGCCTTTTAGGTATAACCATTTAAATCATTTGATGACCTTTACAACAGTATAATTTCATAATCAAAAACTTAAATCACAAAATGAATTGAAAACGTTTTGAATAATTAGCTTAGGAATATTTAGATATGTAGAGATTTAAACTAAACAACTGTGGTGCTGTCCTACTTTGCAACAAAAAGTTTTATAAATGTATTTCAATTTTAAAGCAGATACAAGTAAACCCAATGCCCATCAGTGAGAATATCCTCACTGAGCATGTCCTTCTGTATATTATATATACAACACTGAAATAGTGAGTGACTAAACATCTCTGACTGCATAATATTTACGAGAAGATAATGACTCTTTTGAGAAGTTTTTTTTTATCATCGTTTAACTGCAGTGAAATGTAAAAATGCTTTATCAGCATGGCTGATGAACAGACAGAGATATAGATGACCTATACTGATTACACCATAGTTGCGGCGTAGCTCTTTGTTGCAGCCAACACAACCAGTAATACAGAAAGAGGACTGAATAATAAAAGTTTTTGATAAATTCAGGTAAAGCACTTATAAAATTAGTGGACAAACCTGGAGGCTGGATATAAAATTCAAGATAATGCAATTTCTCATATTTATCTTAAGCTGTCTATGACGGTTAAAGTAATAAAGTCCGAGATTCATCATGTAGAAGGTATAAACAAAACACCGTTTAATATTACCAGTATTTACTTTCAAAAATACTATGATCAAGATGTGTTAATTGAGAAGAAATAAAAAGGTTTTTTTGGATGTTGTTTACATCTGGAATGATAAGAGATCTTTTTTAAATTCACCTGGTGTTAGGGTGTCAATATGTGTATAATACTCAATTGTCTGTTTTGAAGTACCATGGTAAAGTTAAAATTCTGGTCAGTAGCTTGTCTGCGAGAGCTCAACTGAAAGCAATAGTCGAGATAGAATCTATTTCCAGTATACTCCAATTATAGCAAATATATATATACACAAGTAAAATACCATACGTGAATTCAAAGTGAGATCATCACTTCAGGACTGATTTTCCCATTGAACAGCCATTGCTTAGCGGCGGGCTATAAGCGCTAACCAGGCTAAACATAGCATAGCGGTACAGATTTTACATAGACAGGAAGCAGTAGAGAAAACACAGCAATTTAAATGTATTCTTACCTAAGGTGGCTAGACAGCAAGGCCGTCAGAGTTCAACATACAGATTTAATTTCACACAAACGTAATTAAAGTCAAATTAAACGGACGTTACAGTTAAGAGAGCGACTGGCTGGACAGTCACGGCACTTCCGCAGTGAAAACAACTTCCGCCTGACGAAACACGCTCCGAAGGAACTATTTTCTTTCATTTAGGTATTTCTTTGGTTTGCGTGAACAGAAGTTTAATTTAGATTTTAAAGAATCAATACATTGGAAATTAAAATATATAGAGAGAGCATATGGTTTTAGTTGAGATTTTAAAAAGACAATCCAGCATTATGAACAACAGACAAAAGGATGGTTTGTTGTGTGCCAAAAAGGTTGAGCTGTGTCTGTTTTTCAAGTACATATGACATGGTTTTCCAGAAGCGTCAGGTTACATGAACGTTAAATGTAATTCCAGTTGAGCCAGAAAATCTCTCAAAACCAAGTTTCAGTCAGATCCATTGAAAGTCCAATACAGAGATAGAGAGATGATCACTAAATGGCTCGTTGGTCTAGGGGTATGATTCTCGCTTTGGGTGCGAGAGGTCCCGGGTTCAAATCCCGGACGAGCCCTTTATTTAACACAAAGGCGCAATTACATAAGGCGTTGTTCCGTAAGCTAATTAAAACAAATAAAACAAATTACTATTTAATCCTATATGTAAACGATTTCTTTCATAAAACAATAACCACTATTGACCGCAAGATGGCAGCAATGATACTTTACTTAAACTCTACACGTCGACGTTATCACTATCATTCTGGATATTGCATGCCGCTGTCGCCGCCAATGTGTTGTTCGTTTGAATGGCAAGAGGGTAAGATAGGGTTAAAATAGCCCCGTCTACCGTCCGTGTGTGAATTAACTAAGATACTGGAGACATCCATTGGTTACATCTCACAATCGCCCGGTGGCAGACCTAGAGACGGTGTTCATTGAAAGAAGTCGACGTCAACCAGCAGCTTCACCGGGTAAGCTAATCGTCACGGCTAATGACACGCTAGTGTATAGAGATCCATGTCATGCGAAAGACAGTCTAAGACAGTCTCATATTCCACCTTTACCGGTTAACTTCAAACTTACGCCTTGTGGTTCGTCTGCTGTTTTTATGGACTATATTCCAAACGGGACTGGTGCTAAATAAAGGTCTGGTTGCTACCTGAGGTAGCTACATCCTATTTTGATTTTCGTTCAATACATTTCTCCCCTTTTTCATCTTTACATTCAGTTTGGAATGTAAACGTGGACGTCCAGCCATCCCAGTTGGGGCTTTAAATAGCAACAATAACACAACTTCCCCTTTGTTCACCTGAATGTCCCCCTTTTTTTCTGCCTGAAGCATTTTGAAAGAAACAAAGGGCATTTCAACAGTGAGCTACCCCAATCCTGGTTATAGAAGTTACTACTTAAATTATCACATTTTCAGTATATTCATTATGTATGCTTGCAATAAAAATGTGATTGCACTATATATTGCGGTATAGATCGTCAAGTTGGGCATCTGTGGTAGTACAGATTGTACTTACAGTACTGTAAGTAAAAGTTCCATGTTTAGATGAAGAAGATGTTAGTATTAAATGACAAAACTATATTGTTGTTGAACATATCTAGAGGTCGTTGGTGTTGAGTAAAAACTCATAAAATTAAACTGTTTCTATTTTTTATTAGAAAGCTGAGTATTAATTTATATGTTATAGAAATATTAGTATTGCTAACCATCCTAGCTTTAGTTAGAGAGTTTACATAACTTAATAACTTAATATATATATATATATATATATACATACACACACACACACACACACACACACACACACACATATATATATATATATAATTTATTTTAAAACACTATTTTAGGTGACCTTGTGACTTGAAAGTATGTCTCTGGACAGGTATCTTTCCACAGCTCTATGGATTTTTGTTTATAGAACCTAGGGACTATTTATAAGGATGCATCTTCAAACAGTCATTTTAATATTTGTTTTTAAAAGTGAGTTGGATTTTAAAAAGAGTTTAATTAAACTTAAAAAGTTCAAGTACCAACTCAGATCACTTTCAAAGAGCAGTCAGTATTTGTATAGCAAGAAAAGCTTTAAAATAAACATGCAAGTGTTTTATTCATGTACACACTGATAAAACCTAATGATGGAGTTTAGACTTAAAGATGTAAGCTCTCCTTAATTATTGGACACTGTCTATTTGTGTCTGTTTAAATCCTGTATGTGTAAACTGAAGCTATTTTTATGTAATTTATGTTAAAACATGGATGCAGGTTGGTGACAATTTTAAATCACTATTTAACTATCTTGCTTTCCACATCTGGTTTCCCGAACTCAAAGCTGACCTCGGGGTAAAAGTAAGGGCTTGAGGTCAGGTCTGTAACCCTTTATTATGTGGTGAAAGACACTTTGTTAGAACCTCAGGATGACTGGGACGTACTGGACAATGTGTCCGGTGAACCAACACTGTGTCCATTAGAACACTCTCTCATCTAATGACAGTGTATTGGCAAATGATACATGGTTCGCAGCCCATAGAAACAATAATTAAAGGCTTAGGGTGAGGTGGTGAGTCAATGAACAGCTAAACTGGTTCTTTGCACAGCAGGTATATAAGGTGATCAAAGACTGAACAGATCAGTGTGAAAATATTGCAGGGCAGGACACAGTCTTTCTGCAGCAAAAACTGACTTTGAATTAGGAAGCAACTTTTGGGATGTATTTATTTGCTTTGACAAGAGGTATGGATGATAACTATTTTGTTTTTGGATTTAAAAAGCTAAACCTTCTTGAAGCAGACAAATATGACATTTTTTATCAATAGTTTGTTTGGATCATTGTGTAGTTTTCTTAATTTTAGGGACTTTAGTTCTGTTAAACTCAGGCAACTTTTCTTTCAGTCACTTGTTTGTTGTCTCAGGAAATGTGTTAATAAATGTGATGTAAAATAGGTTTGAAAGGCTTTAACCATTATTTTTGTCTGACTTGATAATTTATTGAGTCATTCAGTATACTCTTATACATTTTAAATTTTATCTTAGATATAGATAATGATAAAATATTACATACAGTTGTTAACATGTATGACACCATTGTTACTAAAACCTTTATAATTTAGCACTGGGACGATAATCAACAAATCCGTTGATTGCACGATAAATGAAAATGAGCCTGATCATTTTGCTGGCCTTGATAAATTTGCTTTTCTCAATTGCCTCCAAACAAGCTGGATGACAAGAGGGTTCACTGTGTGCATCAGTTTCAGCACCTGAGCGCACTTGTTCCATAGCGGAAAGAGCGAAGTGAACCCTCTTGACAATAATAAACTCCTAGTGGGGGGAGGCGGTCAGGCTGACATTTAAAACTATGGGTTGTGGTCATTACTCAAAATTGTATCTAATTTATAAGATTGTTTTCCCACTCAGTGTCTCCAAGTCAAGGCACTTCTGCTTTGTCAGCTGGTGAAGTTGATGACAAGGCAACCTTATCAACAAGACAGTGTTTACACTTGAGGCCCTGATAAAATGATGGTAGTTACCCAGTGCTCAGATTGCTGATGAACTGAAATCTGGTTGCCATGTCTGTTTTGTTGCCATGAGATTTGCTGTGTTTGGAGTACAGGAGTATGAGAATTAGCAGTATTCCTGCTTCATCCTTTATTCTTTCCTGTCCACTCTTTGTTAAATTTCATATTTAAAGTCAGGGGATGGCCGTCACTGCTTTTCTGAAGGACAGAGGTCTCTATTGCAGTCTGCCAGTCTTCCTGCTCTTTATCTCCATGGCTACAGATAGGCCTTGGACTTGACATTGATTACGAAAGATGACCGAGGACTATTTACTAGGAGTGGCGTAGTGAGTAGGTAGCAATCATTTTTTGTTTTAACCTGACATGCTTACATTTAAAAGGGAATTCAGCATTGTTTTAACTGTTTGTGTTTAGGGTATGTGTAGGCATAGCTCAAATATGTTATTATTGATTTTTGAATGGACAGAAGTTGACACTCTTTTATTACCCCCTTACTGTAGTTCTTGGACAGAAATGAGACAGTGGAAACACAGCAGTTCAGTGGCAATTTTAGAGAGCAGTGCAAAGAGGAGCATTTGGTATTAGTTATTTGGCTCCAATTTTGTGTGTGCACCGTGTTGCCTTCCTGTACAACAACATCTTGACTCAGTTTTTCTTTCTTTTTTTTTTTTTTGTGGGCCAATTAATCGGCCTCCCTTTTCTAAACGCTGAAGAAAAGATGTTCAGTTAAGAAAAGGAATGAAGGGCTTGTTGTAGCAGCTGCTTATTTTGACCTCAGTGTCAGATTGAAATTTAAAGTAGGCCAATCGATGGTTAAGGAATAAATACCCCAGAAATGTTGGATGAAGCTCATATTACATTTTTCTGTCTACCTCCACTGCCTCTCCCATTGGCTTCTGTCTCCTTGTTTCACCAGTGGGAATTTTTCTGTTTCTTTTGTTTCTTTTTCTCCTGCACAGTTCACTGAGCTGCTGAGGAGTCCTCAGCTGTCTTCTCCACAGCTCACTTTTCAGCCCCTACTTCAGCTTCCTCCTCCTCCTTTGCTTGTAGGTAACCTGTGGGCATACTAAATAGGCTGAGAGCTACAGAGTAGACACGCCGATACTTCACTGATCAGGTGTCGTTTAAGCATCTGGAGAAAAGACTATACAGAAGGGGCACGTAAATGTGTGTGTTTATTTAACAAGGAGCATTTGATTTGGTTTTCTGACAATCATCATCACAAGAACATTAGCGTCATTGTATTATAACACTATGTATTTGTGATTTGACTATTTATGATTAGGATCAATCATAATAATATAATCAACTGCCATAATAATAATCAACCACAGTTAGCCTGTGATTAATCAAAACATTTTAATAGTTTTACAACCACAATTTAGTTTTTTTCATGTATATCTTTGCCTACAGTTAGTGTTTTTCTTAATTTTCTCTGTCTTTTTTCTCCTTCACAGTTCACTGAGCTCCTGAGGAGTCCTCTATTGTCTTCTGGCATTTTCAAGCTAACAGCTTGCTTTTCAGCCTGTGTCAGCCTCCCCCTCCTCCAATTACTTTGTGTGAAGGTAACCTGTGAGCATTACTAGATGGACTAAGAGCTTCAGGGCAGACATGCTAGTCTTTTACTGATTTGATGTCGTTTGAGGGTAAAGTTTATACAAAGAGGGTTTGTGAACGCCTGGGTTTTTAGCTCAGCTTCATGTTCCAACATAAAATAATAATTATCAGTGTTTTCATCTTCCTACATCATGGAAATTAAAAGTCAACTGCAAAGGCTAAAAATGCTAAAATAATTCCTCATTTGTTTATATCAACTGCTTACAAAACTAGGAACTAGGGCTTCCAAATTAAAACCCCAACATTTTCAGCTCTGTGACCTTATCTTTCACTTTCAGCTGGTTTTGTTTGATGACTTTTGCTTTTTGTTTCACACAGATCACTGCTGTTCCAGCCAGTGAAAAAGCCATGCTTATGTGGTTCCCTAATGGCAGTGTCACAACCACCATCACCTCAGTCCAGTCAAAGATGATATTTGTTGTGGCCCTGGCTGTGTTGCTCTGTCCTTTGGACTTTGTGACAGCTCAGGGAGAAAGCCAGAATCTGTCTCCTGCCCAGGTGCTGCAGGACCTGTTGGCCAGATATGGCGACAACACCACCATCACAGTGCCCCAGCTACGGTCTTTGCTGTCCCTTCTCAGCCAGGATCAGGCTGATGGTATCAGTGGCAGCAATGTGGCTAACACAACTAACAGCACACTACCTAAATCCAACAGCTCCAAGGTGAGAAAAATGGAATTTGCTAATCATAATTGTTTCAGTTCTACACCAAATTTAGAGATTAAACTTAATCTCAGCTCCCCCTCCCACACCCTCTCCCCCCCACACACACACAAGTAATCGAGCTTCAGTTTAACAAATGATGCAATTTCTATGGATTCAATATAAAACATAGCATTTCTAGCACTCTGAAGCAGAAGGGTAATCCAGCCAGTCATGGGATCCAGATAGCTGAAATATTTAGCATAACTCCCATAGTTAAGCCCTTTTTAATCCTTGTATTTCCAGCTCTTTTGGCCACTGCACCACACAAAGAAATATCTTACATTTTCAAACTAAAATCAATTACAGAAAATAACTCGTTTAACTAGCCTTACTGCTGTGCTTGTACATCTGGTTTTGTCTAAAAAAACACATGGTGGGTGTAGTCATGAGTCACTGGAATGGCTGCTGACATCCTTGGAAATCTTTCTTTGGCACCTAGCCATTTTCAGACTACTTATACGTCATTATATATGATAGATGTACTGTACCTGTCAGGGGGCAGTGGTGGCTTAGTGGTTAAGGAAGCGGATTTGGGTCCGGATTGCAGGTTCAAATTCACAGCTGCCAAGTTACCACTGAGGTGCTCTGAGCATGGCATCGTCCCCACACTGCTCCCCAGTCCTTAAAGCTGCCCAATGTTCACTTTGGTGATGGGTTAAAAGCAGAGGTCACATTTGGTTGTGTGCAGTGATGTGTGTCACAATGTCACAATGACAAGGAGTTCACTTTCCTTCCTTTCCTTTCCTGTCAGTCCTACGTTCCCTGCGAGTCTCTCCTTGTGCATTTGCTTGTTATCATCACACCTGGTACTGAAAGACTTTCACTTATAAGTCTTAGTGATTAAAATAATAATTACTTTTATCTAAATTTTAAACCCTTTTTCAGGGTACATTAATACACTAGTATTGTACTCATGTTGTTTAGTTTGTGAGCAAAAATCAAATATTGACATATATTGACACACAACTTGTACTTTTAATTACCAATTTATAACTAAGTGAGGTTATGACCAGTGGTAGGTCTGTTTATCAACTATCGGAAATTTCATTTTTAATGTATGCTTTATGCATCATCCATGTCAATCTTATTATTATTTTGTTTGGGTGTTTTTTTGTGTGTGCTTTTTCTATAATGCATTTTGTGTTATTCTGTTGTTCAAAGTAAGAAAGGTTAAACTGACAAAGGGTCTACTTCTCATTTCCAGTGCTTGCCCTCAGACACATTGGCTATTTACAGCATAAGTGAGCAGTCACGGCTGGACGGACAAGGTTTGCAGGAGCTTTGTCCAACCATGCTGCAGCAGCTTGGTGCTGGTACCTGCAGGATGCAGACAGATGAGACGTCGAGCAGCGACATCTCCCCCAGGCCCTCAGATGCTGAAGGTGGGGACTAACTTGCTACCCATTTGGTTTTAGATTTATATACAGAACTAAACTGTGAGCTCCAAAATAGTATCCTACTGCATATTAGCTGTAATATTAAGGACAGTTAAAGCCAATTCAAGCCAAAATAAGCACGAATATGTCAGAACCAAGGCTTACATACAGTAAAACATCCCTTGTACTTCACAGTCAGAGAAACTAGTGCGAAGCAGAGATCTTGTTGACAAATATAATTTGAGCAGAGGGAAATCTGATCCAATGTAACTCCATACAATAAACTCACTGTACATCCAGTGAGTGTCCTTGAAAGATCAAGAAACTATCCTGTCAGCAGACTAAAGGATCAAACGTTCCAAAAGTATCGACCCGTAACCTCTACCCCAGGATAAATAATCATAGGTCAATTATTTGTAGCACTAGTAAAATGCTAAAGAATGCTATATATATATATATATATATACGTATATATATATATATAGATATATGTATATTTATATACATATATATATGTATGACTTCAAAATACAATTTAAGTGATCTTTTGTCATTCAGCCTTCAGCTTCACAGTAGACGAAAGCATCTTTGTTTTGTATGTGATAACTGTACATTTGACATAACAACTGACATGTTATCCCGTCTTTATTTTAAAACTCATAGTTTAGTTGTTTTACTGTGACCTCACTAGTCTGGCACCCACAGTTCTGTCTTTTCAAAACTACTTTATCTAGTCCTTGTTAAGTTAAGTGGGTTGCAGGCTCTTATCATTCACTCCTCCTGTCCTCAGCCTACCTCACACTTGCTGCTTATTTTGGCTCGATAAGGTTTTTGTTTCTCCGCAGGGAAGCAAATGTCAAGGTGGTTTTTCTCTAAAGCTGATCCCACACTCATGTAAATACTGCAGAAATGATAAACATTTCAATTAAGCACTATTTTTAAATTTTTTAAATTTTAAAAAGTTTGTTGCCTAACAGCCTGTGTAAATTAGTGGTTCTCAAGTTAGGGTATGCATACCACTGGTGGTACTTGGACTCCCTCTAGTGTTTGTGGTTAATTTCGTAGATGTTAAATACAGCTTTGGTATATATTTTCACTTCCTCTGTCTGTGTATATATAAATATATGTTTGCCATTTGACTAAAGTGCTAGTTGCGGTTGCACCTATTGGGCTAATGAAAGGCTAATAGTCTTATTAGGTCCCATTACCAAATCACACCCTGACACAAGAATTAATTGTTAGATTCATCATCAGCTATGATGTTGGTTGTTGAATTCATAGGTACAAGTTTACAGATACAGTTGTTGCAGCAACCCTTAACATTAAGTGAAGATTCTGAACATGCACAGCTAACCTTGTGACCTGGGTATATACTGTATATCTGTCTTTTAACTTCTCATTGTACCCTCATTAGGTTAACACAGTTTTCACTCACTCCTGCTTTCTTTCCCGAATGTAATAATGTGTCTTTTAAAATCATCCTTTTTTGTTTTCCTAACTCAGCCTCCTCTTTAGTTCTCAGTCGGATGTTTCCAGCCTGGAGGAAGTATTACCAACATGTCTTTATCTACTGATCACCAGCATATTTTTCACCAGCTATGTGTAACTCTTTTAAAGGCTGGAGCGAGGTGAAGCAGCTGAAATCTTACTACACTGATACATTACTGAAACTTAATTTACATTGAATTTCTATTGAGAATGGCGCTCCTTGAATTTCCACATGCTCTGCATGGCTACTTGTGTTGATACTGCCACTTTCATCTAACTATTTTATCCGTCCCTCCTGTGAATACGCGGTCCAGTGTGGGGCTTTTCTTTCCTGGCTGTGACAGTGGTCAATGTCTTCGCCCTCACCGGGATCTTTAGTGTGCCGCTGATGAAGTCACGCTATATGAAAGCCACCCTCACCTTTTTCATCGCACTTGCCATCGGCACACTGTTCTCCAGTGCTGTGCTACAGCTTCTGCCAGAGGTTTGCTATCCATACACGTTTTAACATCACAAATACCTTTTTCTTTTCATACTCACAAACTGCATGCCATGCACACGTTAACCAAGCGGGTCACAAGGGAGATCAGGAGCAATAGCAGAGGGGTGCGCAACAAATCTAATTAATTTTAAGTAATTAATTCATTCTATATTATGTGTATTTGTGCCAAAAGGGGAAATTCCACTGACTCGTACTTTCATTTCCCCTACTATGGAAAATAGCTGACAGTAACATAGTCAATTTCTACGTGTCTTTCGTCACACCTCCTTCCTTCCTGTCTTTGTTTTATTCCAAGTGGAATTCACAGGATCCATTTGAGCAATAGAAAAATACTCTTTTTTTTCTCCCAGCATCCACCTGTATGTGCTTACTTTGTTCAACTCTGTGTTTACTGCACTGGCATTTCATGGTTCATTGTTACAGTTCTTATTCCCCTGATTGCAACTAGGCATGCCAGCCATTATCTGTGTACCCTACTACGTTTGTCCTACTTTTGTGTTGTACACAATTCTAGAAAGAAAGAACACATTACCGCTTAAACATCTGTCAGATTGAAAGCTGTCCTTTCTTTTGTAGCCATGCTCCTGGGCTGTTTATTTTCCTGCCTTGTAGTCTTTACTGAAAACAAATGTTTATTCTCAAGCTGTGACAGGTGCACCCGTGCAAACTGCAAGTGAAACTCTCTGATTATGTGGATTTGAGGAATTAGCGCTCTAGCGTTTCTTTTTTTTTAAACAAAGGAAAAGCCCTTGTTTAAAAACAATTAAAAACAACTGTCATCTGGTGGTTTCACTTCTTTTGATCTGTCTTCAATGTAAACGTCATTCTCTTTGTGAAATTTCTCACAGGAACATCTGCCACTTCTCCTCAGGTTAATTCTATTCAAACTTCCTTTTCTTTTCAGTGTAACAAGAAGCTCCTGTTCCTCATCGCTTTTGTTCATTATCCTATAAAATTAACAAGTCAAAACCACTTCTCAAATAATGATCAATTGTTTTCTCATCTTCCCCTTTTCTCTTTTGGGCTTCCTGTCTGTTGATCAGTCTGGGGTTATGGGATCCTGTGCGTGACACTGATCTCTCTGTGTTCACTGGTGGGGGCCAGTGTGGTGCCCTTCATGAGGAAAACCTTTTACAAGCGACTGCTACTCTACTTCATAGCTCTGGCCATTGGCACGCTTTACTCCAACGCCCTGTTTCAGCTCATCCCAGAGGTAGAGTCGGCGCTGCTGTGACTCATCTTTCACTGTGGCTCAGAGCAGGCTTGCTGTGCAGATTCTACATATACAGTAGATCTGTGTTTAACATGTTGAAGAAAGTCCCAATCAAAAGTCCCAATGCCAAATCAAATCTTGATACCATTAGCCATGATATTTGTTTGAAGATTTTGCTAAGAGTTTAAGTACAGATTCATTTTTCTGCAGCAACCGTTAACAGTTACTGAAGATTTTGAAAATGCACAGCAACCCTTGTGACTGGGAGTTTGGCACATGAATAAAACGTTTTGACTAGCCACATCAATCACTTAACTTTACAAATGACACAATGACACATTATTAATCAAGAAATCACTACAACAAAAGACTACATTTAAACTACTGCTGCTGCTGCTGCTTTCAAATTAATCAGTGCCAGAATGTGTTTAAGTGAAGAGAGCGTAAACAGCCTCACTCTCCAGACATGTATCAATCGTCAATGCATCAATAAAGTGCTCCATCACAGATTAGAAAACAACACAGGAAGGTCTGACAGAAAGGAGAACTGATGCTCCTAACTTCAGCATATTCTTAAGATAAATACATGACACACAAAATCAATTTCTAATCTGCTGCTCCGTTTCCCAAATGCACTATAATCCACTGACAAACCTTATGATCACAAACTGAAACTTAAAGTCTGTCATTGCAAAATGTAATAAAGAGACAGATGGATATAGTCTGCATATTGACACGTTGAGATAAGAAAGAATTCCAAACTTACTAAATGATCTATAGAAAAAACACAGGTGAGAGGCAGAAAATGTACAATGAAAATGTTATTTTGTGAATCAAGTTAAAAAAAAAAATACTATTTTATATTGATAGGCAGGTGATAAGATGCTAGGTTTGTCCCTCACACAACGTAGGGGGCAGTGTTCATTTTGAAAACCAACTTTGATTTGGTCTCTGACTTTTGACTACAATGTAAGTGTGTATGATTTTCATTGATTGAAATTTAATTCGATTTTTTCTCCCTTTAAATAATTACAGCTACCTTACATGTACACACCCACGGGTATACAGTTTATATCAATTATAACAAGGACAGAAATGGCAAAGTAATCTTATAGTTAGTTTTTTATTTATACACTTCCCGTCTTCTTGTTGTTAAGAGGCAACCGTGACTGATTTTACTTAATTTGCCTCAAAATTAGCTGCTGTGCCTGCTTACCTTTGCATGACACTTAAAATGTGCCCTCTCCTTTCCTGAGACAATCGTTCTACACGGTAAACAGTGTGTGTTGTTTTCTCTGAGGTAATAAAAACGTTTTAGTCACGCGTGCACAATAATATCCCCACTTTTGACTTAGACGCTTCCTCGTGTTTTTCCCGCTTTCGCCGGACGTACGTTCGCTTCGATTGGAGTTCCTCTTAAATGTCCCGCCTTATAGGCAGCAAGATTAACTCCGATTGCTCAAAAAGGAATCTCAAAAGTTTCTCTGATTGGAATCAGGGCTTTGGTTTGTTTCGTAAAAGGCGGGGCATGCAAACGGAGATTCAATCGAAAGGATGGGGGCAGGGGGGAGGGGAGGCAACTATGCGGGGCCATTTGTTAACAACAAAATGACGACAAAAATGTAATGAGGCTGTTAATTGTTTTTTTCCTGACACAGTTAATAAGCAATAATCATTTATAGACACCAGTGACTGCATTTTCATAAAAGTGTTGACATTTATTAAAATATGCCAGACATTCTTTTAAATCACGTTTAGCCATTGTATTTTAAGTAAATCCAAAACAGTATTCAAAAGACAAACAATCAAAAAAAAAATTGTATGTAAATTAGGTTTCCTTTTACTGGTACAGAAATAAATCAAAAGGTTAGGGCATGAATCTAGTTAGACTAAACATGTGCTGTAATTTCCAATCCATTAAATGATACCTACGCAACATTCCAAACACATCTTTCGAAAATATACCAGAGAGTAATATTTTGACTTGACTTTGAATAACAGGAGCTAACCTTGTCTTCCTTTCTCTGTGTGTAGGCCTTCGGATTTGACCCCATGGTGGATTTGTATGTATCAAAGTCTGCAGTGGTGTTTGGAGGCTTTTACCTTTTCTTCTTCACTGAAAAGGTCCTGAAAGTGCTTCTCAACCGGAAACATGGGGTAAGTACACGTTTCTACCCTGTGACACCAACAAATAGAAGCATTTTTAAGTATCAGCTCTGAACATTAGATAGTTACAAAAATCCATTTGAAGTGGGTTTACATTTGTAGCACAGAACTGAGTAGAATACAGTATAACTGTTCGAAATATGATACAGTTTCATTGGTAACTTTAAAGCTAGTAGTATCTGACCTTGAAGCAAATGTTGCATTTAGAGGCTTATTTCAAGACTAGGATATATTTAGCTTAAGATGGCTCCTACTTTTTTGAATGCATAATTTTGCACATTTTGAAGGGTGGGAAAGTTCAATTCTTTGGTCTGTGTCTGTCTGTGTGTATGTGTGTGTGCGTGTGTGTGTGTGCGCGAGCCTGTGTGTGTGTGTGCCTAATCTAGGCTTGTACCACCTATCAATTATTAGTCACATAATTGTGTTCCTTTGTCACACTGTGACAACTGTTTCCGACCAGTCCTTATACATCTACATTAAGTCCGTTGATATAATTGTATGTTTTCCCCTGTTTTTCAGAGCCACGGCCACAGTCATTATCCAAGTGCACCTGAGAGGGACCTGGAGGATGGTGAGAAGGAGAAGCTCCAGCAGAATGGGGAAGCAAATAGTTTGCCTGTGAGCAAGGTGGATGCAGGAGAGGGTGAACTCATGCTCAGTCCTGCACAGACACCTCAGGTACAGATGACAGAAGAGACGATTAAAATTGTAACTTTAAGACATAGAGAAAACTTTCATTTTTTAAATATGAGTATTACATTTTCTCCCCTTAACTGCAATATTGAATGAAAAAAACTTGCATGTTGTTGCTACATCCATCATCATTGTAGGACTCACAGAGCACAGACGGCGGGGGGCGATCTGCAGGCAGAAGCGCCGGCTGCTATTGGCTAAAAGGGACCAATTATTCAGACATTGGTACGCTGGCCTGGATGATCACATTAAGTGATGGGCTGCACAACTTTATCGATGGTCTGGCTATCGGGGCTTCGTTCACAGCCTCCGTCTTTCAGGGCATCAGTACCTCTGTGGCCATCCTGTGTGAGGAGTTCCCCCATGAGCTGGGTAAGAAGAAGAAGAAAACTGTTTTCATGTGTAATTGATAACATTGATAAAATAATATATTTTGTGTGTGAAATATCATCACAATTAGAATATTTTGTAAACTTTTTTTTATCCAATGAAATGTCTTGAAAGTGGCAGTGGTGGCTTAGTGGTTAAGGAAGCGGACTTGGGTCCTTCAGGTTCAAGTCCACCAGCTGCCAAGTTACCACTGAGGTGCTCTGAGCAAGGCACCGTCCCCATACACTTTGGTGATGGGTTAAAAACAGAGGTCACATTTGGTCGTGTGCAGTGGTGAGCTGTGTCACAATGACAAGGAGTTCACTTTCTTACTTTCCTTCCCTTGTCTTTGTTTGTCGTCCAGGGGACTTTGTGATCCTTCTGAATGCCGGCATGAGCATACAGCAGGCTCTATTCTTTAACTTCCTGTCAGCCTGTTGTTGTTACCTGGGTATGGGTTTTGGCATTTTGGCTGGAAACAGCTTTTCCCCAAACTGGATCTTCGCACTTGCAGGAGGAATGTTTCTCTATATTGCTTTGGCAGACATGGTAAGTCAAGTATAAAAGCCATGTTATGTATCAGTGTTTTAATCTCTGTACTGCAGCTGAACTATGCATGTCATCATGCAATCATGCCAGACAATAGTCAGAGATTCTGCTGTAGGACCAACAACTATTTCAGGGCTATTTTTGGCTGTGCAGGATACGCCCTTTGGAGCCTACACAGCAAGTCAGAATTCTGTTGCCGAATGGTCAAATACAGAATGAACAGAAGTAGTGGAAGAAATATTGGTTTGCGTACATTAAACAACTTCTAGACCAGTGGTTCTCAAACTCTGGTATGCGTATCACGTGTGGTACCCAAGTCCTCTCTAGTGGTACGCGGGGAAAATTCCTATTTTCGCATTTACATTTTCAATTGAATAAATCTGAAACCTACCATGTACAACTAATACAACATTTAAACATGAACATCTTTCTAAACATTTCTAAACATCTCTCCTGTGGTGGAAGCTAATAGTGAAGGCCTACGCTGCTATATTCTAATGTTGGTCATCATGGTGGTACTCAGAGAGATCAAGATTTTCTCAGGTGGTACAGAGTAGAAAACGTTTTTACAACTCCACACATAGTGGCTGATTTGACCTCTGAATGATGATAATGAAATTATTTTTCCACGTTTTAATAGAAACTGACTAAACAGAGTACCCTAGAAAATGTATGTTTAACGTACTTGTAATAATGGTTACTGGTGAGTAAGACGTTTGCAAATGTCAGCTTTACTAAAACAAGTAGTAGTAGTTTAAAGTTTGAAGGAAGCAAGAAGTCTAATACAACAGACGGACATTTGGTTTAACATCATAATGTAGAACTGCACTTAAAAAAAACTGAATTATTTCTGTTAAAATACCCTGAATAAAAGGGGCAAAGCTGAAAGGAAAAGAAGAAAATTTCTGTTAAAATACAAGTGCTCCTCTTTACCTAGTGTAGCTTTTAACGTTAACCATGAAGTCTAGCAGAAACTTGCTGCCTTTTCCAGGCCACTTGGAAGTCAATTTCAAATCAATGAGAACAAAAAAAAAAAGAAAAAAAGAAATCCAGTTCAGGTCCATGATGATTTATTTTTGGTGTGGAATCTGAATTTTTTATTTTCTAAATCAGTGACGTTCTGCTGAGGTGGGAAGCAAAGAAACTGTGAAGTTTATCAGATTCTTCTTTTTGTTTCATCTCATTTTTTAGTTCCCAGAGATGAACGAGGTGTGTCGTGAGGAAGAGGACGCAGGCGGCAGCAGCTTTCTGCTCACCTTTGCCATCCAGAATGCTGGTCTGCTGACAGGCTTCTCCATCATGCTCCTGCTCACCACCTACTCTGGACAGATACAGCTGGGCTAACACCACGCTGCTCTGGATCAACAACAGCTCTGACCAGTGTGGAACGGAACAGGGGACATCAGCTGGTGTTTGCTGTTGGAAAAATAACAAGAGAGAAGAGAGAGGGTTATGTTCCTGCTTTATCTTCAATTCTTCTGCTTTCAGAACCCTGGAGTTTTCCAAGGGGGTGGGGGTTTGCTGTGCGGCAGGTACGCACAGAATTACACCATTGCTGTTTTTGTGCAGTTCATACATGCAGTATATATCGGTCAGAAGAGCAGCCAGATTTGTTTTCTCAACATTTATCAACAGCTGCTCCGTTGACCAACAACCTCAACATCTATTTTAAACAGATGTGCAATACTTACCCAGTCCTGCATACTCCTCAGTCCCCAGACAGGCCCCCGCTTACTTCATCTTTCTCCTGATCTTTTCCTTCCTTCTTAGTTGCTCCCTTCCTTTATTCCCATCTTCTTTTTTATTGTTCCTTCAGTGAATGTCATTGAGCTGATGCTTCAGCTAGTGATGCTCAAGTAACTTGTCCTCTTTGGTCGCGTCATTCCCTCTGGAGGTGGGAAAAGCACAATCAGGTAACTACTGCTTAAAGCTCAGTATAAGGCTTTCATGATTCCACACCAAAAAAAAAAAATCATCATGGACCTGACCTGGATTTCTTTCTTTTTTTGTTCGCATTGATTTGAAATTGACTTACAATTTCACTTGTGTTTAATGTGTTTAATGTTTAATGTTTATATGTTTTACACGTGAAAATGGGAGAAAATGTGACATTCAAAGACCAAATATGGGCAGAGAATAATGAAGGGCTACACAGTGACGGTGGGAAGAGAAACTGACATTTTGTTCTGTTGATTATGGAAACGTCTACGTCTTTCAAAGACCATAGTGTTGTGGCATTACGTAGATAGACCTGACGTAAAATTACCCAGTGTTCTTAGCTGCATTTCTCCACAGTGAACCTTTTGTGCCCTTCATTTAAAGGTAGTTCTAGGTTTTTGTATTTTTATTGCCCTTGGTGTTTGGAAATCTCATATACTGTAACAAATGTACTTTTATAATCAAGTCATAGTTTAATGCAAGATAAATTATATGCTGTAAGAACACACACACACACACACACACTGTCAAAACTAATTGGTCAGTCATCTATCTCTGATATGTATGACATTTATTGAAAAAGTTGTAATATTTTTCTTTTGTTACTGTAGTACTTACCCTGCATGGCCAGAAATATGTGGAAACATTCTCCACTCTATAATCCCTGCAGAGATGCTTCTCATTTGAGTTGAAACTACAGAGATAAACATCAGCTTTTAATTTGACACAATACCCAGCGATCATTAAACTTCTGGGGTGTAAAATTTCATGACGTCCAATAGTGAGACAGCAGATTGCGTCAAACACACAATTCCTCCTTGGCATAGCAGGGAGGACTCAATTACTCTTATAGTTATTTCATAACTCTTAACTGTAGACTCTCCCACTCTCTTGTCTCCTGTCATTGCCAACGCCTTTTTGTTGACTTTTGTATCAGGTTTGTGGTGTAGAAGCTTTTCATGGTTTGCATAGCTTTCTCACAGCAAGTACAGTACGTTCAACATTCTAGAAAGGGGTGTGTATACATTTCCAAGTTTATTTCCTAAGGTGTTACACACAAAAAAAACAAAACAAAAAAAACATGGTCATTTAAAAACCACTTATGGCTGTTGCGCAAGCATTTATAAAACACCACAGAGTCTGTTGATTAAAAAAAAACAAAAACTTTTTAATCATCTTTCCATGTGCTGGCACATGCTGGGGCTCTGTTGGGCCTGAAATATTGCACCCATGGGAATTGTTCCAGCATGCTATTTTTATATGCTCCTCCAGTAGGTTACAGTTACCATGGCAACCTGTGGTCAACTAAAGGATTTTGGCCCAAAAGTAAAAGATGACACTATAAAACATGACTGCTAGTCCTAGTGTTTTGGTCTCAGGCCAACAGCAAAACACTAGTTAATTAACCTTGTTTTTGTTTTTAGAACAGCGTTTCCCAACCGACTTTAAACCACGGCACGTGTTTTACATAACAATAATAGTAAAAATGTCATCAAAAGTATGTCACGAAATATAATGGTCTTGTCATTTCACTTTACTTATTCAGTGCAAAACCTGAACCTGTTTAGTTGAACACAACAGTATTATACTCCCAGGAATTCCAGGGCACAATAATCGTGTTCAGTAGCACAGAGTTTCTTGTCATTCTTTAGTTTTGATAGCCATCTGCAGTCACCTAGTGAAAGAGCATTTAATTTATTTGTGTGTCACTGTCACATAGACCCAAACCATTTTGGCCACACACACCCTTCCTTAACCCTACACAAACCCCAGTTTCCAACACTTTTGGGAAAAAACAAAACAAAAACGCAACCTGCTTCCTTACAAAGGCACCATGTTTAATCATGCTCAAATGACCAGAAGACACCCCCCCACACACACACACACTGATATACATACTGTATATACCCGCAGTTAGTTTTTAAATTAAAATGTCAGCCCTTAATTTTAAATGTTAACAAAATGTTCTTTTTGTGTGGAAAAAAAATCCGACTCAAAAAAACACCCCAAACTTCCATCACATTTTTATCTCTCGCTCCTCCTAGTGGCAGCTCTCGCACCACCAGGGGTGCATTAAACGGTGGGAATCCCTGGCATAGATAAACAAAGAGAATTTGCAGATTTTTTTTTTTTTTTTTTTTTACTAAAGACATTAGCTGATAGTTTAGCAAATACTAACGGGTGGTAAAGAGTGGTTCAGTAACACACGTACACCATGTGTTCAATGTCCGGTTTTCCACATACTTTGGCCATGACATGTAAGTCAACCTGAGGGAATCTCTGCTCTGTGAACTGTAATAGTTTTATCTAGTCTTTTTTTTCATGTGACTGGTTTTATTTTAACAAATTTTAGAAGGTTAGTTTAGTAAATATCGCAAAGGTCATAGCATTACCTAGGGCTGTGCTGCTGTACAACACTACAACATCATTGTGGTAAGATCTGACAGATGAGTTGTACAGGTTTTTTACTGTGTATTATTCAAACTTCAGCCAGTTACCAGATGCCACATCGGAGGTGCAGTGTTACCGTAGATTAGTATGAGCTCAATAATATTTATTAGAAATAGCAAGTGAAGTACATGAGTGAATGCTTCACTGTATTCATCTCCTAAAAGAATGACTCATCATTCTGGAAGGAGCGGGAAAGCCATGAAAACTGGTACCAGGTGGGGTACAGTTGTACTGCTGTTTATTGTTAATGGAGAGATTATTTATTATTTTTGAGCCATAAAATATATACTTTATGCATTACATTCAACCTAAATTAATCATTGTATCTTTACGCTACAGGAAGTTAAACTGAAAAATTACTGTTAAGATTTTTTTTTTAATCTTTGTTTCAGGATTTCACATTTGATTTTAAAAAAATGTGTAACAAATAGGTAGATATTTTTTGTCAAGGATAAAAAATAAATCACAATGTCTTCAGACACAATCAATTAATTAAAATCTCAGTTCTCATACTGTATGAATAATAACAGCTTTATCGATGTCTGTAATGCTCTCTCAGACTGTATATTGTAATTTAACATTTGAAATTTTTTCTTCTGTGCGAGTCCTCTACAACAGTCCTAATGGTATCAAGGGAGTACTTTTTTATATAAATGGTATTTTCCAAGAAAATATATTGTCCGGTGACCTACTTTATTCTGTGTTGCTTCTGCTTTTCATTATTTAACATGAGTGCCGTGTGGACTGTGCAATTAAGGAGATCCTTCTAACCCCCATCTACTATACAAATTGCATCTACTTACCTAGAGTAGGCAGCAACAGGGCGACACACGACTTGCTGTACCATGTCTGGAACCGAATCTATAAACATCCAGGCAAGAGGAGAGGAGACCCTTTATTATCATTGCAAAATACACAAATACAGCACAACAAAATTGGGTTAGCAGCTCTGGCTATCAAAGCTAAAATTAACACATAAGGCCAGAATCAACGTTAGCTTGGGGGTCACACAGTAAACACTTAACTCCATTGTGTGTCTTTGGGCATTTTTGTCTGCTTCACAGATGGGTTAAAAGCAGAGGCTCAGTTTGATTGTACCCCCGTGGTCCAATAACAATACAGACCATAAAAATAAAAATAAAATAAAAACAGCTACAATATGAGATGACAGACACATCGACGTCGGTTGGTTAAACATGTATAAATAAATACAGAAAATCAACTAAAATATTTAGTAATATAATTTTAAAAATCATTAAATAAAGTTAAAAAAAGAATTTGTATCAATGGGGGGGTTTCTGCACCAAAAACCACAACAGGGTCGTTTCTGGTTCAAAGTCATGTTAAAATAAAGGACTTTTGCCAATTGCAAATAATAATTGTTTTCCTAAATTTGTTGCAGGTTTAATTTTTCAAAGTTTTAGACTTGATCTAAGTGATTTTTTCCCCCTGTTGAGTTGTTTTATACCCGCGGGGGCAGTAAGGACACTAAGCTATGGTTTTGTTGCGTATGCGTCATTTCCTCAGAATTGTGACGTCATTTCCATATGAAACTAACAGGAGATTAGGAGGAGAACGTCTGAAATCTACACTGCGGGCAAAGCTGCGTTGCCTGTGGTGGAATGGCCAGGAAGTGTCGCAACTGGTCTCAGTAGAAGGGTGATGAACTTGTTGACATTTTTCCAATCATAACTGTGTAATAGAAGTGGCGTAAAGACGGTTTTTAAAGTCACCGGCTGATTAGCATTAGCTGCGTTGGGGTTACACATTGACGTGCTGTCACTTGAGTTGAACAGGGTGTCTCCGCTGAAAAATAATGTTTTTGTCGGGATTTTAGTGAAATAGTGGTTGTTTCCTGGTTCGACAAAAGAGGAAAACTGAAGGACGTTCACACGTCAGCGCTTTTGGTATTATGACCCTGTTTACTACACAGTTGACGGCTCAGAGATTGAAAGTGATTCCTGTTGTCAAATAATCCCAAAGCTATAAATTATATTCTAAAGCCGTCTTTTATATTTCTGATTAAATAGAGAGGTGTTAAAGTTATTAAATGTCAGTAAATGGCTGTCAAATTGACGCTGGGTGTGGAGCTTGTCAAATGTGCTGTACATTCACATTCAAAATTCAAAACCGCGAGCATAATGTGGCTGAAGCAGGGGAAAAAAGTGAATAGATTTAAGTCTCATAATCATCTATGACAGGCAGGTATTCATTCAAATTAGACAGTTCGGTTCACTGATGATTAGTCACCGCTATTACGTATTAATTACCCATTAATATGCATTTTTGTTCAAAAATAAACAAACAAAATATATACATTATAATTTACACAACCCACCAGACCAAAACATGACTTAAGTATTAAAATTTAAAATAGCAAACATCACCAAAAAAACAGAAAAAGAAGAAACAGTTAAATATAAATAGAATTACTAAACAAGTGCATTTGCACCATTGTTCAACTCCAGTTTTCAAAATCACATTTAAATTGAATTTACCTGTCATAATGATTACTGTAGAAAACGCAGAGACGGTGAAGCCATGGCCAGTGCCCGTGTGCCGCTGGATGAGCAGGTGGTGACAGAGCCTGGTCCTGTGGGAAAAGAGCGAACACTTCCTGCACTGGTGAGTGGATTGGTACACATTTATATTTATTGAGGTTCCAAATCAGCAGGCTGTTGCAAAAACCAGTTGAAATGAAAATAAAAGTCTGCAGTTTCTGTTCCTCACCAGCACCCAGAGAGAAAGGAGGATCGTTGTTTCGTGCCCTACAAGCTGCTGGTAGAAGATGCCTCTCCTGCTGAAGTGGAGGAGTTTCTGGAGTATGTCAGATTCATCATCGAAGATTTGGAGTGGCTACTTGCACTGCCCCACGACAAGTTCTGGTGTCAGGTGAAGTACCGATTACGCTGTGTTTGAAAAAAACAAAAAAAAACAACTTACTATGAATTCACTGACCGGCAGCTGCGGTTCGTTCTTTTCTTTAGGTTTTGTTTGATGAGTCCTTGCAGATGTGTCTAGAGTCGTACCTGCGTCATGCTCCCAGGAGCCTGGACATCACTGTGTTGCCCTCCTCTCCAGCGGTGGCTGAGATGCAACGTTCAATACACAAAACCATCTTCCTCACCTTCTTGAGAATGGCTACTCACAAGGAGTCCAAGGTCAGATCAGCAATCATGTGACAAAATGTTGTTATAAGTGTATGATTAACCCTTTCATACAGTGTCGTCCTACTGTAAATCTTAAAGTGTATGTCATGTGTCTTTATCTGCCTCAGGAGAACTTTTTCACTCCATCAGTGTTTGGGGAAATTATTTATGAGAACTTCCTTTTTGACATTCCTAAAATTTTGGATCTGTGTGTTCTGTTTGGAAAAGGCAACGGTCACTTGCTACACAAAATGATCGGTGAGATGTTTTTTTAAAAAAATGTAATTTTTGGTGGTCAAACTTTTTTTTTTTTAAACTTTTTACGGTTTTCTTTTAGACAACATCTTTACCCAGCAGCCATCATACTACAGTGATCTGGAAGAAACCGTGCCCACTGTGTTACGGGTAAAAGAAAACAACAAAAAAAAAAAACACAAAACACAACTTATGTCTAAAATGATCACCTCAGTATGGTGTACAGTACTGGCTTAAACATACTGTATATTAAACATATATAACATTATGTTGCAGGTGTTTGACTCAATCCTGGACAAATGTGGTCTTCAGTGTGAAGGAGCCACTGCCATTGAGCCGCTGAGGCTGACTGCACATAAACAGCCCACTGCCATGTCCATGGAGCAGCAGGTCAGTCAGATGTTTATCAGGAGACACTGTGTCTGACTGTGAGTTTGTTGAAGTCACTGTTGAATACAAAAAAGTGTAAAACAAATATTGATATATAGAAATTGTAAAAAAACAAAAAGAAAGCTAAAGTATAACTTAAAATATGTCTTCATAGAGTTGTTGGATCTTTGTTGTTACTGTACTTCTTGACGTCGGCCTGTATAACATGTCGAGAGTCTTCTTTAAACTTTTGACACCATCCTTCTGACAGGACAGTTATGTCACTTGTCACCTGGTCAGTTGTGAGACTAGTCTTACCTGAAGTTGAAGCCTACACAAACATGCTGAGCATTTCACTTTTGTTGTATTTCATGCTCGAGGAGCTTCAGTGAAAGGAAGAGTTTTTTTAGTCTTTGTAAATGACAGGAGTAGGTGTATTTACTGAACATAGACACGTAGACATGTTTGCTAATTTGTGTCTGCACATCATAAACGTGGAAAGCAACTTTGAACTTGTTTAACCCCTTCCCCTCCCCCTACTCTCCCACTACCACTGTTGTAGATGCCATAATTAGGGGTGTTAAACTCATTTTCACCAGGAGCCACATCATCAATACAGTTTCCCTTGAAGAGTCGGTAAATGGAAGACTGTATAGATCAGGGGTCCCCAACCCCAGGTCCACGGACCAGTACCAGTCCATAGGTCATTTGGTACTGGGCCGCAGTGGTACAAGGTGGAAAAAAATGTATTTGATTTTACTTATTATCTTTATTCCAAGAAGGAAAGGAAGGAAAGTGAACTCCTTGTCATTGTGACACACGTCACTGCACACAGCGAAGTGTGACCTCTGTTTTTAACCCATCACTAAAGTGAACAGTGGGCAGCTTTTTGAGCGCCCGGGGAGCAACGTATCAGGACGGTGCCATGTTCAGAGCACCTTAGTGGTAACTTGGCAGCTGGTGGACTCCAACCTGCAACCTTCCAGAACCAAGTCCGCTTCCTTAACCACTAAGCCACCACTGTCCCCTCCAAGAAAATCCAGTCATATCTAATAGGTCGTTCAGACTTTGATACAAACAGAATGGAGTCTAAAAAATGTTTTATTTTATATTTAAAAATGTATCCTCTGCATTTAACCCATCACCAAAGTGAACAGTGGGCAGCCGTGGTCAGCGCCCGGGGAGCAGTGCTTGAGGACGATGCCATGCTCAGTGCATCTCAGTGGTAACCTGGCAGTTGGTGGATTCGAACCTGGGGCCTTCCGGACCGAAGTCCGCTTCCTTTACCACTAGGCCACCCACTATTTATTCAAGCTACCAATATTATTCATTGGTGTGTCATACGTTAAGAAACTCATGGAAACCAGATGCTATTTAAACTCCCGTGGACCACACAAAACGTCTTGGCGGACCGCATTTGAGCCCCCAGGCCTTGAGTTTGACACGTGCTATAAATTAATGTATAACATGAGTAGAAAAAAAGTGTTGGACTTAACATTGTTTTTTTTTAATGTCACAGGATTTTGTTGACATCCTCTTGTACCTCTCTGATTCCACGACCACCATTCATGCCTTCATGGACATCTTTCCTGCTGCCTGCACGACTTTTCTCTCACATGGTTTCCTGGGAAGGTAGACGTCGTCACCACTCACATCTCACCATCAGGCTTCCTTTTCTGTAAAAGAAAACTTTCCTGGATGTTTATGTGTTGATTTCAATCTCCTGACAGGCTGACCTTGTTCTATGAGGCCGCAGTGCCCGACCTCGAGAGGGCAGTGAGGAAGAGGAACTTTGATGATAAAGGGTGAGAATCTGCTTGATCTATAAAATGTTAATGCCACTCAGCCAATGTGAATGTGTTGGTAATAAATAAACCTTCAAACCCTCTGGTTAGACTCCAGGAAGATTTATGGAGGAGGTTGTCTCACTCCTGTCGCAAGATGGTGGAATCGGCTCACCTGCTGCTGCACCACACCTGCCTACAACCGATCCTAGAAGGGTGAGGCATCCCATCATCCACCACTGAGATTGAAAGGAAAGTTAACATAAATACTCACTTCAGGATTTTTTTTCTGCTTTACAGAAAGGAAAACATGCAGACATTTGCAGAAGAACTCTTACAACATTTCACTTCCTTTTTACCCGAAAAAAGGTGAGAGTGACCAGTATATAAAATAAAATCTTGGGCTAATTTCGTGGATCAAACAGCTTTCATGTATGATTCTATAAAAGCAGGTTGGTTTAAATCTCTCACACTTTTCCTCACAGGTTCTTGGCAGACTATAATGAGCAGTTCCCCATCACTGATGACATCAGCCTCCTGCATCAGGCCATTCCTGTCATGTATCCTCCTCAGTTTTTTAAAAATATTCTTTTTCTACAGCTGTTCCAAAACATATTCTACTTACAGAAAGAAAAATGCACAACATAAATATCTGTAATGGAGGCCAGGTGATAAATACAACATGGATTCTTTGTTTACTGTTTTTACTTAACTGCCGGGTCGTTTCAGTGATGAGACCAGAACGTCCTACATACTCCAGGGGGTTGAGAGCGCCCATGACAGCCTGGGACGGGGGAGACCCCAAAGCCTGGTTCAGTTCAGAGCGTTTTCATCGTTGTCAGCTGATCAGGGGGCAGTGGGAGGGACATCTGCAACTTCGGGAAACTCCATATCTCTGGCAGCTCAAGAAACAAGAAGAGAGAATGTTGAGATGGCGGCAGCGATGTTGGATGGTCCACAGAAAGGAGACAATGTAGGTTTTACGATAATTTCTGTGATTTTTACCTTAGAAAAATCACTCGGCACACCATCACCATCAATGTGACTAAGTATGTAATGAAATATACTTAGCTTTTAATTTCACTCAGTGAACTTAGTATAAAACCTCAGCCTGTTTGGTTGAACATCACACTGATGTACTCACAGGAATCCAAGAAACGCACATGAAGAGCTTCTTTAACTTGCCATTTTACTGCCAGCTAGTGGAGTATTTATTGTTCTGCCTGTCACTATTGAATGAACAAATGAAGACAATAATTACACACATGGCACACTACAGTGGTTAGGAATCCCTGATGATCCCTGATATAATAATAATTAAAAACATTTCAAATCAAAGGTCACTAGGATGTAACACTGTTTTGTCTTATCAGGGTGCGGCCTGCCCCATCAGCACAGCAGAGCTGGAATCCCTGCTGTCCTGTATCATGGACCTGTTGCCTGACTTGGGCGAAGGCTTCCTGCTGGCATGTTTGCAGGAATACGACTACAACTCAGAGCTGGTCATCAACAACATCCTGGAGGCCAGGTTAAGTCCTAACCTGGACAAACTGGACCGAGCCATGCCAAGGTGAGGCGGCGCTAACGTGTTAGACAGTCATTTGAACTTCCTGTGTTACTGTGTCACATTAAAATTATAATGTATCTTTCCAGGCCAGTGAAGGAGGAGCTTCCGAACGTTCTCAGCACCAGATCCAATGTGTTTGATGATGATGAGTTTGACGTCTTCAGAAGGGACCAAGTGGACATGTCTCGTATCTGGAAGGGCAGGAGGTAAAAAAAAAACCTTGATTTTGAAGTATTGATGAGGAGATGATGGAGTCAGACGCACATTCACCAAACTGTGCTGCCGCTGTTAACTTATAGCCCAATGGTGACATGTGCTGGATTAAAAAATAATTACAGCAACCTGAACAAAATTCCCAATTGAGTTTCATAACCTAAAATTAACATGCTAACGATATCTTCCAAGTGCATTTATAATTGAGAGTAAATGTCATGCTTTACAGATTTAAGTAATTCACAGAAATACCTCTAAATAAATCACTGGGTCCAGTCGTTAGAACTGTCATGTGACTCTGTGGTCTTCTTCGCTGCAGGAAAGGTGAGAACGTCGAGGAACTGCTGAACGACAAGCGGCACATAGAGGAGCAGAGAGCGCGATACCAGGCGTATGAGACGGTTGTGGATGAGATTGTCATCAATCCTGGAGAAAGCGCAGACACGTACGGCCTGGACGACTACGACGACGAGTACGATGACACCTACGACATGAACCAAGTGGGAGCCAACGACCTGGACGGAGACAGTTTACTGAACCGCAGGTGAGTTGTAGAAAAGCAGCCACAGAAAAATAGGAAATTGGAAAAAAAACAAAAAACACTTTTTATTTTGTCAGGATGATGTACAGCAGGGGTGTTAAACTCATTTTCACCAGGGGACACATCAGCAGTAATGTTCCCCTAGAAGGGCCGGTTGTAACTGGAAGACTGTATGGATCAGGGGTCCCCAACCCCTGGTCCGCAGACCAGTACTAATCCATAGGTCATTTGGTACTGGGCCGCAGTGAAAAAATGTACTTCATTTTTACTAATTTACTTCATTTAAAGAAAGTCCAGTCATATCCATCCATCCATCCATCCATTTTCATCCCTTACCGGGTCGCGGGGGCAGCAGTCGCCACCCAAATCACTCTGCACCGTACCAACCCCCCTAAACCTTCCTGCAGGTGGTGAGTCCACTGGAAGGTACCAACCGCCCTAACCGAGATTCGAACTTGCCCAGGAGGTGAACCCTGGGGTTCAACACCAATGACAGAGACATTGCCTCTGGGCCAAAACACCACCCAGTCATATCGTTCTTTATTTAAAGATAATCTGGCAATATTTTAAAAGTAATTCAGACTCTACTACAGAACAGAATAGAGTTTGAAAGATGTTTTATTTTGAAATTTTAATGATCCATCAATGCGCAGCACCTTGGTACTGCTCCGTAGTAACAGGTGGTACTGACCAGTCCTTGGAACAAAAAAGGTCAGGGACCACTGGTATAGATGTAAGTACTCCATAGCAGACTGATGCAATTGATTATTATTTGATTGATTATAAAAACTTTTAATTTCTCAGGTTAAGAAACTCTGCTGCATGAACTTTACTAAATGCTGGGCCTTGAGTTTGACACGTATCATATACATTATGTATACATTCTATTTTAGCATCGTATTTGCATTCAGTGCCTTTTTTTCCCACTTTCGCACCGTTTCCTGCAGACCCTTCACAATCCCTCAGGTACTGAGGAAAGGAAACGCAGCAGAGCGTGAAGAGGAGAGTGAAGATGAAGACGAAGAAGAGCCTTTACAGGTAACGGAAGTTTCACTCTGACAGAAAATAGTTATTCTTTTGTTACCTTTTACTGTAGAATGCAATGTATCAGGGGGACGTCACTGCTTTCATTTTAAAAATCAGTGGAAATAAAGCCAAAGTATTATTCTACATCACAAGTTACAAGATTGACTTTGGAAATCTGCCAGTCACCACCATCGTGTTTGCCATTCTGTGTGACTTACTTCCTTTGAATCCTGTGTATTTCAGAACAATGTAAACAGGGACCAGTTTGTCCAGGATCCAGCTGTGCTGAGGGAGAGAGCAGAGGCGAGGAGAGCAGCCATGCACCAGAGAAGAGGGTAAAAACCAGATGTCCTCTGGACATTGTTATTAAACCTCCCGTTGTCCTTCGCATTTTTGTACACACCGTTTGTCCTTGCAATGATTTTTATCTTGTCCCAGAATTTGAGTATTAATGAATGAGGAAAGGTTGGCACAAGTCGTGCAGTACAGGAACATGCACACGCACACACACACAGACACAAGGACATATCAACAAGGGTTACTTCAAAATGCCATTCAGTTATAATCTTGACATTTTATCCAGAAGTTCTTTTAATCTTAAAATTAAAAGACAATTAATATAAGACATAAAATACCACAGAGAATTAGATTGGAAATAAACTAATTTGCCTTTTTCCCCCCTCCCTGTCTCAGTTTCAGACCGGAACGCAGCAGCAACGTTGTCGGTGAGCCCAAAGGAAAAGGACAGAGCCAGGAGACAAATGTGGACCGTCGCAGGAAGGAGACCAACAAGAGTCACGTGGCCAACCACAACAGACGAGCCATGGCCGACCGCAAACGGAACAAGGGCATGTTCCCGTCCTGACCGCCGTGATGGAAAATCACACTTCAGTCCAGACGGTCATTATTTTAGACAAAAAAGCAGATCATTTAAAAAAAAAAAAAAAAAAGTTGAAAATTAATGACTTCTTTGGAACGTTTGGAAGCTGTTGAGCTGTTCACACACCTGCTGATGATACATGTTTGTATTTTATAGCTCCTAAAAACCAAAGTACGAGTCAAAAACTGGGGACAAAAGGAGACTTTATTTTTTGCCAAATAACAGATGACAAGAAAACAAAACACACCACTCTGTGTGAGGAAGACCTCCACAGGTCGAAACTGCTGTTAAAAAGAAAAAAGTTGAACCTGGTGTTACCTGGTGTAAGACTCCTGTCAGGAGGAGGAGTGTGTGTGGGTGTGTGTGAAAGACGGCCTGTGTGTGTGTAACACCTGACTACCCGACTTGTCCTATGACCACTACTTGCATCATTTAAAAGCACTCTGGACATGTCACTAGAGGTGAACTCTCCACATGTTGCCATTCACAGACTTATTTTCAAGGACATCTATTGAGCATTTTGTAACAAAACAAAGAAGCACACCAGTTTACAGACAACGAAGAAAAGAAAAATAAATGCAATCGAACCCTCCGTTCTCATGTCTTTTCTGATTTCCTTCATGAGGACGATGTGGTTGGAGTTGGTTCCACATTTGGGTCTTGCTCATTCATTTTACCTGGACTATACATCATTGCAGCGCATTAGTCGAAATTTTTTTTACACTGATCTAAGAATTCATTCATTTAAAAAAGAAAATGTGTGTGTATATATATATGTATAAAGCAGAATCCAAGTAATTATTAATTATTCAGTTGACTTATTTTTAGCTTAGCTTTGTAAGTATGGAAACTACATACTTGTCTTTGTGAAAGTAGTCTTTTCGCTTCTGTCACGTCATGTTTTAGTGGCGCAGTTGCCACTTAATTGACACGAGTATGGACGGCGCCATCGTGTGGCCATACATGAAAAATAAACGAAGCTTAAAAAAGTGAGACTTCACATCTGCTGACTCAACACTTACTAAACCTAAGAAACCAGTTTTAACATTATCAAGTTTAGTTCAGGCTCTTTGACATAAGGCAAGTTAAGAAAAAAAAAAGTGCAAACCTCTTTTTTCTCCACACATCTGCTACCAGAGGTGACAAAGTTAACTTTGCTCTACTACAGAACTACAGTACTACTGTATGAACTAACAGGTCATTTCAAGTACAGGTTTGAACACTAGACGACGCCACCGTTTAAAACCATCAGTCCAGGTAATGAGTTGCTTATTGATATCACTAGGACCAAATGAGTTGGACAACAATCGGTTAAACTGTCGTCACTAATCACTGAATGTACAGTACATGCACAGACGTCCGACTCTCTAATACTAGGTTATCAGTTTATACACACTCTTACGTGTAAAGACTGGCATATGTGATTAAAAATACAGTAACAGGATCCAAGAAAGATTTACTGCTAACACGCAACAGTACTAGTACAGTACTTAGGTAGGTACTTTAAAGGTACATAGGTACATTATGCTGCTGCCGTTTGCACGTCGCACCTACCTAAAAGTCCAAGTTGAAGTCCAACTGCTTCACAGTCCCGACAGCCACGTTTTTGCTCGGAGGTTTCCACAATTCATCAATGGATGGAGGAATTTACGAGGTCAGTAAAAGGTTTTTGTTCCACTGATGCAGCAGTGATGGATGTGAGGAGGTGACTGTTAACTGTCTCTGTAGACACTGCCTAGGAGCAAAGACAAGAATGTCATAAGAAAAGTCAACATAAACAAACAAACGATAAATAATTTAGGCCATGTGTCCATTTTTTCATTTAAGTAGTTACAATAGTTTACAGAAATAAAGCTGCATCGACAACTTAAATTTGTTTAATTGCAGTGCATCGCATGCATTTTCATTTGGCGCCACTAGATGGAGGCAGAGTCCAACCACAGCACAGTTCCGGCCGCATGATTACTTTTATTTTGGAAAAATGGCATAAATGAGAAAAATAAGTATATGATCCCGAGTGAATATAATTAAAATTGTAACTTAATTTAAATTTAATTAAATTCACGTGCGTCAGGTTCCGCACGTGAACCTGATGAATCAGATTTACAATTGTAAGAACCGAAAAGAGCATCTTATTTCTCCTGGATGGTTCATTGGTTTATTACCAGGTGATGTTGTTGGATGAATATTGAAATAAGACGAAATAAGATCCATCAGCATTCCTCTTTCAATGACACTGACACCAACACAAACATATACACAGGAACATATTTGTCCTACAAAGAACGTTTCTTTTATACAAATGGACAGAGCCCCCTTCTTGTGTCTAAGAAATTCACATTTACTGTAAACAGATTAAAGTATAGAGATGAGTGCAGCACAAATTTAATTTTGATCTTCAGTAAAGAATTAAGTTATTTTTTAAACTTTAAATTCTGGTGCTTTAATCAAAGATTGTCTATCAATTAGATTTATCACACGATAAGAGAATAAGGGACGCAGTAATGGCGGACAGCCACACAGCCAGTCTTTTCGTTTGTACCGCTCCATTTAAAAAGAACGACTCTTTTGTCCCGTAGTTTGAAGCTAATCTTTTAGCTCCGGCGTTGGTCTTCCATCACTTATCATCTTCAGTCTGGACCGAAAGTCTATTCTTGAAATACAATCCATACTGAGTCGGATCAGTCAGAGCATAGAAAACGCTGTTCTTTAGTGATGTGTCGTTCGCGAGTGATTCGTTCAAAATGAACGAATCTTTCATATGAGTCGTAACTCCCGAGTCATATGAAAGATTCGTGACTCGTGACTACCGAGTCATATTAAATATTTATTCATATTGAACTCACGAATCACTCACAAATCACTCACTGCGAACAAATCACTCTCTGCAAACTAATCTTTCACTGTGAACTAATCTTTCA
>NC_024328.1:9962089-9973526 GCF_000523025.1 Cynoglossus semilaevis | reverse complement strand
CAACGCCCACAATAGGGCTAAAGCGCCACCTGCTGTAAAACGAATGAAATGATTAGTTCAAGATTCGTTCACGACTCGTTCATTTTACTGTTCGAGAGTCAAAGATTCGAATCAATAAAAAAAGTCGGTCTTCCCATCACTACTGTTCTTGACCTACTACAGACTCTATCTTGGCGTCGACTTTCAGTTCACGTCCGACCCCTTGAGGTGAGGCAGAGTACTGTTTGCCTCCCCTGCTGACTTTTCTATGCACTTTATTGGCTGGAACAGAAACGAGCCCGTGTCATGTGACCCAGTTTGATTGGATCGCACAGTCAGAAGAGAGGCATTTGAATGCGAAACACTCGAATTCGGCGATTTTTAATTAAATATCAAAAATGTGTGGAGTCATACTGAAAATGCATCTTTGACACAGATCAGTGGAAAATATTAATATTTATTTTCTGTACTTTTTTCTCTTCTTTTTTTTTATTGTGATGGCAAGTGAGACACTGCCTCCCCTGACCGCACGTCACTGATGGTAATAAACAAATACTCACTGAAAATACTACGTTTGCACAGAGGACACGTGTGTTGCAGTAGCAGCCAGGGGTCCACACAGTCTCTGTGGTACTCATGAAGACAGGGCAACACCCGCAGACACTGTGAAGACAACAGTCGCCACACGTGATCACAACTTTACATTTCATTTTAAATCTACTGTGGCGCGAAACACAATTTTAAAAAGTTTTAAAATTGTATTTCCATTTATTAATGTAATTGTTCATAGAATTAATATGTAAAGTAAAGTAAAAGAAATGTCTTACTTATGGATATTAACTGCTCTGAAAAAAAATATTATTTTATGTAAAATATTTTAAGTCAATTTAAGGTAAAAGTGAATTATGTTAATGCAAATAAAATCTACTTGACTACAATAGAGGAAATACAGATATGGATATGTCTAAAAAAATAAATCGTTCAGTCTTTGCATCACTTCAACACTGAGGTCACTGTATTGTTATTATTATTATTATTATTATTATTATTATTATAAACTGACTCAGTATAAGAAATGTTCATTCACCTGATTGTTGTTGAATGGCTCCAAACAGACAGCACAGCTGTCAACCTCTACCTGCTGACTGGTGTCACACCAAGACTTAGGCTGACGGAACGTTCTGGTCTTTAGAGACGACAATCTCTTCAGAATGTCCTGTTTGGGAAGAAGCTGGAGACGCAGAGAGACACCTTTAGGATCACTCCAGGAACTACAAGAAGTACAATCTGTTACATGACTTGTGATAATTCACTGAACATGGGAGACACAAACTCACACACCTCTGTGTCATTGTTCTGCTGTTGGTCCTGGTATTGCCAACGTGCTTGGAAGATGACTCCAGTGCTGAGGATTAGCGCCACCAGGAGGACAGTATCCCACAACTGCTTCAGGTGTTTCTACAGACACGGAGGCAGAAAAACACTGTTTAAACATGTGTCTTAGAACTTTATGACTGATTAAACGCAGCGGTGTCTGTTCGGCCTCTACACCTGGACCTGGGAGTTGGTTTCTCCAGTGCAGATGACTCCCTGCCACTCTCCGTAGCGTCCGCCCCTCGATCGACCGCAGCTTGACCACAGCGTGAGCGTGGCTCCCTGCCCGGACACACATTAGCAAGTAGCAGTATGTGCTCAGTGTCAGCTCACCACTGGAGGGTGCTACTGGCTAAAAAACATACAGTCAGACGTTTGTTACAGAGCTCACCAGGTTGTCACGCAGGAAGGTCTTGTATGTGATTTTGGCTGTTGCCTGAAGCCCCCTGTGAACAGACGATAAGGCCGGTCAACGCGTCACTCATGGCGGATTCAGACGGTTTCCATGTCAACCAGATTCAGGGCTCTGATACGGCGCTTAAGTTAGTTAGTTTTATTTTACACAGCGAAAGGCAACGTAAACGTGCTAAAGTAATAGCTATCGTTAGCATTAGCGGAACAACAACAACAACAACAAAAGTTTTATTTACCTGAGTAGAGCCCCAATCAACTTAGTAACATTTTCAGAAGTCTGGATAACAATGATGGGCTTAGACAGCACCTGTGACAGATCCATCTGCAGCACAGAGGAGATGTTTTTATACGTCAATTTGTCATTGTATTTGTTTAAAATGTTGCACTGAAGATATACATATATATACACACACATATATGTATGTGTATGTGTGTATATATACATATATATATACATATATGTATAAAATTAATTTATTTAACCTCAGAGACGGTGTTTTGATTGAGAGCTAAAATGATCAGGGCTGAAGCTCCGAGGACCAAGGCCCGCTTCATCTGAAACATAAAGAACAGACTACATCAGTCTGACCACTCGGTTATCGAACTATGTTTCCAGACAGCATTTCATCCTCAGTGACCTCACTGACTTTATTGACCACTGCATCAGCAAATGACTCCTGATTCCCAGTGGATGACTTGTTATCATCCATCTCCACAGGCACCAGTCCAATCCATGGCTCCTGCTCTTTGGTATCATCCTCCTCTTTACCTTCACTCACCTTCGTCTCCTCATCCTGAACCTGAGCAAAAACAGACATTCCTGTTAATACAATAACTTTACACCACACAATTTAGCAGGCTTAAAAAATAATAATAAAAAATACCAAAAGCATGTTTTGTCTATTAGCGACATTTGTTTGTTTTTTGTTTGTTTGTTTTTTTACCAAGTAACCTTTTAAATATAAAACACCAGTTTCTCAATAACTTTGTACTCATTGTGATGACCGTCAGGTGTCACGTTAAGTAGAACAAGAACCCTCACATCATAAACTTAAAATGAACTGACCAGGACTAGCTCTCCGTCCAGCTCCTCTCGGTCCTCGGAGCTGCCGCTGTCCCCGCTGGACTCCACCACCTCCCCCTGAAGTACAGTGTTGACACCGGGCCGCTGCTCCAGGAAAACCTCCACCTGAGCGACCTGCTCAGCTGCCGCTGGCAGCAACAGCAGCCACGGCCACCGCAGCAGGAGCAACGGGACCGTTACCCAGATACAACGGAAGTAGAAACTCGGAGACATGGTCCAACAAACAACAGCGGGAAACAGGAACTAAAAACTGTGAAGGATCCCCGGTTCTAAACGATTGTCAGTCGACATTTTACTAAAAACCTGACAGCGTTTTGTTCGCCAAAGCTTTGAAAGAATGTAAACAAGCCATGGTAGAGCTTCCGGCGTTAACCGGAAAACGAGAGAGGGTCACCATCTCGACTTAAAGGTACAGAGAGTATTTACAATTAGTATTATATTGGTATTTGCTATCAGAAGTATTAATTCTTGATGGTATTACTCCAGTTTATTTTTTTAGTACAGATTTGTTCGGTAAAACAAAATGTGTCATCTATGTTAATACAATTTATTTATGTCGTACTTAATAATCTCCAAGACGATTTAACGAATCGTTTAAGCAAGAATAGTTTTAGCAATACGAAACATTGCTGTGGCTCAGGCTGGCTAACGTAAGTTCAAATTCTGTAACGATTTATTGACATTTCTTCTTTAAGCTTCTCTATTTAGTGGTTAATTAAACTAATCTCCTAGGCTTCACTTTTTCCTAATCATTCTAATCACCTCCAAAGGAACTCTTAATATTATAATTCTGTGAATATGTATTAATTACATCATAGCAGGTCTCATTATCATCTTACAGACGTTCTCTTTTCATCTTGCTGTGATTGTTGTCACTCATCACTTCTCAATTCTTCAACTAAGCAATAGTTACATAACTAAGCCTAGAATGATCCTATATCAATTTTGAAGAAATAAGCGTTTTCAAGTTGGGCGTGGCTTTTACGTGTTTTTGTTCGGAGTGATCCTCTTGTCATTTCTCCTATCTTTGGCTGTCAGCTGGTTGGGCTTCAAGAGTAACGAGCGGAGCAAGGATCGTATTTTCATATCGTTTTCCACCTGCAGCCGGCAGCTCAAAGACGGACAAACGCCTATAAGAGGATTCTGAAGCCAGAAGAAGAGCATCACGGTGTCGATTAACGGTGGTTAACGGAGCTGCGTCTGCCCGTTAGCATTAGGTCCATTAGGTAAACGGAGCGCCGTCCTTCCCACATCATCACCAGGTCATGAGCGGAAGAGTCGGAGACCTCAGTCCTAAACAGGCTGAAGCGCTACAGCAGGTGAGTGGGAAATAAAATCCAAACATTTTAAATGAATTACAAAAAGGTTCAAATCAGATTCGCACACATCCCCCCCAATTATACATTAATATTCAAACACAGTTTACAGTTTGTAGTTCAAAGCTAACGTTTTATCTGTCAGTTTCTTAATGTTTTAAGGATGTAACAACGTAATAGGATGTAACAACGAAGACGATTCATTGTTGAATAATCAGTGACTTTTGTTTTGTTTATTTAATCATGTTACTTATTTAGGCTGTAATGATTTGACCATTGGTTCAAACTGAAGGACGTGTACCACTGGCGGTACTTTAAACTCCCCTAGTGGTGCACGGGATTCTGTAAGTGACTTTGTTGTTCTGAATATTTAGGTAAACTAAATAAACAATAAAAAAACAACAACAATAGCTTTAGCTCCTGCTATAATTTAACAGTCATCACAGTCTTTCTCAGCAGCTTCCAACAGTGACAGTGACTCATCATTAAGCCGTATTGCCTCACTGTTAACAGTAGTGCAGCTTAGAAGCTAATTCCTTAATAATCCATCATCTGTAAATCTGTGAAGGTTCTTAGTCTTCTACAGGGGTGCATTCCTCTTTTTTTATTCAGAACGTTTTCATTCCAATAATGTGTAGCAACATGTCTTTTAGGGTGTTTTGACAGTAATTAAATATTAATATTTACCCTCATGACTCATCATTTGTGTGTCACCACAGTTGTGTGGTGGCTACGGTGAATGCTAGCGTTAAGTGAAGTTACTAACTTCTCTTTACCACTTGGTCCCAATTGTACTGTACAATACTGTTCACCACAGTACATGAACTCTAAGATAATGTTATCAGCGTACATTGATACCAGTATCTAATGAAGTCATCCTGTTAATCAATAACTTCCAGGCAGTGATTAAAACCTCATTGTCAATGTGCGTATAATTAATTCACATAATTCATTTTTTAAAATAATTTTATCCATACAGAACAAAAAGAAAAACTAGTGGGCCTGTGGGCCAAAACAGCCCACAGGACCACAGGCCAGCTTGATAAATTTTGAAAATAAAAAAATTAAAATACATAAACGCTTCAGGTTCAGGATATCAGAATTGTATTTCATTAAATATAATGATAATAATAACAAATATTTAATATATTGATTGATTGTACTGGTTCGGCCCACTTGACATCTAATTAGGTTGTATGTGGCCCGTGAGCCAAAATGAGTTTGACGCCGCTGCTCTACTGTGTTTATACCAAACATCCAGTCCACATGAAAGTGTATAAATCACAACTTGTGACTATGAGTCACAAGTTCAAACCCCGTGAATTTAAAATGAAAAGCTCTACAGTCAGAATCAAAACAACATTTATTGGCCATAGGCAGGTGACTGTATTAGTGTTTTTAGCTTCAGGATCCTAGTGTTACTGCACTCACGCAGCCCATCATGTCGTTCCTAATTATGGACCACAACAGTCAATTAAACCCCCTTCCCACTCCTGTCTTTGACCATAGTTTCGAGAGAGGATACAAGACATTCTTCCTCAACTTCCTGCACAGCATGACCACTTCCTGTTACGCTGGCTCAGAGGTAAGTGGAAATGCGACACCTACACTTCCTCTTTGGCCTCTGTAAATAAATCTAGTTCCTGTCGTGATTAAGGTAAAAAAAATCCCTTCCACGTCAGTGTATCAGCTGGTGTGTCAGGCAGAAGCTGCAGAGCTTCATCACATTAAGAGATATTTCGCAACACATGTTGAGAGTGTTTGCATTTTGAGGAAGAGAGTTGCATGTTTTTTTGCTTTTGAAAAGAGATGTTAAAACCACAAAAGTCAGACTGATGGTGTTTGGTCACAGACTGAGGTCGACTGCAGTGATGAAGGACGGCCTTGTTCTGACGGTTTATCTAACAGAGGTCCAACACTCTACTGTATGTACCAGGCTAATCCAGTGGTAATCGCATTAAATGTGCACCGTCATTAGCTTCGGCCCAAAGACTTACATTTCTCTGCCTTTAATTACAGTAAATACAATTTGAAAACAAAAACTCCGACTTCTCTGAAAGACCCGTGGGACATGTTTCCAGCACCTGATAATAATTTGAGCATAAAGTAATGTTGTAAATTCTGCCCCTAGTGGTTCACATCGTTATTATTATTATCAATATCCATTCATTATTTACAGTTATTTTCTTTAAAAAAAACAGTTTCTTGGTGGTAAATATTTAAACGCTTTTTCCCTGTTTATTTTAGCCAGAAACTTTAACGTGCAGAAGTCTGAAGCCATGCTGCGGAAGGTAAAAAAAAAAAAATTTTTCTTCTTATGACACTTCTGCTTCTTAAAGCAACATGACTTGTGTAATATCCACACTTGTTTTTCTTTATTTTCCCTCACTCATCTGTGTAATGTGTAAAAATGCAGTTACCACCAAGTGTTGACAGTCCCTAAGTGTGGGAGTGGCCTGTGTGGTAATGCTGGCTGTCATCACAGCAGCCTGAGATGATAAGATACAGATGTCAGGACATGATTTAGGAGAACAACACTTGCCTCCAGCTCTTCTAACACATTATTATCAATGATTTCAAAGTGCTGTTAACTTCTTGGCAGGTTTACTTTCTCAAACAAAAAAAACACAAACAAAAACGACTGCTTTTATTAGCGTTTGAATCAGTCACACAGATTGATGAAACATCAACAACCTGAAGACGCTGGTTTGGCCTTTATGGATTGTAAAATATTAACCAGTGTCTGCAGGTGTCCACATCAGTAGACAGCTGATCTGCTGCCTGCTGATGCAGCAGGTTCTACCCCGCTGTCTGTCTGAAACCTCCTGAGCTCTTTAATTCACAGATTATGTCAGATTATGTCGTGTTAATCTGCTACTGTGTTGTCCTGACCCACATTCTCGTCTTCTTTCAGCATTTGGAGTTTAGGAAACAACTGAAAGTAGACGTCATTATTACCGAATGGCGCCCACCAGAGGTGAAACACTAACGTTTGATTCAAACCAATCACACACAAGTACACACTATGCAACTGAACTAAAGCAACTGAGTGGCTGCCTTTAGGTGATAGAGAAGTACCTGTCAGGAGGGATGTGTGGCCATGACCGTGAAGGAAGCCCCATTTGGTACGATGTGATTGGACCAGTGGATCCTAAAGGCCTCTTTTTGTCCGCCTCTAAACAAGATTTCATTAAATCTAAAATCCGAGACTGTGAGATGCTGCAGAGAGAATGTAACCTCCAGTCTGAGAGGGTGAGTCAAACAGCAGCCTCAGGTTTAATTTAAGGTCACATGGACGGCCAAAGAATGAAAACTTCCAATCTTTAGGATTTCCTGATTGGCTGATTCCATTCAGTTTTTGAGTCTAAAAACTCATCTTGTCCTTTATTGTGACAGAAGGGTCACGTGACTAAACGCTCCAATCAAGGTTAACAGAAGGGAGTTTTTTTTCTCATTGACCACTGTCAGATGTTCTTAAATAAATTGTTAGATGCTTGAATACTTTTCAGAGAAAGATTATATCTTTCCTGTTTCTCTTTTTACTTCTTAGTTGGGGAGAAATGTGGAGTCGATCACCATGATTTACGATGTTGAAGGTCTAGGTCTGAAACACTTGTGGAAGCCTGCAATAGAAACATATGGAGAGGTACGGAAACACCCACACACTTAGGCATTAGGCATTCCCTAACCTTAACCGTTACAAATCTATACCTAATCTTGATCCTAACCCTAATTTTAATCCAAACATCAATTTACCCTCTTTCCTGATGGAGACCTGAAAATGTCCTCCCAAAGCCAACGAGTCCCTTTAACAAAGCATTTTAACTAAAAACCAAAAAAATGTCCCCACAAGGATAGATATACCTACATTACAAGCACACACACACATACATGCATACATGACTAATGAGTTCTTCACTGTCACCAGATTCTGCAGATGTTTGAAGACAACTACCCAGAAGGTCTAAAGAGACTGTTTGTCATAAAAGGTGATTTTTGTTTCCTGTCACAGCCAACAACTCATCACTGAATGTAATGCAGTGAGTCGTGAATGGAAAGTCATCGTTGACTCACAGAAATAACGCTGTGGTCTATGAACAGAGCATGCAGTGTGAAATGGAAAGAAAAAAAAAATCAAGCCATACATTTGCTAATAAAGGAGCAGTTACCTTTTGAAAGTGAGCCTCGAAATTTATTACACCACTCTGCTGCTCAACACCATGTATATATATGTATATCCATATAGTACGTGTATATATACATATATATGTATATACACACACACAAATATACATATATGTATGTGTACGTAAATATATTAATATATATTTATATATTTTTTTGTACAGCTCCAAAACTCTTTCCTGTGGCCTACAACCTCGTCAAGCACTTTCTGTGCGAAAACACAAGACAAAAGATTTTTATTCTCGGAGGTGAGACCCAGACCAGATCACTGGGAAGTTTGCTTTTGGTGTTGTTTTTCTGTTAAAAATAATAATCCTGTGTTTTGGCAGAGAACTGGCAGGAGGTTTTATTAAAGTACATCGACGCAGAGGAGTTACCAGTGATATACGGGGGCAAACTGACAGACCCTGATGGAGACCCTCGCTGTCGGACCATGGTGAGTCAGTGTACTCAAAACCTCTTTGCATTTGTGAGTTGACGGGACTGAGGTCACGCTGTCCACCGCAGGTGGAGTTTAAGTATTACTAGCTGCAGCACAATACTCGGTTTAACGCCAAAAGATGGAATGATGAAATGAGAGTTTCTTAGATGGCAGCGTAACCATGAAGCACCGTAGGTCAAGGACGTCATAAACCGAGGACTATTCCATATTGTATTGCACAAGAGGCGGCAAATAGTGACAAAAATAATTTAAAAAACTTCATACGCAGTTAGTTAAATAAATTAACACTACGACTGGCTAAGCACATGACCTGCGCTGGATATGTGTCTGACCCTAAACTGATCAACTCCTGTGCAATGGCTTCTCTGTGTAGACTGTAGTTTTCCATTGGTGGTTTGTGTCGCTGATGTTGCTGTTTACAAACTGCTTTGGACAGAGTCTGTGTCTGTCTGATAACACGCGTCTCAATTTGACTGGCAAATTGTGTCTATGTGACTACAACCTGCTCTATTTTTCCCTATACTTCCATAAAGATTGGATTTGGGGTTTTTTCCCCCACATAAAATAGGAAGAATGTTACGTAAAAAAATACACGTGTTGTTTTAATTTTTTGAGACAGCTGATATTTACCGTTTAAAAAGTGATGCACGAATGCATGGCTTAAAATACAGCAGGTCATTGAATACCTACAGGTGTCAGAAGCGCTCTGTCCTACAACCAGGAACTGCTGCTAGTGTGACACAGTGTGTGTTCTGGCAACAAACTGATGACTTGATAGAACTGCCTCGCTGTATAGATAGAAAGGCTTCAGCCACTGTAGGCAGTGTAGTGCTGAGAACAGCAGCTTCAGTAGTCACCTGCTCAGAGATGACGATTTAAGATGAAAAAAAAAAAATTAATGTGTGTTTGTCACTGTTTCTATAGATTAATAATTGTGCCCGGGACTGATGAGGAACTGAAGGAGGGATTTTCATTTTCAGCCTCGTTCAAGAGATGAAACAATTGACATGGACAGTCAGAATGTGTTTTTACGTTTCATTTTATAGACTTATTTCAAATGACTATTTTTAGGTAGTGGAATGTGGCGTTGACATTACTCTGTAAGGTTTTGTCATAGTACATTGGAATGTTATGTTTTTGTAGTTTTCCATATCAAACCATGATTATAAAGCTAAAAACCAGTAATGTTTCTGTTTTCTCTATTCGTTTCTTTCTTTGATTTTTCTCAACACTGTCACGTTGATACATTTTAAGATTAATTTAGACCACTAACAAACCATCCGTTTAGATGACAGTGACTTGTCACTGAGTAACGCAATTGCGTATTTTTCTTCTGGGGGAGGAGAGGGGCGCTTGTATTGTGACACACTTCATATAATTAACGCCTAATTAACATGAATCAATGTATATATGTAAATTACAGGCTGGTGATCTGCCTGCTGGGCATTGCTGCCTGACGCACCTCCACCAGTGCCTTTGTGCTGGCGTGCTCATCTGAACACCTCCTTTGGCCCCACTAGTGCCTGAGTGTCACTAGTGGTGCCAACTTACCTCAAGGATGATTTCCTTGGTATGATCATGGGGTGAGGATTAGGGCTGTGGCAGGGGAATTATTGGGGGTCATCCTTATACTTACCTTCAGGGTATGGGAAGGGGCTGAGGTAAGAGATGGGGTGGCTTACTGGACTATGGCTTTTCCTGATTAGTTGGTTGTTTTTTATAAATTGACCATCTTACTGTAAGACACATCTTCAGTAGTGGACCTTGGGGTCATCGAGTGTTTCGGCCATTATCACTAGACACTCTCTCCATAGGAAGGCCCTGCTGGGGTTGATCATGCCCCAGGGTGTTAGGTTTGTAACTAGATTTCTAACTTGATTGTAGCTAGATTCCTGACTTAGATTTTTGCGCTAGAGTTACCGTTTATTATTTAGTTATACCTATTGTGTTTACTATTGTGGGTAAATTTACGTTAAAGTGAATGGGTCATGCTTTGTTTGGCCCCCAACTCACCTCTTTCCTCCTGAGCCACAGCCAAAAGCTGCCCTTCTCTGCCTCTTCTGCCAGTTCCCTAATGGCTTTCCTGCGCCCTGCTCCTGTGCATCCCATGTCGTGGAGCAGGTGTACAGTTGAGGACCCGACGAAGCCCCTGCATCCTACTTCAACGGGGCACATGATGGTTTTCCAGCCAGCCTCTCTGCATTCTGCTGCCAAGTCTGCGTACTTTGTTGTACATGTTTCCGCTCATTGGCAGCCTCCAAGCCTTCCTCCCATGGGACGGTAAGCTCCACCATCAGAATGGTCCTGCGTGGTTCTGACCACATGATCAGATCTGGCCGGAGCAGAGTTTCTGTGATCTCCCTGGGA
Organism: Cynoglossus semilaevis; assembly: GCF_000523025.1. Taxonomy (NCBI): domain Eukaryota; kingdom Metazoa; phylum Chordata; class Actinopteri; order Pleuronectiformes; family Cynoglossidae; genus Cynoglossus; species Cynoglossus semilaevis. The sequence continues at coordinate 9,962,365 of NC_024328.1, read as the reverse complement.
AATTGGAGCTGGCTCCCCAGGTCGACCCTCATTGACCACTTACTGCCTGGTGAGAGTACAGTTGGTGTTACTCTCTGGCAAGGAAGGTTGGCGTTCTCTCCGGCCTTTGCAAACCGTATCAGAGGTCTTGCTGAGGTGGAAGGTCTGTTGTTGGCCTCTTGTCTGCATGACTCCGCCACCTCTGCCAGCTTCCTTAACACCAGGTCATGACGCCACCTGTAGTGGCCTTGGGACAATGCGGTCTTACAGCCTGACAGGATATGCTGGAGGCTTGCA
>NC_024328.1:9955115-9961636 GCF_000523025.1 Cynoglossus semilaevis | reverse complement strand
GTGGGGGGGGCAGCGGCAGTGCATTTCTGCCAAAGAGGCCTACATCTGATAGGCTTCTCGGCAGTCCCAGCCACTTCCTGATGATGAGTTTGCCAGCCTATCCATCTTGTCCACCACGGACGTATTATACAATAATGTAACGTTATATAGTTTCATTCATAATATAAAAGCCAAATAAAATAAATGTTTGCTTTTATTTATTTAGCAGAAGACAGAACAAAGAAATGTCATTTAAAACGTAAGGAAAAGAAAACACGGCATCGGTTCAGAGCTCCTCTGAGAGGATGTTTCACTCACGACATATTCGTTATCGCTGTAAACTTTTAGCGCTTTTCTGTTTTTGATAGTAAAGTTCAACATAATGTGGTAATGTGGCTCTGACCACAAACGGACATATTCTGACACTAAAACATTGCTGCATCGTAGTGTTCTTAGAGGAACGGTGTAATGGCAAAGACTCAAAGTAAGTTTACATTATTTGTAGCTCATTGATGCTAATCAACTCGTACCTTTATCAAGCATGGAACACCTGCATTGTCTGACTTCCGCTTTCTAACCCCTGTCTCAGATCAATCACGTCGGCCCGGTGCCGTCATCCTACTACGTTTGGGATCACGTGAACTTGGAGTATGACCAGTGTTTGACGATCAATCGAGGCTCTACCAGACAAATGGACTATGAGATACTGTTTCCGGGCTGTGTCCTTAGGTCAGTGTCCTGCTGTTTTTATGTATTATTATTATTATTTTATTTAGGCCATTACGCCATTATATCAAACGTCTAATAAAATGTCTTAAACGAGAACTGCAGTGCTGTTGAAGTTATGGTTGATAAGAACGATTTATTTATTTTGATTTTGCATGTTTACAATAAAAGTATGAATATCCAATATTTAAAAAAGGTATTTAATAACACCATGTGTTTATGTGACACATAAAATGCAACAAAATGTTAAAAATGCAACAACATTTTAATAAATATACAGCAGTAGACGGTCTCTGCTTTATCTCTCCATTAGTTTATCATATTATCTGGTATGTAACTAAAATTCTTACAGTTTTCTTATGACAGCTTATCTCATATACTGACATTGATCCGTTATTGTGTATTTTTTTAAACTAAACTAAAAATAATGATTACGGCTAGAGAGAACATTTCAAACTTTGAAATGTAATAAAGCAGCTAAATAAATGAAAAAGTCCCTGATAAAACAGGTTACTTTACATATATATGGATTTATTATTTATGAATGTTCCATAAAATAGCAGATAATTTATTTGTTTACCAAGCAAAGATATCAGGGGCTCAAGCAAACTACAAATTAGTCTTGTTTTGAAGATGTGAAGTTGGCATTTGGTTAATTGGTTCAGGTGGCAGTTTGCCAGTGAGGGGGCAGACATCGGCTTTGGTGTCTTTCTGAAGGCCAAGAAGGGTGAACGGAAGAAGGCAGCCCAGATGGAGGAAGTGTTGCCCAGCCAGCGCTACAATGCCCACTTAGTTCCCGAGGACGGCTCACTGACCTGTGACCAGCCTGGAGTCTGTGAGTAAACCACTCTTTTAAACTTGTTAATCTTTTGTCCTTGGCCCTGGGTTGAGTTTAGCCCCATCTATAAACACTGTGTCTGTTTTCCTCCACAGATGTGCTGAGATTTGACAACACTTACAGCATTTTCCAGGCCAAAAGAGTTAGTTTTACATTTGAGATCCTGCTGCCAGACCACCTACAGCCCCCCCAAGTGAATGGAAGTTCCTGCAACAGCACACAAGCTGAAGGCAACAGTCTGTCATAATGCAAGAAGATGATCAACAACACATCAGTGTTGTTGATTAGCCAAATGTTTGCACAGCCTGTAATAATTGATGTTGACAGAAGCAAGTTCACCAAAGCGGTTTCACACCCGTGGTCTCTACAGTGGTATCAGGTTCATTATCTAAATATCAGGGGCTTGCTGGTACGCCAAAGACAGTGGTATGTACCACGATGTTGACGTCACAATTCGGTTCAAACAATTATTTATAAAGACTTTTTTTTGTACAAATTTCAAGTACCGTAAATACATTTTTCGTGTGGTCAGGTGTTGCTGCTAATTGTGTCCCTAATTGTGTCGCTAAGTTTAGTTAAAATTGCGGGAAGCAAATGAACGACACGAGCGAGCAGCACTTGGTTCCTGGGTCCTGTCACAAATGTCTACCGGAGGAAGTTGGGACTTTTTTTACGCAACGCACTAACACAGATACCGTCAACACATTCCGAAAGTATAAGGTTACTCACGTGAACCAAAGATAAATTAATAGCAGTGAATAAGTACGTTTTCAGACTATTTGATTGAAAATTGTAAAGTTTCACACTAGTGTGCCGCAACACAGTGGTTGAGAATCAATGAAGTATACAGTTAGGGTAGGAAGTAAATACAAGTAGTTCTTAAAAATGTATGTTGATGACCCTGCTGTAAGTCACCAAAATAAATTAAATTTAAAATTAAATTTTGTGTGTGTTTACACCTGTTCACCTCTGCTGTTTGGCTGCATCACGAGAAAGTATCTAGTGCGCACGAGAAACATTTCTCATTTTTTCCCCATGTCACTTTAGGGGCTCAGTACAATATTGAGCGCTTTTGTTATGAAGTCAGCATATTTTCGGAACATAGACTTACAGCACTATATTTACAACTGTATTTATATATTGTAAAACATGTTGCAAAACACATTATATTAATATTACCAAGATGTATGTGTATAGCAATTGTTCCTTCAACAATTCTGTGGTACTACATAGACATAGTCCGTCATCAATAAAATCTGTTTGGACACAATTCTATATTCTTTGTAGATGGTGTGCTCTTATTCCTTCACATACTTAGGTGCCTTATATTTTAAGAAGCCCCGTAACATAGCAGAAGTAGATCCATTATCTGTTAAAATAAATTGTAGATACAGTAAATACTCCAAACACAGACACAAGAGACAGCACCCACTGCCAGGATCCATGGATATTTTATATACAAAATATTGTTACAAGTTCATTGAACATATGTAACATTAGAATACTTTTTTTTTTACATACATTTGATCCATTCTTTTATTTAACAGTAGATACATGAAAAAGAAATCACAATTATAGTCAAGTGTGTTATACAATAAATACACCTTCATAGGCCTTTTATTTAATTATTAATATATTTTTTAACAAACGTTAATTTTTTTTAAACAGTGCAAGATCTTATTGACTACAGCTATGGCCACTGACACAAACGGCCAAATCGACCAGTTAATTCATTTCAATTACATAAAACTCTACATAACATTTGGAGCCCAAATGCAGCTAATTTTGGCAAAAGTCACAGCAGAAAGTAGGATAATGTGTGGCCAGTGGCCACGTCTGCAGACCAGTCGGTAGCCTAAGATTTATTTCATAATCCCATTTTCTCCTCAGAGCACTGGAACTATTTCGGGATAGATGAGACACTGGGTCCAGTAGCGGTGAGTTTACGTCGGGAGAAGCTGGTATTCTTTGTAGATGGTGTGCTCTTATTCCTTCACATACTTAGGTGCCTTATATTTTAAGAAGCCCCGTAACATAGCAGAAGTAGATCCATTATCTGTTAAAATAAATTGTAGATACAGTAAATACTCCAAACACAGACACAAGAGACAGCACCCACTGCCAGGATCCATGGATATTTTATATACAAAATATTGTTACAAGTTCATTGAACATGTAACATTAGAATACTTTTACTTACATTTGATCCATCCTTTTATTTAACAGTAGATACATGAAAAAGAAATCACAATTATAGTCAAGTGTGTTATACAATAAATACACCTTCATAGGCCTTTTATTATACTCTCTCTCTCTCTCTGTGTGTGTGTGTGTGTTGTTTCAGAACTGAACTGAAGACTCAGTTGTAATATTACGTCATTGTACGGCATGGCTTTGGCTGATGAACAGTCTTTTAATCTAACCAGGAATACATTCTCTTTATCATATACTGAGCTTGCATTACAGGGCAGGTCTGTGCTGCAGTTTTTTTTAAATGTTGGTCCAACTGCAGGTTCTTGAAATGCACGTTTTGAATGGCTGGTTTTCATTATAAGATGTCCTATTTTTATCATTTGTCCGAAACTTTAAACATTTCCCACAACAGTTTGCACACATTTAATTGAAATCTCATACTTGTCAAATATTTATATTTTAATTAGGAAAAAGTAGGTTCCACCTAAATGTGACACCATTTTTTTTTCTTCTCAAGTACGATTCCTGAAGTAATTATTTGAAGCCACTGACTCAGTTAATGTCAAGTTACTTTGAGAGTTCGGTTCAAGGCTGTCGCCCAGAACATCGGCGATGTCAAAGTTATGGTTTAGCAGTCGTGGTGTCTGTCAACATGATACTTCCGGCGTTAAACACTGACATGATGAAGCACTCACTGTAGCAGTACCGGGGTCCAGGATGTTTGTTCAAGTTTTCGGGTGACACGTCACTACTAGAGATTATTCTCACCGTAAACTCCCATCGGCCCATGTGGCAACAGGATCAAGTATCACGTGGTCCAACTCACTCGGGTCACCAGCCATGGTTATGAAGACAAAGTTGGTTTTCATCCAGACTGAATTGGTTGAAGTATCAGTAATTGACCATCAGACTGTGCGTTCATCCTTTAACAACATTTTAGGGCATGAACCTCCTTCTGATATTGCACTTTTCTCACCAATCGACCTCCATGTCGAATATTTTATCACACGAAATCAAAATGTTTGCTGAAATCTAAATAATAATCAGTCCTACTTTTGAACCGAAATCTGGACTTCTCTCAGTCTTCAGTGTGTTTCTAATTACCTTCTGATCCTGGGACAGTGCCCGGGCTCATCTTCCCTCTTCCACGGGTCGACTTTCTGATTTCAGCTTGACAAACTCCTTGGCCACCTCGTCGGCGGGTCGCTGGGACAGGATACGCATCACTGTTAAGCCCGTCTCGTCGGTGTAAATGCTCTTCCCCAGAGGACACCAGCACACGCAGGTCTTGCGGTCGGCAACATCCCGCAGTTGGACCACGGCCATGCCAACCACGCGGTCCGCCCGACCGAAGCAGTAATCCTTCACCGTCATCTGGATCTCGTAGCACTCCGGCGACTCTTTTCCCAGCATGCTTTAAAATAAAACACAACAGGAACCAAATCACCCTTCAGTGAATCTCAGGTAAACAAAAATAAAATAATTTAAAGACGAAAATAATCGCTCACAACTGGAAAGCCTCATTGAACTTTGCTGTCCAGCTGTCGAGAGACTTGACATGACGGACTGCCTGTCTTCCTGCCTGTCTTCATGTCATTAACCGAAATGACTGGAGACGACAACTGACGTGAGGTTTAGTAGAGAAGAACGCGAACGTCAGTCATCGTTAAAGCTACGGTTTGGAACAATTTATAATATAAAATAAAATAATTCATACGTGTGTACACAGGTGTCCACCTACCTTGATGGTCTCCAGTCCTGCATCGATGATGATGCACTGCTTGGGTCTCATAGTTTTGGCTTCACCTCCTCCCTGCACCAGTTCAAACATTAAACATAATTTCCTCAAAGGAACAACATTTAAAAAGATAATCATTTCAACAATACATTATGGTATTATTCGGTACAAGCGTTAAGTTTGTTTGAGTGCTGCGTTGGGTTTGCGTATGGCCAAACTACCTCCAATGAACAGCCCGTGTTTGTCACCTTTATATTTGAGAGTCCTTTGGCTGCTGAGAGGAGTTGGGCTCCCTGAAGGAAAAGATGGAAAGAAGAGAGGGGGATGAATTACACTGAACGGTTGTAAATCGCTTTCTGAAAAAAAGTTTTCTCTTTTTCAGCCAGCAGATGGTAGCAGAGCGTTATACAAACAAAACCAACCGAGTGTTTTGAATCCTCTTTGAATCCTCGCGGTAAGAGTACTTTGGTACAAAATGTAGCCACAGATAGTGTCAGATATAGACAATATATTCATTGTATTACGTTTCCATATCAATTTATACAGTTATTGAATGCTGTTATTGTGCTGTACTAAAAGGAAAAGTGCTGAAGACAGGTGTGCATGCTGATAGTTTACATAACAGGATGATATGGACAGCACTGAATGGTACCGACTGTTACACTTGGAGATAGAGACAGGGCACAGAACCGGTCAGAACTGGTTTCTTTGCCCAAATAAGGAGACCAACGGAAGACCATCAAAAGACAAAGAGAGAAAAACATCTGAATTGCATGGTCTTATCTGACTTGATTAACTACAGCACATGCACATAGCTCCTATTGGTGGAGAATCCTTGTTTGGAGCAGTCTTTACCAATCAGTGCTCAGAAGTTGCGCGAGAACACCACATGGCTGTAAAGGGTTAAGGTGAATAGGTTGAAAAACTGTGACTGAAGCTAGTCAAAAATATAATCTAGTCCTGAAAAAGGTAATGATGTCTGGTGAGAGGTCAGGAACCGTTCAGACTTTCCTACTAAAAAAAAACTAATAGTGTCTAATGTGAGGT
>NC_024328.1:9953154-9954657 GCF_000523025.1 Cynoglossus semilaevis | reverse complement strand
ATTACTTATGCCTGTTTTGACTGTTTTTATTTTGCTTTGTTTGATTTCAACTTGTGTAATACCGTGCATTAAGTCAATGATTGCTAAAATGGTATCTACTAAACTAATGTATGTGAATGTCTTGTACCAACAAACTTATTCTCTCATTCCCACTGCCCCACTAATTGACGAAGACACCTCAGCTGTTTGAAGTGTTCACCTGTGCTATAGTTCCGAAATTATGTCTGTGCAGAAAATCTAATTGAAGTTTGTTTTTCAATGCTGTACTAAAAGGAGAAGTACTGAAGAAAGGTGTGCATGCTGATGGTTTACATAACAGGATGGTGTATGGTACGGATGGCACTGACTGTTACGCTTGGAGATAGAGACAGGTCACAGAACTGTCCTGAACCAGTTTCTCTGTCCAAATAACGAGGAAAACAGAAGCTCAAAAAGGAAAAGAATCCAAAGTGTATTTCTTTGATCTAACCTGAGTTACTGAGCAGAATAGCTCAACACATGTACATGTTTTCTATTGGTGGAGAGTCTTTGTTTGAAGCAGAACCATTGTTCTGCACTCCTTGCTTGCAAGTAAAACTTTTAAAACTTGAGATCTCGTATTTGATTCTTTATTTGATCAGATCTTTATTTGATCTTTATTTGAATTCTTTGTGTGTTAGGAAACTGGGGTATGAACTAACAGCATTTTTTTAACAGAAAAAGTTTCCTGACAAACCTGTTGATGATTTTGCACACAGATTTACAATTTTTGGGACATTCAGGTGTGGCTGGTCTAACAGAAGACAACATCAGCAACAACAATCATGGTGCTTTGAAAGTTAATTTTCTGCAGAACTTATCCTCTGATATAAGGCAAGCCATTAAGTTGACGTCTCCAATGTGGGAGGATGTAACTTACACTTGTGACATGCTAATTTGTTGAAAACAGGTTGAAAACAGCATTGAGCACAGAATAAGATCTGTCACAGACCATAGCGTGTTTAACAATGAGTATATGGTGAGAGGCCTAGATGTAGGTGTTAACAACCACAGGGTCAGACACAGAGGATCAAGATGGAAAGGAAACAGACATAAATCTAATGATGGTTGTAGAAATTGTGGTAAACAAGGCCATTGGGCAAAGGAGTGCTGGACAGGTAGCCAAGAAAGAAATGATACTCATCCAGATAGTGACTTGGATAATGAATATGAACGGTTTAAGATATTAAGTGATTGCCAGAGAGCAGCCTTACTTTCTGCGGTCCATGGAAACCAAGGTAGGCCTCGCTGCAGTGTGGCCACGTAAGGATGGATTGTATGTGAGTACGACCAATAATAATAAGTTTGAGGTTGAGTTTCTGTTGGATACTGGAGCCGATTTGACGGTTATTCCTTCGTCATATTTAAAAGGCGAGTCTCTTCCATTAACATCTGATACCCAAAATGCATATGGCGCTGGTGGAGAGAGGATGTGTTTTTCAGAAAACACAACCTGTGACTTTGTCAGTTGGTCCTGCTGACGTT
>NC_024328.1:9949763-9952528 GCF_000523025.1 Cynoglossus semilaevis | reverse complement strand
CTGCTGAAGAAAGATCTCTTTCAAGGATTGAAATACAAACAGAAATGCAAATGTTTGTGCCCTTTGTCACCGGTTCTGTTCATTATCTTTATGGACAGAATTTCTAGGTGCAGCCAGGTGTCAGGTGGGGTCCAGTTCGGGAGCCACCGTATTTCATCTCTGCTTTTTGCGGATGATGTGGTCTTGTTGGCTTCTTCGAGCCAGGACCTGCAGCATGCACTGGGGCGGTTTGCAGTCGAGTGTAAAGCAGCTGGGATGAGAATTAGCACCTCTAAGATCAGCAGCGGCATGTCAGCAGGATTGAGGAGATCCTCGAAATATTCCTTCCACCTCCCAACGACATCCTCAGTCGAGGTTAACAGCCCGCCGCCCCGTTGTTAACAGCAGTGCTGGGAAACTGCTTCCCCATCCTGAGGCGCCAGATGGTTTGCCAGAATTTTTTCAAGGCCGAACGGTAGTCTCTCTGAACTTTTCCCAGACCCGAGTTTTTGCTTCCACGACTACCCGAGCCGCAGTCCGCTTGGCCTGTCTGTACCCGTTGGCTGCCTCAGGAGTACCTGAACCAGCCAGGCTCGGTAGGACTCCTTCTTTAGCTTGACGGCATCCCTTACGTAACGGCCAGTCGCGTCAACAACGGAAGTGGAGAACAGAGTCCACTCAGCCTGCAGCGGGACCTGGTCAAAGCTCTCCCGATACGATACATTTGGCTCTGACAGGTCTGTCCAGTTTTATGAACTCTCAGCAGAGAAAGCTTGTTTTGGTTAACAAATTTGTCTTTGTTCTGGTAGGAATTTGTCTTTTCTACACGAGTAGAACGGAACACATGAAGCATGTAAAAGGTGTTAATCCCCTCCAGGTTTTTACTGTCGCTGCCCACGTGGGCGTTGAAGTCCCCCAACAGCACGATGGAATCCCCGGGAGGAGTACTGTCCAGTATCCTTCCCAGTGTCTGCAAGAAGGCCGGGTATTCTACACTGCTATTCGAGGTGAGCCCGACTATATCTAGTCGGTATCGCTCAACCTCCCGCACAAGCTCAGGCTCTTTTCCCTCCTATCGACGTGACATTCCATGTCCCCATAGCCAGAGTGGTTGTCCAGGGATTGGGCCGTCAGGGTCTCCACCCACAACCGCCACCCAAATCACAAGGCACCGGCTCCTTGTGGGCCTTCCTGCGGGTGGTGGGCCCACTGGAAAGCGGACTCACGTCCCTTGTTTGGGCTGAGCCCGGCCGGGTTCCATGAGCAAGGACCTGGCAACCAGGCGCTCTCCTGCGAGCCCCAACCCCGGGCCTGGCTCCAGGGTGGGGCCCCGGTGACGTCAATCCGGGCGACGTGAACCTTTTTGATTTATTTTCTTCATCGGGGGCGGTTGGGGGGGGTTGAACCACTATTTGTCTGATCCGTCGCCTAGGACCTATTTGCCTTGGGAGACCCTACCAGGGGCGTTAAGCCCCGACAACATAGCTCCTAGGTTCATTTGTTTTGACCTACAGGGCACTAATGGAAATTGAGCTACTGTTGGTTGAAGACAGAGAAGAAGAGGAGGGCGTTTGGTTAGGAGAAAAAGAGAAAAGAGGAAGGATAGAAGTGTTGGTGTGAAGTTTGGAACTCTGAAAGTGAAGGGAGGTGAGGTTGATTAAGGACAGAGAGGGGAACGTAATCACAAGTGATGAAAGTGTGCTGAGAAGATGGAAGGAATACTTTGAGGAATTGTTGAATGCGGAAAATGTAAGGGAAAGTAAAAATGAGGAACCAGAGACTATTGGGAAGAAGGTAGATCAGATTAGAAAGGATGAAGTAAGAAAAACCCTGAAGAGGATGAAAAGTGGAAAGTCAGTTGGTCCCGATAACATACCAGTGGAAGTATGGAAGTGTTTTGGAGAAGTGGCGGTAAATTTCCTGACTAGGTTGTTTAACAGAATTTTAGAGACAGACAAGATGCCTGATGAGTTGAGGAAAAGTGTTGTGGTGCCACTTCATAAGAAGGGTGATGTACAGAGTTGTAACCTGTAGTGAGAGTAGGCAGCAGTTAGAAGAGAACCTACAAAGGTGGAGGTTTGCACTAGAAAGAAGAGGAATGAAGGTCAGTCGTAGCAAGACAGAGTACATGTGTGTAAACGAAAGGGAGAACAGTGAAATAGTGAGGTTACAAGGAGCAGAGGTGATGAAGGTGCAGGAGTTTAGGTACTTAGGATCAACTGTTCAGAGCAGAGGAGACTGTGGAAGAGAGGTGAAGAATAGAGTACAGGCAGGATGGAACAGCTGGAGAAAAGTGTCAGGAGTGATCTGTGACAGAAGAGTGTCAGCTAAGGTGAAGGGAAAGGTTTACAGGACAGTGGTGAGCCCAGCCATGATGTATGGTTTAGAGACAGTAGCAATAGGCAGAAGACAGGAGGCGGAGCTGGAGGTGACAGAGTTAAAGATGCTAAGATTCTCTTTAGGAGTGACAAGAATGGACAGGGTCAGGAATGAGGTCATTAGAGGGACAACACAGACAGGAAGGTTTGGAGAAAAAGCTAGAGAAGCCAGATTGAGATGGTTTGGACATGTGCAGAGGAGGGACAGTGGATACACCGGTAGAAGAATGTTAGAGATGGAGCTACCAAGTAGGAGACAAAGAGGAAGGCCAAAGAGGAGATATATGGATGCAGTGAGGGAGGACATGCAGATAGTTGGAGTCAGAGTAGAAGATACAGAGAACAGGGAGAGATGGAAATCAATGATTTGCTGTGGCAACCCCTGAAAAAGGGACAAAGCCGAAAGAA
>NC_024328.1:9944747-9946727 GCF_000523025.1 Cynoglossus semilaevis | reverse complement strand
GGGTTTGAGTATCCGAATGAACCTAGGAGCTATGTTGTCGGGGGCTTAATGCCCCTGGTAGGGTCTCCCAAGGCAAACAGGTCCTAGGCGACGGATCAGACAAATAGTGGTTCAAACCCCCCCCCTTTGATGAGGAAAACAACAAAATCAAAGAGGTTCACGTCGCCCAGATCGATGGCACCAGGGCCCCACCCTGGAGCCAGGCCCAGGGTTGTGTCATGGTGGCCGGGTCCTTGCTCGCGGGACCCGGCCGGGCTCAGCCCGAACAAGCGACGTGAGCCTGCTTTCCAGTGGGCCCACCACCCGCAGGAAGACCCACAAAGGGGCCGGTGCCTTGTGATTTGGGTGGCGGTTGTGGGCGGAGGCTCACCTCCACGCACAGTCTGGGCTCTGAGACCCAACTCCTTCAGAGAGGCTGGACTCTTCTACTCTGGAGTTGCTCGCGGTAAGAGGCGGCATGCTGGCTTAGGGGCGGAAGGTGTCCTGTACACACCCACAGTTGACATCCTGAGACTGATCTAATAACTCAGAATAAGGTTCACACAGCAGTCTTATGCAATGTTATTGCATATAGCACATGCTAATAGTGTTTTCCTTTGACTAGGTGTTGTAACCACCTAATTGGACCGCTGCTGCTTTGTTTGGTGTTATTTTGTGCTTCCAAGATACACGCTGTGCAGGATGATTGTTCGGCCGTACACCTATGCATAACCTTTTTTTTTCTTTTATTGGGGACTACCCCGCTAATGTGCTATTCTTTTTCCCTCTTCAGTTGTTGTAGGCCGGTGGTGGCGGTGGTGGTGACCTGGTGGTGGTGTCCTCCTGTCGTATCTTGCTGTGTCCCTTCACTGAGGGTGTGTTTGCCACGTGTGCTTGGTGGTTTAAGCTATTTTTGCACTATTTTGGTGAATCCTGCCCCTGCACTAGCCCTTGCCCATCCACTTCGACCTCAGCCCTGATTAGATTTTTTTTATTTTGTGACTGAGTTTTATGGAGTATACTTTAAAAAAACAAAAAAAAAAACAAATGTTGAATAAAATTTGTATTTTCAAACTTTGAACCACATCTCTTGTCCTCCAATAACCACGAACCTTTGTGCCTTGTGTTTGAGCAATTCCCAGGGTGGCGTTGTCGAGCTTTTTTCCTCCTTAATAATAGTCACGTAACTTTTCACCCTCCCCATCCCCCTCGCCACAATGGGTTGAATGATCATTACAACCCCAAACTCTGCATTTAGAGGGTACAGAGCACTGCTGACTGCAGGGATGGTTGAGCTGTCTCTGAGACGGCTGACGGCCAACATGCTGAAAGTTACCAATTGTTAGATTTTAGTGGTTTTCACATTTGGTTGAGTCTGCTAATATACCAAAAGGCTTTCCCGAGCACACACAGTCACATAGCCCCACATATTCAAAGAATAACATTCAACATCCAACATTCTGTCATTAAAGACTTGTTACTTTTTCTAATATTATAACACATTGTATGCTAATGATGTCTGCCCCCCCACACACTCACCCGTTGTAGCCGGTGGATGAGGCTCCATTCAAGTTTGAGATGGAACTGGATGATCTGCCCAAAGAGACATCTCTCAGGATCTCATCTTTCAAGAGACCACACGTTTCCACCCTGGCTTTAGGTCTTAACGTCATTGGTAGGTTCATGTGTGTGAGCTACAGACCTCACACTGACACGTCTACAGAAAAAATAAACCCACAGATGTATTTATTATTAATATTAATATTATTAATATTAATTAATATTATTGTATCATGTATATGTATATATATGTGTATAGGTATATATATGTATGTATGTGTGTGTATATAAGAAATATATAAACACGCCATGTTTATATATTTAAGAAATATATTCATATTTATATTATGAGTGTGTATACTTTACATAAACAAATATATATATATATATATATATATATATATATATATATATACTTTTTGCAGATTAGATAAAGGATAT
>NC_024328.1:9930713-9943125 GCF_000523025.1 Cynoglossus semilaevis | reverse complement strand
ACACACACACACACACACACACACATATATATATATATATATATATATATATATATATATATATATATATATATATATATATATATATATATATATATACACTGTATATATATGTACTGTCCTCGCATTGCATGTGCTTATGCAAAGCTAGACAGTCAGATAAAGGATAGAATCCATCAAAAAACCACATGGCTTGACTTTTCTTGTCCTGTAATGAAGTCTTCTATTTTCCAACTCAATCCGTAAAACTGTAAATTATACAGAGATAGAAACACAATTTACTTAAACATTGTACAAGCAAGGGATTGTGTTGGTGCCGAACATTACGTTATTCAGTCATATAGAATGAATGACCTGGAAAGAACCACACCTGACAACGTTGTACTTTTTACTTGCTGTGAGGGGGAGCAGAGAGACCAACAGCTTCGCAGAGCTGGCTCACCTAAGTCCCAAAGTGTATGAGGACTGCAGCTCCTTTTATTGAGAAAGTTACATAAGTACTGAGCAGTTGTTGTTTTTTTTTTTTTACGTTTTACTCTTAGGGCAAAGTTCACATGATTCCCATACTTGATGAGAAACAGACCTCATCCTTTGTGGACCACATCGTGAAACCTTTCTAGAAGTACCTACTCCTGTCCTGTAACAAACTTAGATAACAGATTATGGTTTAACACACTTTGATTTAGCACACTTTGGTAACTAACTATACATTTTATTTACAGATTGCATAAGTACTATTCAATTGTCTGCCAATTAACAAAATAAAAAATGTTGAATCTGTTGAAATCTAACAGAGTATATTGTCAGAAAACACAATAAATTCCTTACAGAAATACACAATCATTTGACGATTGGTCACAAATAATACTTACAGATAAATATTCAGCGAGGCAAAAGTGTCAAAAAAACTCCAACAAAGTTATCTCACTAGTCTGTTTAATCTGCAATTGTTCTAATGATGTGTCGTTCGCGAGTGATTCGTTCAAAATGAACGAATCTTTCATATAAGTCGTGACTCCCGAGTCATATGAAAGATTCGTGACTACCGAGTCATATTAAATATTTATTCATATTGAACTCACGAATCACTCACAAATCACTCACTGCGAACTAATCACACTCTGCAAACTAATCTTTCACTGTGAACTAATCTTTCGCCTCGTTCTCGCAGATTCGCTTCACTTGTCACGTGAAAGAGCTCGGGTCTTTTTTGCTCTCATTCATCTTGACATTGTGGTGTGTTTTTATTTCTTAGCTTTTCGCATGGTTTTAATTACTTATGGCATTTTGTGTACTTTGTAGACTTTGTCAGCGGAAGCAAACCATGTTGCCTTATTTAGTGTCGGAGAACCGCAGCATTTTTACAACGCCCACAATAGGGCTAAAGCGCCACTTGCTGGAAAAGGAATGAAATGATTAGTTCAAGAACGTTCACGACTCGTTCATTTTACTGTTCGAGAGTCATTGATTCGAATGACTCTAGAACAGAGAGTCATTCTCTGTTCGAGAAAGAGTCGGTCTTCCCATCACTAATATCATTTGATCGTATGTGAGTATATGAATGGGTATGGAGTAAGAAGGTGGCTGTGAATGTGGGTGTGGCTGTGTCTGGTAATTTCTCCATCAGTCTTGAACACACTAGATTATAACATGAGAAGCAAACACTTGTCATCTCGATATAGAAGAATATAGTCATTATACTTAACCAGAAATAGACTAACGTTAACCTTAGCTTAGCTGAATAGCAACAAATAATGTATAGAAAAATAATGTGAAATTATAATTAAATAAGAACGCAGCTTGAACCTTTGCCGTGACAACATTAATCTCGGCCCTAACACAGTTAAAGGTTAGCATGGGAAAGAATTGATGTCACACACTACAGGTTTGCCTTTGTAACAGAACATGAATAAATAGACACAGCATTTGACAGCAAAATTATACCATCTATAATATTTCCTTATAAATGTACCTCCTGTATATGAATATATGTGTATATGTATATATATATATATACAGTATATGTATATATGTGTTTATATATACTGTATGTATATATATGCATATATGTATATACAGTATATGTATATATGTGTGTATATGTATGCATATATAAGAAACATAAACAAACCATGTTTATATACCTAAGAAATATATTCATGTTTATATTGTGAGTGTGTATACTGTACATAAACAAATAAATAGATACGTACACATGTATAAATACATATTTATAGATAGTATTTAATACACACATTTTTATTTTTTACATATATATAAACACACATACTATATGTATGTACGGCGGCATTGTTATTTAACCTTTTCAAAACTTTTTTGCAGAATAGAAAAAGGATATATTTAAGATGATGAGTGATGCACTGGCTGTAAGAAAATACACATAATCAAAGACATTTAGAACCCTGTGTAATTAGCCGCGTACTTGCTTGTAGCATAGATAGAAGACAATCTTCACCAAGGCTAGGTCAAGCTAACCCTGCTCATACCTTTAATTGAAATGCTTCTCTTACTTATTCCATGAGTGTATCTTTAAAAGAGCAGCTTCAATAGAATTTGACCGGTCATTGATGACGTCATCGTTCCTCATTCTCCTGGCTCTCTCTTCATACGTTCACTTCTTCCCAGCAACTGCTCCCACTGTAGTTGTTATCCTCCTTCTCCTCGATTTCATGTAAGAAAATACACATCATCAAAGACATTTAGAACCCTGTGTAATTAGCTGCGTACTTACTTGTAGCATAGATAGAAGACAGTCTTCACCAAGGCTAGGCCATGTCCTTGTCGACGTAGTAAAAAAACAAAACGTCAGGCAGCGACGAATGAGTGAAAGTTAACAAGGGGTAAATAAGATTAACCATAAGGGTAATAGTATTAATAATGGTGGTTAAATGCACGGATGTCAGTGATACTGTGTCGTTACTGACGACGTTTCCTCTGTCTCCTCCCTCCAGATCCCCCCGTGGACTGGTCTCTATGTTGCCACAGCTCCTACCTGTTAGTGATGTGCGGATCGATCCTGAAATATCGATACTTCCGATTCTGGATCTTTATGCTCTGAAATCGATTCTGAAATCAAAATATCGATACTTTTCGATACATTCTGAGATGAGGTGTATCCTAAACAGAAACATGGTGAAAAGTATCCAAATGATTGAGATGTCGTCTAAGTGACGCTCGGTTGGTGGGACTACTTCTTCTTCCGCCTGGGTGTATGCGTCATAAGCACAGGGGCTCTACTCCGTGCTCTCACTCAGTCACTATTGATGGGAATTTCGGCTCTTTTTTAGAGAACCGGTTCTTTTGACTCGGTTCACTGAAAAAATCCGACTTTTTCGGGTCCCAAATAGCTCCTCAGATTATTTATTTTATTTTTTATTTTTTGTTTTGTTTTACAAATAACATGTTTTCAGAGTTTGAAACATTGTTTTGACATATTTTATATGATTGTGTTCTCAGGTTTTTCTATTGTTGTGTTGACTCTATAGTAAATGAGGCAGCTACCTCAGTACACTCCAGAGTTTAAAATAAATAAATAAAAAACTCTGCCTTGGATTTTTAAAGAAGCTATGATTTGAAATACACATTTTTTTTATTTAAAAGACAAATGATAAAATATTGGTATCGACGATACCAGCCCGAATTTTACTCGGTATCGGATCGTAAAGGAAATTGGTGGTATCGAACATCACTACTACCTGTCTCTACACTGTTGCTGGGATTTTGTGCATGAAGTAAAACCATGGAGGCAGCCGTGTTGCCGGAAGTGTTGACATCATCAACGAGCAAACTCGATTGGTCGAGCACGATCACGTGTCGAACCGTGCCACCGCTCGCGCACTGAAATGTTATTGCGCCTTGAAGACGCTAGTTCTTTATAAAATGCATCGATATAAAAACGGGCAGGATATTTTGCGACGAACTTTTTGCTGTAACTCGTTCTTTTTGTGAAGTTGAATTCCATTTCTAAATGACTTTTTGTGGTTTTACTAGCTGAGAGGAGGTAATGTATTATTTTACTCGTCATTTTTAAACATTTATTTGGATTTTTTCGGACAATGCAAACCTTGTTTTATGCACGTATAAATGTTAGTTTTTAGGTTGTGAACATGCAGTTAATGTGTAAAGATAAATATTGTTAACGGGCTTTTTGCAAGTTGACATGTTTCCACGTGTTGGTCTACAGGGTTTTGTGTATGTTTTTCTGCTAACAGGAGCTTGAGACCTGTGTGCTGTGTGGAGGAGACTGCATGTTTACAGAGCCTTATGTGTTTTCTGTTGATTTGTACAGGTATGTGCATTGTTTATTGTGGTTCATTTGGCATGGTGTTCTCATGTGTTTACACAGGTTGCATTAGGCATGTAAATGAAATTCATGTTATCAAATACTCAATGTATTTGATAATGTATTTTCACCTTTTTATTTTAAAATATTTTTGTTATTAATACTAAAAAGTTCGTTACAGAGCCTTATGTGTTTTCTGTTGATTTGTACAGACAAATCCACCGTTCTACCTTCATTAAAAGAACAATCAACAGCTGGTCATGGTTCAAGTCCTTCTTTCATCCAGCGCAACACAGAACACAACGCAGGACTTACAAGGGTAAATTGACTTGCATCCAACTTTATATTAAACTGTTGAAGACAATGGATGCCTGTTACAATGGTGCCGTGACCCAGATAGTCATTCAATCCACGCAGAAGATCGAAGCTTTTAGTGAGTTGTTTTATGCTCCTGTTGTTGTCAATCACACTGTGCAGCTTAAAGGCCTGTTGGACTCTGGCTCTATGACATGTTGCATCAGTGAACATGCAGTAGAGAAACTCAGTTCTGCTGGTGTTTTGCCTGAGAAGCAGCATCCTGAAAGAAATATCATTTTGATGGGCTGTGGTGGTCTGCAGACTCAACCTGAGGGTTTTTATAACTTGGAGATGCAACTTTGCGGTGTTCGATGTGTCGTACCTACCTTAGTTCTGCCTGGTCAGCGTGATGATCTCATTTTGGGCTCAAATATCATCAAACACGTGATCCGTATTCTGAAGAGTGATAATGATTATCGGAACATGGCATTCAGACCTGAGCATCAGTCTGACCCCCATATTGAACATTTCTTGTTAATGTTCACCAACGTCGAGCGCTGGAGAGGAAGTGAGGTTCCTGATAAAATAGGCACCGTCACACAACACAAACACAATAGGAACCAAATCACCGTTCAGTGAATCGCAGGTAAAAAAAAAACAATTTTTTAAAAGATGAAAATAGTCGCTCACAACTGGAAAGCCTCATTGAACTTTGCTGTCCAGCTGTCGAGAGACAAAAGATCGGAACATGCCGGAGGTCTGCCACTTCATGTCATTAACCGAAATGACTGGAGACGACAAGAACGCGAACGTCAGTCATCGTTAAAGCTACGGTTTGGAACAATTTATAATATAAAATAAAATAATTCATACGTGTGTACACAGGTGTCCACCTACCTTGATGGTCTCCAGTCCTGCATCGATGATGATGCACTGCTTGGGTCTCATAGTTTTGGCTTCACCTCCTCCCTGCACCAGTTCAAACATTAAACATAATTTCCTCAAAGGAACAACATTTAAAAAGATAATCATTTCAACAATACATTATGGTATTATTCGGTACAAGCGTTAAGTTTGTTTGAGTGCTGCGTTGGGTTTGCGTATGGCCAAACTACCTCCAATGAACAGCCCGTGTTTGTCACCTTTATATTTGAGAGTCCTTTGGCTGCTGAGAGGAGTTGGGCTCCCTGAAGGAAAAGATGGAAAGAAGAGAGGGGAATGAATTACACTGAACGGTTGTAAATCGCTGAACGTATCCTACGTAGCCTTTTCTTTTGTTCAGCCAGCAGATGGTAGCAGAGCGTTATACAAACAAAACCAACCGAGTGTTTTGAATCCTCTTTGAATCCTCGCGGTAAGAGTACTTTGGTACAAAATGTAGCCACAGATAGTGTCAGAGCCAGGAGAATGAGGATTGATGATGTCAACAATGACCGGTCAAAATTGTGGTTCTATTAAAGCAGGTCTTTTAAAGAAACACTCATGAAATAACTAAGAGAAGCATTTCAATTAAAGGTATTAGCAGGGTTAGCTTGACGTAGCCTTCGTGAAGACTGTCTTCTATCTATGCTACAAGCAAGTACGCAGCTAATTACACAGGGTTCTAAATGTCTTTGATGATGTGTATTTTCTTACATGAAATCGAGGAGAAGGAGGATAACTGCCCTGACACTGACAGTGAAGACTAACATTTCTTATTTCTTATGTGTAGCCTCAGAGTTGTATTGCAGTGGTCATTGTCTTTGATGATGTGTATTTTCTTACAGCCAGTAAGAATCCTAAATATATCCTTTATCTATTCTGCAAAAAGTATTGTTGACTTTAAATAACAATGTACTGTACATACAGTATCTGTGTTTATATGTGTAAAAAATAAAAATATGTGTGTATTAAATACTATCTATAAATATATATTTATACATGTGTACGTATATATTTATTTGTTTATGTACAGTATACACACTCACAATATAAATATGAATATATTTCTTAAATATATAAACATGGGGTTGGTTATATATTTCTTATACATACATATACACACACACACATCTATATATATACTGTATATACATATATACGTACATACATATATACGTATACTGTATATATATATATATATATATATATATATATATATATATATATATATATATATATATATATATATATATATATATATATATATATATATATATATATATATATATATATATATATATATATATATATACAGTATACGTATATATGTATGTACGTATATATGTATATACAGTATATATATAGATGTGTGTGTGTGTATATGTATGTATAAGAAATATATAACCAACCCCATGTTTATATATTTAAGAAATATATTCATATTTATATTGTGAGTGTGTATACTGTACATAAACAAATAAATATATACGTACACATGTATAAATATATATTTATAGATAGTATTTAATACACACATATTTTTATTTTTTACACATATAAACACAGATACTGTATGTACAGTACATTGTTATTTAAAGTCAACAATACTTTTTGCAGAATAGATAAAGGATATATTTAGGATTCTTACTGGCTGTAAGAAAATACACATCATCAAAGACAATGACCACTGCAATACAACTCTGAGGCTACACATAAGAAATAAGAAATGTTAGTCTTCACTGTCAGTGTCAGGGCAGTTATCCTCCTTCTCCTCGATTTCATGTAAGAAAATACACATCATCAAAGACATTTAGTTGAAACATGAAAGTTAATGTGGTTTTTAGATGGTATAATTTTGCTGTCAAATGCTGTGTCTATTTATTCATGTTCTGTTACAAAAGCAAACCTTTAGTGTGTGACATCAATTCTTTCCCATGCTAACCTTTAACTGTGTTAGGGCCGAGATTAATGTTGTCACGGCAAAGGTTCAAGCTGCGTTCTTATTTAATTTTAATTTTCACATTATTTTTCTATACATTATTCGTTGCTATTCAGCTAAGCTAAGGCTAACTTTTGTCTATTTCTGGTTACGTGTAATGAATATATTCTTCTATATCGAGATGGTACGGAGCCCCTAAGGGGACATGGGGGGAAAAATGAAACGTATCTCGTGAGCATGGATACCTTCTCGTGAGCACGAGAAACCTTAGGTTAAGCACGGGCAGTTGTGCTTCCTGTGTGTATGCCCCTGGGCTCTTTCTTCCCTGAAGTATTATCCATTATTATTATTCTATATTTCGTGATAAGTTTCACGTTACAGTGGTCCATCTCTTTATCGCTGTTCTACTACGCTTTCTCAGTATATCTGAAGGCATTTGGTGAGGCAAAACAGTCACAGTTACTTGACTTACCATGGTCTTTTCCATTTTCAGGGCCTGCTGGCAGGGTTTAGGAATCGAGGTGCCAGGGAGCATGGCTTCGAAGTCTGATGGGCCAGGCGAGTGCTGCCGGGACAAAGCATCAGCATTTCTGTTGCTTCTACCAGACCGATATTTCAGCTCGGAGTCAAATGAGGCCCAGCGCTGTTCTTCCGCACCCAACTTTGCAGGACAAGTGACTGAGTGGATTATTGTCCATGTAAACGATGCAGAATGGCCCAACAGATACTCCCTGAATTTCTCACTCATCGCCCACTTAAGGGCCAGGAACTCCAACTTCATGGAACTACAGTTCGACATATTACGCTCTGTGGGCCTCAGTCCTTGGCTAGCATTAGCTATGGGTCTCACCTTGCCTTCTTGCTCCTGTGAGAGCACTGCTCACAGTCCACCATGACTGGCATCGACCTCGAGGATGAAGGGCAGAGAGAAGTCTGCGTAGGTGAGCACTGGGACAGTGGTGAGCTTGGTCTTCAGAGCTTCAAAACTCTCGCGGCACTCCTCTGTCCAGTTCTCAATGGCATCCTGGGTGGACTTTCGCTTGGGCCTGGTGCTTCCTAGCTCAGCTACCAGTCAATGAAGGGGAGCTACCAGCTTTGCAAAGCCCTCCACAAAGCGGCGGTAATAGCTTGCAAAGCCCAGGAAGGACCAGAGCAAAGATCAGAGACTGTCTTAGGAGGCTGCCATTTTGCCACGGCCTCTATCTTGGATGGATCTGTGACTACAGTCACCGCGTCCCGGACCACTGGAGGCGCAACTGCCGCCACCTCCCGAAACACTGGGGGTGTGGCCACCGTTGCCTCCGGAACGCCTCCGGAACGCCGGAACGCCTGGAGGGATGTCCATCGTCGACGACTCATGAACCTCTGGAGGAGTCATCGCTGCTGCTGCCACCTCCCGAACCAATGGAGGCGTAACCGCTGCCACCTCACGAGCCACCGGAGCTGTGACCACCGGAGGTGTGACCACTGTTGCCTCCAGAACCACCGGAGTTGTGGCCACCGACACCTCCGGTACCACTGGGGAGGTGAGAGCCTCAGGAAGTGAGCCCCGTCACCTCTGAAGATCCCGAAATTACCAGAGGTTTGGGTGCCGCTGGCACTCGGCCCACCAGAGGCACAGACCGAGCAGGAATCATCAGATGCTACGGACCCAGGAAGCACTGACCCTTGTGGGATCATTCTGTCACGAGGGGGCATCGACATGGCAGGAAGCAGGCAGGACCCAAATGCAGTACTGGTGCAGGTAGTTTATTTCAAGATTCTAAATTCCAAAAACCAGGACAGAAGCATATGCAAAGTCGAGCAGAGCTGAGAACACGACCAGAGTTGAGCACAGCAACAGACTAGGAACAGCTACAACAAAAAGCTTGACAGAACGCCGGCACAAACGATACAGCGCTCACAAAGACAGCGCACACACAGACAGTCACTTACTTACACACTGAATCAGTGAGTGAGGGAGAGAGGTATACTGTATATACAGGGAGTACCAGGTGACATAGGTGAGGCTAGTTGCAGACACAGGTGAGTGTGATAACAGATTACCCCACACAGCAGACAGCAGGAACAGACAGACCTGACACATGAAGGACTCCCAGATTATGAGAAATAGGATTCTCTAGTCTGATGAGACGAAGATTGAACTTTTTGGCATTAATCCTAAGCGGTATGTGTGGAGAAAACCAGGCACTGCTCATCACCTGCCCAATACAATCCCAACAGTGAAACATGGTGGTGGCAGCATCATGCTATGGGGTGTTTTTCAGCTGCAGGGACAGGATGACTGGTTGCAATTGAAGGAAAGATGAATGTGGCCAAGTACAAAGATATCCTGGAAGAAAACCTCTTCCAGAGTGCTCAGGACCTCAGACTGGGCCGAAGGTTCACCTTCCAACAAGACAATGACCCTAAGCACACAGCTAAAATAACGAAGGAGTAGCTTTGGAACAAGAAATAAAAACACACCACAATGTGAAGATGAATGAGAGCAAAAAAGACCCGAGCTCTGTCACGTGACAAATGAAACGAATCTGCGAGAACGAGGCGAAATATTAGTTCACAGAGAATGATCCGTTCATAGTGATTAGTTCACAGCGAAAGATTAGTTCACAGCAAAAGATTAGTTCACGCCGAAAGATTAGTTGACAGTGAAAGATTAGTTCACAGAGAATGATTCGTTCGTAGTGAAAGATTAGTTAGCAGAGAGTGATTAGTTCGCAGTGAGTGATTTGTGAGTGATTCGTGAGTTCAATATGAACAAATATTTAATATGACTCGGTAGTCACGAGTCACGAATCATTCATATGACTCGGGAGTCACGAGTCATATGAAAGATTCTTCCATTTTGAACGAATCACTCGCGAACGACACATCACTAGGCAGGATATTTTGCAGGATATTATACGTAACTCGTTCTTTTTGTGAAGTTGAATTCAATTTCTAAAGGACTTTTCGTGGTTTTACTAGCTGAGAGGAGGTAATGTATTATTTTGCTCGTTATTTTTAAACATTTGTTTGGATTTTTTCGGACAATGCAAACCTTGTTTTATGCACGTATAAATGTTAGTTTTTAGGTTGTGTACATGCAGCTAATGTGTCAAATGGGTTAAAGATAAATATTGTTAATTGACTTTTTGCAAGTTGTCATGTTTCCACGTGTTGGTCTACAGGGTTTTGTGTATGTTTTTCTGCTAACAGGATCTTGAGACCTGTGTGCTGTGTGGAGGAGACTGCATGTTACAGAGCCTTATGTGTTTTCTGTTGATTTGTACAGGTATGTGCATTGTTTATTGTGGTTCATTTGGCATGGTGTTCTCATGTGTTTACACAGGTTGCAATAGGCATCTAAATGAAATTCATGTTATCAAATACTCAATGTATTTGATAATGTATTTTCACCTTTTTATTTTAAAATATTTTTATTAATACTAAAAAGTTCGTTACAGAGCCTTATGTGTTTTCTGTTGATTTGTACAGACAAATCCACCGTTCTACCTTCATTAAAAGAACAATCAACAGCTGGTCATGGTTCAAGTCCTTCTTTCATCCAGCGCAACACAGAACACAACGCAGGACTTACAAGGGTAAATTGACTTGCATCCAACTTTATATTAAACTGTTGAAGACAATGGATGCCTGTTACAATGGTGCCGTGACCCAGATAGTCATTCAATCCACGCAGAAGATCGAAGCTTTTAGTGAGTTGTTTTATGCTCCTGTTGTTGTCAATCACACTGTGCAGCTTAAAGGCCTGTTGGACTCTGGCTCTATGACATGTTGCATCAGTGAACATGCAGTAGAGAAACTCAGTTCTGCTGGTGTTTTGCCTGAGAAGCAGCATCCTGAAAGAAATATCATTTTGATGGGCTGTGGTGGTCTGCAGACTCAACCTGAGGGTTTTTATAACTTGGAGATGCAACTTTGCGGTGTTCGATGTGTCGTACCTACCTTAGTTCTGCCTGGTCAGCGTGATGATCTCATTTTGGGCTCAAATATCATCAAACACGTGATCCGTATTCTGAAGAGTGATAATGACTATCGGAACATGGCATTCAGACCTGAGCATCAGACTGACCCCCATATTGAACATTTCTTGTTAATGTTCACCAACGTCGAGCGCTGGAGAGGAAGTGAGGTTCCTGATAAAATAGGCACCGTCACACAACACAAACACAATAGGAACCAAATCACCGTTCAGTGAATCGCAGGTAAAAAAAAAACAATTTTTTAAAAGATGAAAATAGTCGCTCACAACTGGAAAGCCTCATTGAACTTTGCTGTCCAGCTGTCGAGAGACAAAAGATCGGAACATGCCGGAGGTCTGCCACTTCATGTCATTAACCGAAATGACTGGAGACGACAAGAACGCGAACGTCAGTCATCGTTAAAGCTACGGTTTGGAACAATTTATAATATAAAATAAAATAATTCATACGTGTGTACACAGGTGTCCACCTACCTTGATGGTCTCCAGTCCTGCATCGATGATGATGCACTGCTTGGGTCTCATAGTTTTGGCTTCACCTCCTCCCTGCACCAGTTCAAACATTAAACATAATTTCCTCAAAGGAACAACATTTAAAAAGATAATCATTTCAACAATACATTATGGTATTATTCGGTACAAGCGTTAAGTTTGTTTGAGTGCTGCGTTGGGTTTGCGTATGGCCAAACTACCTCCAATGAACAGCCCGTGTTTGTCACCTTTATATTTGAGAGTCCTTTGGCTGCTGAGAGGAGTTGGGCTCCCTGAAGGAAAAGATGGAAAGAAGAGAGGGGAATGAATTACACTGAACGGTTGTAAATCGCTTTCTGAAAAAAAGTTTTCTCTTTTTCAGCCAGCAGATGGTAGCAGAGCGTTATACAAACAAAACCAACCGAGTGTTTTGAATCCTCTTTGAATCCTCGCGGTAAGAGTACTTTGGTACAAAATGTAGCCACAGATAGTGTCA
>NC_024328.1:9923963-9930189 GCF_000523025.1 Cynoglossus semilaevis | reverse complement strand
TTTTTTATGCAGTATCTGAGCAACAGAACTGATGATGCTATGAAAGCACTGACCACCCGGTAGAGAGCAGTTTACTTCAGTCTACATCAGTTGTGCGTCTACTTAATGTGACGGTTTGTGTTCGGTTTCTTACCAGGCTCTCGTTGCTTTGTGGCAGGACAATGGTCTTCTCCAGGCTGCTCAGAACGATTTTCCACAGATCCTTGAGAATCCTCTTCAACACCGTCTTCTCACAGATGTCAGCAAAAATACTGAGGCTGAGTAACACACACACACACACAGGTATAAGCCACAGACAGTACTGTCAGCGTAGTTACTGTACCGACATTCTGAATGACTAAGCTGTTCATCTCATGTACTTGTGATGTTAGCTACTGTTCACAAAGTGTTGGACATGTGTATATATCATAACATACCATTGAGTGTACTACAACTATGTTCTATCTACCTTTTAACGGCCATTTTATTTTTCATGTAATTTTAAGAAAATGTAAGGAAACACACGGTTATTACTTTATGCAAAGAAAACATCTGGGTCGCTGACTGTGGGTGGGGCCGCACAGCTGAGACATTTGAATCCTGGTCCTGGCAGTGGTTTGATGATGTTGTGCGTGTGCACGTGTCAAATAAAGCTTCTTCACATCTTCTTCTTAGAAGCTTTTGTTTTTGCTAAAACTTTTCTGCAGTTTTGAGTTTGCCAATAAATGTCTGAAAGGTTTTCTTGAGAGGCTTTTGCTCCCGTAAAAGAGATTTTGAATTATACGTAGGGTAATTTTTGTCTGTCAAATTATACCTCCGCCCGGTCTCCTATTAGACCATTAAAAAGTAGCAATCAGGCCAAAATTGCAGGCAATTATGTTTCATTTTGGTAGTTTATTCTGTTAGAGTTCATATGTTACTAATGGCCTAATGGTAATCTTCAAAACCCTGCCACCACATAGTTTTAGGTAGTTAATTTATTTACGAATTTCACCTGAATCCCCCACTCACTTTCCATCCAGGAACTCCATGAGCGGCCTCAGCATAGCATCAGCGTCAGCCTCTGCTGTGTCGTGTTTGGGGGAGGGGTGGAGGATGTTCCCGATATATTTCCCTGCATACAAAGCTGGAGCGTGTTCTTTGCAAACATTGTGCTAAAGTTGTCCAAGACGGTGCTGATCCTCACTTGCAGCTCATTTAGGATGTTAGCTGCCTCGGTATCCATCTACAATACACACACACACAGAAATGTCAACAGGATTCTTCATATTTGAGCCACTCCTTCCTGTAGTGAATCCCAGCCAGCGCTACAATGCCCACTTCCAGAGGACGGCTCACTGACCTGTGACCAGCCTGGAGTCTTTGAGTAAACCACTCTTTTAAACTTGTTAATCTTTTGTCCTTGGCCCTGGGTTGAGTTTAGCCCCATCTATAAACACCGTGTCTGTTTTCCTCCACAGATGTGCTGAGATTTGACAACACTTACAGCATTTTCCAGGCCAAAAGAGTTAGTTTTACATTTGAGATCCTGCTGCCAGACCACCTACAGCCCCCACAGGTCACATCAGTGTTGTTGATTAGCCAAATGTTTGCACAGTGATACTTGATGTTGACAGAAGCAAGTTCACCAAAGCGGTCTGACACCCACACCCGTGGTCTCTACAGTGGTATCAGGTTCATTATCTAAATATCAGGGGCTTGCTGGTACGCCAAAGACAGTGGTATGTACCACGATGTTGACGTCACAATTCGGTTCAAACAATTATTTACAAAGACTTTTTTTTTGTACAAATTTCAAGTACCGTAAATAAATTTTTCGATGTGGTTGGGTGTTGCTGCTAATTGTGTCCCTAATTATGTCGCTAAGTTTAGTTAAAATTGCGGAAAGCACTTGGTTCCTGGGTCCTGTCACAAATGTCTACCGGAGGAAGTTGGGACTTTTTTTACGCTATTCACTACCACAGTTACCGTCAACACATTCCGAAAGTATAAGATTACTCACGAGAACCAAAGATAAATTAATAGCAGTGAATAAGTAAGTTTTCAGACTATTTGATTGAAAATTGTAAAGTTTCACACTAGTGTGCCGCAACACAGTGGTTGAGAATCAATGAAGTATACAGTTAGGGTAGGAAGTAAATACAAGTAGTTCTTAAAAATGTATGTTGATGACCCTGCTGTAAGTCACCAAATTTAATTTAAAATATAAATTAAAATTAAATTTATGGCAGAGTTGAAAAACAATATACATGTACTTGTGTATATATACATATATATATATATATATGGTACTACTAAAATCTTTATCTATTGAAGGTAACATAGGAAATTATAAAGTATACCACTGGAATCACTGAGTTTTTTTTATGAAGTCAGCATATTTTGTGAACATAGACTTACAGAACTATATTTACAACTGTATTTATATATTGTAAAACATGTTGCAAAACACATTATATTAATATTACCAAGATGTATGTGTATAGCAATTGTTCCTTCAACAATTCTGTGGTACTACATAGACATAGTCCGTCATCAATAAAATCTGTTTGGACACAATTCTATATTCTTTGTAGATGGTGTGCTCTTATTCCTTCACATACTTAGGTGCCTTATATTTTAAGAAGCCCCGTAACATAGCAGAAGTAGATCCATTATCTGTTAAAATAAATTGTAGATACAGTAAATACTCCAAACACAGACACAAGAGACAGCACCCACTGCCAGGATCCATGGATATTTTATATACAAAATATTGTTACAAGTTCATTGAACATATGTAACATTAGAATACTTTTTTTTTTACATACATTTGATCCATTCTTTTATTTAACAGTAGATACATGAAAAACAAATCACAATTATAGTCAAGTGTGTTATACAATAAATACACCTTCATAGGCCTTTTATTTAATTATTAATATATTTTTTAACAAACGTTAATTTTTTTTAAACAGTGCAAGATCTTATTGACTACAGCTATGGCCACTGACACAAACGGCCAAATCGACCAGTTAATTCATTTCAATTACATAAAACTCTACATAACATTTGGAGCCCAAATGCAGCTAATTTTGGCAAAAGTCACAGCAGAAAGTAGGATAATGTGTGGCCAGTGGCCACGTCTGCAGACCAGTCGGTAGCCTAAGATTTATTTCATAATCCCATTTTCTCCTCTAACAGCAGTGGTCACACTGACGTCTCAGATGGCGGAGATTTTATTAGTGATGCTGATTTCTTACACCTGGAATAGAAACATATGTAAATTAGACTAATCACACTTTTTTTTAAATCCACCCATATTTGCTATACTTTCCAATTCATTGAATGGTACTGGTAACTAGATATCAACATTAGTAGATGTTGACTCACTTTCTGTAGGCAAAACAGTAGAGAAGGAACAGCAGGAACAGGAGGACCAGCAGCACGCTGAAGACGATGCCGATCAGCTGCTCCATGTTGTGCTGAGACCGAGACAGATTGGGTTCTAGGAAGAGGCAGCGTGGACCACTGTAGGAGGACTTGCAGCTGTGGGCCACACGGAAAATATGTCATTCATATGTCATATGTCAGTGCATTCCAAAAGTGTGAACCGGAGTCGACTTGTATACAGTGAGTCTTCATATGAGTGAGAAATAACGACTTTTCGGACTCACATGCAAAAATGTTTGTTGCTGTCCTGAGAGAACATGCACTGGCCTCCATTCTGACAGAAGCTAGGATGTTCGTCTCCACACGGCCGGTGAAAACTGAGAACCAGGGGTTCTTCTGCACTGCCTGCAGATGAGGAGGGTCAGAGTAGTGAGTAAATACAAGACTTTAAATCATAGGTAGTAGAAACTAAGATTATAATAGTAGTTATTCCATTTTTGGGATAATTAAAGAAGTAATTATTAAATTATAACAAATCTAAAACCTAAAGAGAGAATTAACCTTAAGTTCACAATAGTTTGTTTCAGTAAATGTTCTAATGTTTGTTTGTTTTTTTCACTTTGTGACTCTTTATTTTGTAGTACTAAAATGAACTTACTATTACTGAGCTGCGTCGTCAGGGCAGGAGAGGCCGTGGTGTTGTTGGTGTCATTCACAGTCGCCGATTGTCCCGATGTGGTCAGGAGCAGCAGCGCAGCCATCACTGCGGAAAAGCCTGGAAAATGAAAAGTCAACATTTTTTCTTTTACTACTTTTTACTTCATACTACTTTACTACCAGCAGAGTCCAATGAAAAATTACTAGTTAAGAAAAACAAAGACATTGATAGTGTGGAGTACATACAGATATCCGGACGTGCTAGTCTCTGTGTAAACATCTCGTCTTCACTTGGTGATCGATGGCCTGCTGTTATCACTTCCTCTCTGTCTGAATGAACAGCGTGATCAACCACAGGTCTGTGATCTGCTTTTATACGTTTCTGTCACTTAGTCAACCTCCAAGCAGCCAATCAACGAGCCTCAGGCTTGTTGAAAAATGAGACGCATTTCCTTCTAAAAAAAAGAAAAATCCATTTGCATCATTTCCTCTTTCTGCAGTCAATCTGGACAGGATGAGACATGCACAGACTCCACACACATTTGAAGAATGTCGTAGAAACCCACATAGGTTGCCTGAAAAGGTGCCTCACGTGCAGTTCTGAAAAGGTTGCTTCACCAACGGTGACAAAAGCCACCAAAGCGCAGTTCCTACAAGAGGAAGCTCTTAACAAAAATGTGATGTTTTTTTTTGTCTGCTTCTTATGTACGTTGTATTTCAGAAGAAAATGCTTCAGATCGGCATTTCACAATTTTTTTTTTTCTAAATTTGCGGTGGCTGATAAGAGAAGAAAAACAGTGAGCTTGTAGTGTTGGCACAGTATTGGTATTTATTTATTTAGCATTTATTGTCCTGTGACTCTGGAATGCTTAAAATTAAAATGGATTCTGTAGAAAAAATATGAATCTGAAATCACGAACACATTTAGGTCTGGAATAAATAATTAAATTAAAAATAAATAAAACAAAAGTATAAACCATGTACAAATTTTTCCGAGCAGGTATAAAGTCAAGAGCTTGAGAAGAAAATGTGTTTGACATTTGTCCAGTTGGACTGTACCTGTGTGTATGCAGGTATAATTAGAATTCAGTGCGTGTTCTCACGTGTACTACATGAACAAAAGTATTAAGTTTTATTCCGTCCCAAGCCCACTGGGGTATAAATGTAGCACTTTGCTTTTGCAAGTTGACTTTACAAATACTTCCTGGAGAATATTGCATTATTATCAAGTCACTTGATTCGAGCACGATACCAAAGAAAAAACACTGTTCTGAGATTGCCCTGTAGGTGCTGCTGATGAAACAAACTGTTGATGAAAAACCTCCTCTGGGCAAAACTTCTGCATGGAAAGTGTTTTCATGGCCAAACCAGTAGCAGGTAAGAATGTAAAGTGACATCTGACGGTTATTATTCTGGCTAACGAGACTCTATTATTACAACAATAAAGTACATGTTTGCAAAAATGTGCCCTTCCTTAAAAAAAAAAAAGTTTTGTAAGGCGTGATTGGGTGAGTTAAGTGTGGAAGAACTCCAGTGGTCCACACAGAGCACCAACATCATACCCATCAAACACCTCACTGGAGGACAAGAAGGGAAATGGCAATATACATACATACATACATACATACATACATACATATATATATATATATATATAAATATATATGTATATATGTGTGTATATATATTTATACATATACATATATGTGTAAATATATATATACACATATATATAAAATCTACAGATCCATAAAGGGACATCACAAATGTTCAACTTTTGTTCATACAGTGTTTGTACATGTATATGTACTGCATGTTCAGTGTGTATATGCCTACAGTACTCGCTAGCATTCACTAAGGTGAATGTCTTTAATACTGTGTTTAATGCATCAGTGCATTCTTGGCAGCCGTCACAGTGTTCTTCATCAACATGGCAACTGTCATTGGACCAACACCTCCAGGAACAGGAGTGATGATCCCGGCTTTCTCCTTCACTCCTACAGGTCACACACACACACAAACACACACAGGTTTAGATAACACAAATGAACTCGAACTGTGAATTTATTCATTGTCATTGTCATATCAAACAGTGTTTGTTGTTTGAATATTTACCCTCAAAGTCCACATCACCAATTAGTCGCATTTTTCCTGTTTTGGGGTCATGGACTCGGTTTATGCCCACATCGATGACTGCTGCGCCTTCCTTCACCATGTC
>NC_024328.1:9896463-9916463 GCF_000523025.1 Cynoglossus semilaevis | reverse complement strand
AATCCATACTTCGTCCACTTCTTTCCTCACCCTTATAAGGAAAGTGGATGTTTGCTCTTTTGCTCTGCAGTGCCAAAATAGTCTTGCCCTGTGCTTTTCCTTCACACTCCCCTTGGTTTTTTTCCCCTCATCCAACTCCTCCAACAAGACATGCATCAGCACTTTTTGTTTGTTTTCTCGCACCAAGTGTGATTAAAGCCTTCATTTACTTATCACTTCCACAGAAAATCTCCTCCAGGGAGTAGCCAAGATGATGCAACAACAATTTGGGTAAGGAGCAGCCCATTTGGATTATATTACGCTGCTGCTTGACGTGTGTGAATGTGTAAGTGTGTATCCACACGCGCACAAACACACGCACACAGGATGTACTTACCTCCAGGGCGTTCATGGTTGCGATCAGAGTGCAGCAACATTGCGATTGGCATTCCGACGTTTTTGGAGCGACCGGCAACCAGCACATTCTTCCCTACTGTCTTAATACCTGCACAACACATGTTCACAAAGGGTTGGACGTCATGCCTGAGATACAATGAGAAATGTGCAACATGTAGTTTCAATAGTAGAAGAAGTAAACAATAAAATAATAACAGTAACAGTTGAATTAATCATTACAAAAAAATATATATTATTGTCAAAGGGAGTTATTATAATTGTTTTAACTGGCTGCTGGTTTTGAGCAGAAAAGATATTTTTAAATGTTTATTAGAAATTCATTTTGTATAAAGATAAAGCTACATTTGTACCTTAACCTTAGTTTGTTCTTATTCAAAAACAACTTACAATTGTTGCATTCATTCTTTTAATTTATGCAAAGTTGGCCACGCTTTCAAAAATTGATGAATAAGTCAAGATTCAAGAGTTTACCATATTTGTCACATGGTCAGTTATACACGTACGACAACAATGAAAAATAACTCTACAGTTAGTCACTGAATTGACCAAGTTATTTTGTTATTTAGTTTGATAGGAATAAGTATCAAAATGAAAACACACACTGACACGTCATTGGGTGTTTATTTAATGTGGAAAAAGCTGTTTGTGACAGACTTTTTCAATCAAGACTCATCATGGGTAAAAAAGTAAAACAGTACCCTCTTCTGGACGTGATCGGTACAACAACAATTGTTTTTCCTTGGAATGCTGTATTTGTGGGGGGCCAGGGGGAGGTCCTAACTGGGCTTAAACTAATTTACTGATCAGAGGGACACTTTAATTTCAGTTTAATCTCTTTCCGTCACATCACTGTTGCTGGACTTTATATATACTTTATATAAAGTAATTAATTTTATATAGACTTTATATATTTATAATAAAATGAATCACTACTACAGTACAGTAGTAGTCTGTGATTAGTTATTTTACCTGCTCTTTTGATGATCTCCCAGACTGCTGCAGGCGTGGCAGGCACCATGGATCTCTGGTCCAGACATAGCTTTCCAATATTTACAATATGAAAACCGTCAACATCCTTTTCTGGAGCGATGGCGTTACACACCGCCCGCTCGTTGATGTGCTCTGACCAGGAGAGAGAAGCAATGTGTCAATAGTTTCATATTCCAGTATAATGACCCATGAGTGTGAAAAAAGTTTATACTCCATCTATAGTGTGTTGAAAAATATCATATGTGTGTAGAGCAGGCAGTATTAGCCAGTTCATTTTTTAATTTAATTTCTCTTTGTTCTCAGTGAAAACACTAAGGCAGCTGGGACCTGTGTTTTTACCGGGTAGGGGCAGCTGCACCAACAGACCGCTGACTCTCCAGTCACGGTTCATCTTGTCAATCAGATCCAGCAGCTCCTCCTGGGAGACAGAGCTCGGCCGCACCACGGTGTCGCTGGAAATGCCTAAAGAAGACATACATCACACGTCCTCAATGTTTATACTGTGCAGTTTTACAGCTTTTGATAAAAAAACACAAAATGTAATAAGCTTATAAAAATCTGTGTCAGTGAAAAAAAAAACATGAGCTGTACTAGATGTGTGTCTCATAACAGACCCAGGATGGTAGCTGCCCGTGTCTTATTCTTGACATAGGTACGACTGGCTGGGTTGTCTCCGACTAAGACAACTCCCAGGTGGGGTCTCATGTTGTCCTGAGCTACCAGCTCCTCCACATCTCGCTGGATTTCTCTGTGGAGCTGACGAGCCAACTCTGTCCCTGAAATCACCACAGCAGCATGTCTGAAAAAAAAAAAAAAAAATCAAACATACAAAATGAGTCTCACCACCCAGAAAAAGACAAAGTAAGAAATCCTTCACATCTTCTTCTGCAGTGCCCCCTTCTGTTGATTAGGCTTATTGTCGAGCTCCCAATGTTAACACATTTACAGCTATTGCTTCAGATTTCCACATTTACACTAAATTGCAAAAAAAAAAAAAAGTGTGGCCTCTTGGGGGCCTGCCATCTCCTTTTTTGGAACCACAGGTTTGGTCAGTGTCAAATATATTTGTTTGTTTGTTTTTGGTATGTGCGTGTGCCTATACAGTGGAACCTCGAGATACGAGCGTCTCGACATAAGAGCATTTCAAGATACAAGCAAGAGAAGATAGAAGATAGAAGCAAGTATCGAAAACATTTTTTAGATACAAACACGCTTACAAACACCGATGCTTAAAAACATGTTTTTTAGTATTAATAAGGGAGTTTTTTAGAGGGCCAAAACAGATTCATTCATTATTATTATTTATTTGTTATTTTTTATGGTGGAAAAATGATTTGTGATACGAGCACCTCGAGTTACGAGCTCTGTTCTGGAACCCATTACGCTCGTATCTCAAAGTTCTACAGTATTTTATGTTTTTATAACTACGGTGTGTGCTATCATGTCTGATTTTTTTTTTTTTTTTAACTGTGAATAAAAACTTTTTTCCAGGGGAGGGCAATGGGAGGGGCGGGTTGCCCCGGTCGACAAATGGGCTAGGTCCGCCACTGGTCAACCGCATAACGATTGAACGTTAGTATATTCAATTTTAGAAACAAATTTTGTATTTTTTGTATTATTAAGACAGTAACGTTTAACAAAAGCAATGACTATTAAAAAAAAAAAAAACTTGGTTGACAGTGGACCAGCAGCAGACCGTTGACTGTCCCCCACCACGGCTACATCAGCTATCGCTGTATGAATGCAGTACCGCGGTTGTACTGCTACAACCCGGCAAACTGCGGCGGCTTATGTAATAGTAACTGTCAGATGTCAGCATGAATGTCCACTTGTACTCAGTCAGAGACATCTTCTGACCTCCAACGCTAAAGGTGTTAATCCTGCCCTGTCTCTACCGTGAACGGTAAAGCCTGCTGTCAATCAACGTACGTTGACACGTGATCATACACGCCGGTCTGGCTCATTCATTCAACCTTCCGTAAAATACTCCACGGTCAGTTTGTAAAAGGGGAAACCCGAAACGGCGGTGTTTCCGGTGTGTGACCCGTTTACCTGACTGCGGAAAGATGCAGGTGTCTCCGCTGACTCTCGCATTTTCTGTGCGTCCGCAGCTTTGCCCGGCAGCAGTGATGGTGTAAAGATAACGGGCTACAAATCCTGAAGGAGGAGCGTAGTGGAGAAACAGAGGCCGCCATGTTTATGTGCGTGTGTTGTACAGCCAGTGGACGTCGCGTGCGTGCGCGCGTGTGTAAGGGAGCATGAAGGACAGAAGGGAGACCGTGTTGTCCACACTGTCCTCTGTACACACCGGTACTATACCTGTACCTCTGTGTGTACTCTGTGTTTACTACACTCTTTTCCTTTGTTCTAAAAATACGGTTCATAATATTAAATATAACATCACTTGTCTATATTGATGTTCTCGTCATGTTTGAGAGTCAATTCAGAATGTTTCCAAAATTATAAGGTGACATATAAGGTGTGTCATATATAAAATCTCTGCATATATTTACGGATGAACAAAGAAACAACGGAGAGACAAAATGCTTCAATGTACAACGGCAACAACTAAAACTTATATATAATATATATAAAAAAAAATATATATATATGATTTTGAGTTGTCAACAGTCGTATGTTAAAATGGATATATTGTTTCCCCAAATTACTAAAAAGACAGCTTGAAATACCCCACGAGGGACTAAACATGGTGAGTTTAATTTCTAGTAACTGTATGACATAGGATGAATAAATCGCTGAATTATATGTTTGCACAAACATCATATTTTAATAAACATTTGCTGCTATACACAATTTTACCTCAAGATGGCAGCATATATGTTTTATGTTACATACATATACATATATATACATATATGTTCCCAAAGGCAAGATATTTGTAAACTATCAGTAAGTGAAAAAAAATGTTCTGACCAATGAAGATGTTATGTAAAATGTTGTTATTGGTTCACAAGAAACATGTAAAGTTATTTCTATAAATGGTCCCAGTGATAAAAAAACAAAACAAATCCAGGACCAGGTGACACATGTTCTGTACTAGCAGGCATCTACCAAGTCTTTACAGGCCCCAGTGAAGAGAACATATAATACATGTGACACTATGGTAACTGTCCAAACAAGTTTTTTTTTTTCCTCCACCCTCACTGATTATGTAAGTTCTAACAGGTTGGTGGCACCTTCAAGGTCGTAGGTAAAGAAAGAGCGATAGTGTGAAGAAAAAAAATGTTCATCCATCAACGTAAGCTAACATAAAGAAGCATTGAAGAACGCTTATAGGACTGTATGACTCAACCGTGTATTTGGTTTTAGATATTCATATCTGCCTACAGTTGTTGATTTTAGGAAGCTATGAAGATTACTGCCACATCTGAACTAAAGGTTTGTTTGATGTCGTGGGCGTGTATTTAGAAAAACCTGGTAAACACCACACTGACAAGGCTTGTCTGGACTGGAGAATGACAGCGAATATATGTATTATCCTGTGTGACAAAAGCCAAGCTGCAGTTTACTTAATTAATGGCTTTTTTCATATTGTACACCGTCTAAAGGGTGTTTGTTGATTGAAGACGTGGTAAATTCCAACTAAAGATGTTGGTCCACGCAGCACGATACTGAACACACAGCACCCGGCATGTGACCTGTGCAGTAGGAGGGAACTTGATCTTTTTTTTTAATTTCAGACTCCACAGTGAATGTGGAGACTCTAGGAAAACAACAACAAAGAGGATCAATTTCCTGTTACTGAGACAAAGCTGTGATATTTGCTATGTGACTGTGAACATGCAGCCACGAGATGCTCACCTCTTGTCGCCGGCTGACAAGTACTGCAGTGTAAAATTAATTAATATGTTCATGAGGTACAACAAGATTAACAAGAATGTTATTTTACGTTAATTTCCCTTAAAAAACACAACAAAAACAGATACTAAAACTGCAGTTAGATTTGTTTTTCACTCAAACTCTTATTTATTTTTACACTACTGAAAGATAATGACTTTTTTGATTTGTTGCTAAGACTTAAGAAGCTGTGTTTCTCAAATGGTGGGTTGTGACAAAAACTAGGGTCGTGGTCATGTTGCTATGATCTTGGCAACAGAAAGGCACTCAATTTTAAAACACACTTCATATTATTATATTAATATAATAATATCACTAAAACTACTGGTTGCTACTTACTGTATGGTAACACATACAGTAATACATGTAGTCGGTTTCATAGTGTAGCGGTTAGCACGCCTGCCTTGGAAGCAGGAAGTCATGGGTTTGATTCCCAGAGGTTTACTGGAGTCTGGGTTTGTTTCTTTCTATGTTGTGGTTCTGTGTAGGTTGAGGAAATCTGGATGACTCTTTAGGTCCAGTGTAGAATAAAAGGATAGGTGTGAGTGAAACTCATCTTTGTTATGGGGAGTCAGGGAGAGTCAGTGGTTCCACCCCACTGTGAATAGAGCAGAATCATGTCTCGACAAGAGTCAGGACTGGTATGGCTGAAAAGGGAAATTAATCCTCACATTACCTACATGGCAACACGCCTTTTATTTACTTTTCAATACAATAAATCCCACATTTTCACAACAAGAAGAAAAAAATATTTTATTTGCAAAAAAAAGATCTATTTAATTTTTTGACACAACCTTCGTTTTCTTTCGGCTTTGTCCCTTTTTTTCAGGGTTTGCCACAGTGAATCATTGACTCCAACTATCTGCATGTCCTCCCTCACTACATCCATATATCTCCTCTTTGGTCTTCCTCTCTTTCTCCTACCTGGTAGCTCCATCTCTAACATTCTTCTACCAGTGTATCCACTGTCCCTCCTCTGCACATGTCCAAACCATCTCAATCTGGCTTCTCTAGCTTTTCCTCCAAACCTTCCTGTCTGTGTTGTCCCTCTAATGACCTCATTCCTGATCCTGTCCATTCTTGTCACTCCTAAAGAGAATCTTAGCATCTTTAACTGTCATATGTTTGTCATATGCCTTTTCTAAATCTACAAATACACACTGTAGCTCCTTCTGACCTTCTCTGTACTTCTCCATCAACATCCTCAAGGCAAATATTGCATCTGTGGTACTCTTCCTAGGTATGAAACCATACTGTTGTTCACAAATCTCCACTTCCTGCCTCAACCTAGCTTCAACTACTCTTTCTCAAAATAAATTGGCACCAGAACACTTTTCCTCCACTCATCAGGCATCTTGTCAGTCTCTAAAATTCTGTTAAACAAACCAGTCAGGAAATTTACTGCCACTTCTCCTAAACACTTCCATACTTCCACTGGTATGTCATCAGGACCAACTGACTTTCCACTCTTCATCCTCTTCAGGGCTTTTCTAACTTCATCCTTTCTAACCTGATCTACCTTCTTCCTACTAGTCTCTGGTTCCTCGTTTCTACTTTCCCTTTCATTTTCCTCATTTAACAGCTCCTCAAAGTATTCCTTCCATCTTCTCAGCACACTTTCCTCACTTGTGATCACATTCCCCTCTCTGTCCTTAATCAACCTCACCTGCTGCACATCCTTCCCAGCTTGATTTCTCTGTCTCTACAATCTATACAACTCATTTTCTCCTTCCTTTGTTTCCAAACTCTCATACAACTCCTCATATGCCTTTTGTTTGGCCTTGGCCACTTCCCTCTTCACCTCCCTTGTACTCTCTTTGTACCCCAGTCTGTTCTCTTCTGTTGTGTCACTGTACCGTCTCTTCTTCGCTAATCTCTTTCTCTGCACACTCTCCTGGATCTCATCATTCCACCACCAGGTCTCTTTGTCCTCCTTTCTCTGCCCAGAGGACAATCCTAGAACCTTCCTACCTGTCTCCCTAATCACTGCAGCTGTAGTCTCCCAATCATCTGGGAATATCTCAACACGACCCAGAACTGCCCTTACTTCCTTCCTGAAGTCTTCACAACACGACTCTTTCCTTAGTTTCCACCACTTGATCTTCTGCTCTGTCTTCACTCTCTTCCTTTTTCTCACCTCCATCGTCATCTTAAACACTACAGTGCATTTCTTGCATACATATTCTTCCTTTAGGATCACCCCTACTCCATTTCTCTTCCCATCTGTACCATGATAAAACAGTTTGTAGCCTCCTCCAATGTTTCTAGCCTTCTAGCCTTGTTTCCTGCCCTTCCACCTGGTCTCCTGCACACACAAAATATCTACTCTTCTTCTCTCCATCATATCAGCTAGTTCTCTACTTTTCCCTTTTCCATTGTACCTACATTCAGAGTTCCAAACTTCAGACCAACACTTCTATTCTTCCTCTTTTCTCTTAGCGTCATTGCTAATATGAGCCCATAAGGACTTATATATTTATTATTATCAGTTAGTCCTGGTCCTCATATATGCCAGGGGGTTTTTGTATAATACTTATTATAATTATAATAATCACTATTATTTCACCTTATCACATGTACATTTCTGAAGGAATAAAGGTTTAAGTGCAGTCGGAATTTAATTTTTTTTATATAAATTTGGCCTCTTTGGTAAGGTATTTGTAACAAACTAAAGTGTATAAACATTTGCAGAGAGAGAGAAAATGATAAAAGAAAAAATATAAATTTAATTTATATTTTTGTACCATTAAACTAAAAAAAATAAATAAATAAAGTTAGTGCTGTCATCCTCCAGACGACCCCTCTCTGTCTCACTCCTCCCTCCCTCTCCCTCTCTCTCTCTCTCTCTCTCTCTCTGCCTACTGTTGTTGACTGACTGCACCGGTTACGTAACACATGCCTTGTGTTTATGCCTGGCGCACGTGGCCCCAGCCATAATGGGGCGGAGGGGGGCTGGGGGGGGGATGTGTTGGCAACATTTTAGACGGATCTACTGTACGTTAGCAACGACCCATCGATCATCGACACGAAACACACGGCCTTTGTAACGTGAAGGCATCGCTGCGGGTTTAGATTTAACACGGATTCGAACTCCGTGCCAACATGACACATGAGCGCATGCACGGATTCCACCACAGAACTGTTAGGTCATGGCAGAAGCATTAAAGCGGATTCACCTCACATCCGCCAGGCCTTTACAGTTGTGACTGTTGGTAATGGAAGCCATAGAACAATCTGGGTTTGAACATTC
This sequence comes from Cynoglossus semilaevis, assembly GCF_000523025.1. NCBI lineage: Eukaryota > Metazoa > Chordata > Actinopteri > Pleuronectiformes > Cynoglossidae > Cynoglossus > Cynoglossus semilaevis. The sequence continues at coordinate 9,907,969 of NC_024328.1, read as the reverse complement.
CAGCGTCTTTACGCATCAACCGACACATGGAATAACACTGGGCTGTGGTGTGTTCGCGTCCAGAGTAATTTGAAGACATACCTACTTAATGTTCCATGTTTTATCGTAGTTGTATTATATTATCATAAATTAGAAGAATCTGGAACGAAACCGATACGCACTATGCGCAAATACAATTTAATTAAATAAAAAAAAACAATAATAAAGCAGAAATGTACAATTTTAAACAAACATGAAAACAAATGTGTGTGAGTTTCACGCGACGAACACGATGTACCTGAACATACTTTTTTTGTTTATCAGGAGATATACTTTAACAGCACGACGTCTCCTAAACGTGCACGAATTGACCAGCACACACACACTCTCCCTCCCTCTCCGCTCCTCTCCTCTCCTCTCGACCCCCTCCCTCCCTCCTCCCTCGCCTCCCTCCCCATCTCAAAGCTGTCATCCACAGCAGTGTTGGCTGAGAGAGGGGGAAAGAGAGACGGCGATTCAATCTTTGCATGCCCGGATGAGAGCAGCAGCAGTCTCGGTAGCGGCAGCAGGCGGCGTCTTTCAGCGCAACATGGTCGCATGAGTGGGTCGAGCGGCGAAGGAAGACAACATATTCCGTGGGGGACGAGCGCAGCCACTGTTGGAATCTGTGACATTTTCGACGCGACCCACGTAGACGGCGGCTGTGGGAGAATAAGCAGGCAGCGATAAGAGGCGTGGAGGCGAAGGGGAACCGAACATTTCCCTCCTCGTGGTGTCCTATTTCGTTGGTAAGTACATTTTGTCTTGCACGGTGGGGGGGAAAAGCTAAACCTTGTGTCTTGTCTTAAGCACGAGCCTTTAAAAAAAAAAATCCTCCTCCGTGTCCAGAGGAAAATAAAGGACAGCGTGACTGTGAAGTGTCAGTGTGTGTGGATGAATGCGCCGCAGCAGTTTGCCCACTCGTGTCGTTATCACGGACGGACGGACAAACATCACCGTAGATGCTTGACTCTCGGCACATGTTCTTTACACTGCGTCTTTGTTACCGTTTCCACAGGTCGCACGCAACTTAAATGAGCTGCTGTATTGGGTACACGTGTTTGTGTGTGTGTGTGTGTGTGAGAGAGAGAGAGAGAGAGAGAGAGAGAGACTCCACATCAGCCGAGAGCTACGACAATAGAACCGATTCAGAGCCAGTCAGTGCGTCTGCTCCACCGGTTTACCACTGTGAGAACCGCGGGATAACGTTGATGTGTGGGCCCACGACACCCTCCCCTCCACCCCCCAAAAAAACTCGGTGTCTATCACGTTAGCTCTTATTCAACCCAGTTCATTTCACTCTGTCGAGCTTTCCCGTACGTACAGACAAATGTATGACGACAAGGAGGGTCGACATGCGCACAACCACCACTGCCGTCCCTGCCCAGTAAGTTGGAGGCAGAATCTCAAGACTTTTAACAAGTGGCTTCTTGTTCTTGTTCTTTTTTAGGGTCTATAAGATCGTTTTTACCTAATCTAAAAATTAAAAATAATTTTGTACCATTGACCGTTAAACATGATGTATATTAAACCACAAAATCCTCCTTTTGAATCAAAACAACTTGAATTCACATGAAACATGTTTCTAGTATTAATTTAAACAACTTGTCTTTGTGTTTTTCAATGATTTACACAGGAATCAAGTATTTTGGGTAATCTAAGATGAAGTGGCTTTTTGTGTTTTTCTATGCACTCTCTCATGATGGGGGTGTGACTGGTTGCAGTGGTAGGACCCTCGTCTGCCACCAGGGGGTTAGGCAGAACTGAATAAATTTGTATACACTCCTAAATTGTCTTATCTTATCAGATGCACACTCTCTTCACCTCATATCTGCTTTATGCCTGCTCTCATTTCCAGAATATTCTATTAAATTCTCAGTCATCTAGGAGCCATTTGCAATATGCAAGGGGTTTTGTATAAAATATAAAGAAGATTGTGAATTAAAAAAAGATTGTGTACCTGAAGCATGGCACAGTCTACTGTATTCCAATAACAGCTGTCTGCTTTTAAGCTGTTTTATAAACAAACACAGAGCAGCCTGAGTCAGTGCTTGTGTCATGATCACATTCATACCAGGAACTTCACCTGTGCAGCAGCGATGGTGTTTTATGTGACAATATTTTTCTCAGTTCTATCTAATAATAAATACAGACATTGAAATAAGAATAATAATTTCCGGTCAATATTATGTATAACTTATCATTATTATTAGATTACTGTTTACCAGGACTTATAACTGAACTTTCACAGATAGAGGAAGAAGTTACCGTATAAAAAGTATCTTTACAGAAGAATTAATAAAAAGTTGTGAAACCACATTTTAAAACATAACCTCTTCATGAGATGGGAGAAAATCCTTAAATAAAAAACAATACAATTTATTCAAGTTGTGTCTGTTGTGATGGTTCCTTTGACAACCATAGCTTTGATCTGCTAACATTTACTCATAGTATGGAATAATACGTGTTATGTACACCTATTGCCACATTGAAGTACACGTGGTTGTCACACCCTGGTTACACAGCCGTGTCAATATGATTCGTTGTCATAAGTCTCTGGTAACACTGCAAACTTAACAGTAAATTGTGTTACAGATAAACAGCATATAAACTGCATGCATGTACTCCCATACAGCACAGTACAGTATAGTCTTTCCAACATTCTTCAGTCACACACCTTTTCTCTCTGTTCTCACCCTGCTGTGATGTCTCCGTGCCCAAAGACTCACTTATATTAAGGCCTGGAGGCAAACGTCTGACCTTTTGGTTTAAAGACGACCTTGTCTACCTGTATGTCCACATACAGTGTTGTCATGTCAAATATAAAATGTTTCAAACCCATTTATCTTTGACATTCCACATGCCACAGAGATCCCGAGCAGTGGAGGCCACGCAGGGTTCAAATGGCAAAAAAAATTTGAAAAAGGTTGGAGGTTTTAGTTAATGTTCAATCTCCACATTCTGATAAGAGCGTGAGACAGAAGAGTTAGGGGTACGTCGCTGCTTCACATATTTCTATGTGTTTCCTATTGTAAAAGCCTTGATAAAAACAAACCTGTCACTTTTACGTGGTGGTGGATCATAAAATGGAATGCTGTGATTACTACAAAGGGCCGTAAAGTCGGCACAGCTAATATGAAAACACGTTGAGATAAGATTGGTAGATAAATGACTTCCGGCCTTTTTTTTTTTTTTTTTTTTTTACACACCTTCCATGCGTGTATGTGAGGCTTGTTTTGCTATTCAAAAAGAACACGAGGACTCCATCCACTCCCATTCCAGTCTTACAACAGTGGGGCCAAACTTCCCTTCTCTGCTGGTTTCATATGTTGACAACTTTAGGTTTTACTAGTAATGATTTGTTAAAATGGTTTTAAAAAGGCTGTCTAAACATTTTATGCTAATAATGTATTTAAGATTTTTGTAACAACTATACTTTCATCATCAAAACTTATATCACTTATTTTTTATTATCTTTCAGGATTGATGGTTCAACTCATTTAATCGTGATTAGTTAAGATCATGATTAATCATACTTAGTCAACAGCTACCCTGTGATTAATCGGATTAAAAAATGTAATCAAATTTTTGTCTGGCCACATTTTTACAGCAGCGTCAGCTGACCTCTTGTGGTTGTGTTTTGTGGATGGAGGTGGCAGGTGGTGGTGAGGTTCTTTGTACAATGTATGATAGGAGAAATACAGCATGTGTACATTGTGCAATGTTGTGATGTTAAACACTGTGCTGACAAAGCTGTGTCGGACCAGTTCTCGGGTGTGTGCTTTCCTATTTCTCAGGCAGTTGATAGTTTCCAAGAAGCTTCTGCCGTGACTCCGCCTTCAGTTCCAGGTCAGTGTTGAATGCACGACAGACCTCTCCACCTGTGACAACAATGTCACCCATGCATGACTCGGTTCACAACACGTTCCTTCTCACCCTGATTGTGTAAAGTCTTAGGTAGAATTTGAGAGTACTACAAGGTAATTGTATGTCACGAAACCTGCAGCAGGTGATAGTTATAAAAAAAAATAAAACTTTTTATTTCAAAATTGTTTGTGAGGTGACATGGTGAAATCTCTAGAGCGGCACTTTTGTATTTGCAGCGTTTCATCGGCGTGGCAGTGGTTTACTCCTTATTGTTTAATGGCCCACGACGTTACAGTCCTGGTTTACTCTCGACAGCTTTTTACAGTGTTGCTGTTCAACCTCAGCAGTGTGACTGTGTCTTTATCCTAGAAGCCCAACGTACATGACCTGTGTTCTCCGAAGAGCCCAATGACACAGTCAGTGGAACATGACTGAGCCTCGGGGAACTAGGGAGCCAAATATTTCACCCACAAGCTGGTGGGGTTTAAAAAAGACACACACACACACACGCAGGTGGCTCCAATCTTGGTTCTGGTTGAAAGCTGTGGTGGGTAAGAAAAGTTAAAACCTTTGGGAGTTAACTGTGTACATACAGTTGGTGTTGTTCTATTTACACTACATACATGACATAGTATTGCAGTGTATTCACATGGTATTAGAAATAGTGAGGTATACCTGAAATAAGACACTTTAATTCCATGTGATCATAACATCATGGCTAAAACAGCACTAAAATAGGAACCTCAGGGCTGGAGTGACCGTCTCAGATAATCTGATAAAGAATTGAGTCATTTTACATGAATGTTGATTCAGCCCACGCACGATTCTTATGCACAAGGTATTTGACACGTTAGTGGCAGAGGCAACATGAGTTCATGTCTCGGTTGCACTCCAGAATTAAACGGTGTTGTCGCAGCCCCCGGCTATCAGATCACCTGCCTGTCGGTGGTAATGGGTTTAATGTTGGCACGTGTCAAATGACTTCCACTTGTCATTGATCAAGTGAAGGTGAGGCAGGCTCTCGCACTTGAATGATGTGTTCATGTACAGTATGTTGTGTTTTTGTGTTTTGGATATTCCATCTTGATTTTGCAATTTTGATAGTTTAGACCAGGGCTACTCAGTTATTCATTTATTTGGGCCAGATTAAAAAAATATCAGTTGGGCAAAGTGTTCCTGAAGGATAATTAAGAGGAGATAAGTAGAAATATCAGCATCAAAACAAACTCATTGCAAATTAAATGTATGTGGAGCCCGCAGTTTGTGGTGAAATAACAGGTATTTGTTGGTCAACATAGAGTTAAACAGATGTTTTTCATTGATTATTTTACAGTTCTGCTTTTACAGGGACATGTTGTATAGTGAACTGCTTAACCTTCTAGAACATTGTTTCCCATAGACTCGGTCACGACCCTCAGGTGGGTCACGAGATTTTTTGGGGCGGTCGTCTCACATTATGTTTCCCAGAAGTTTATGAATAATGTCTATTGACCTCGGTTGCGAAAGGTTGTGAGTTTTAAAATATGGGTCCCCAGAAAAAGTATGGGAAACAGTGATCTAGAACACATCTCTTCCATTTGTACATGGACGCTGCTACAAGTTACAATGTGTGTTATATTTATGGGTCTGTAATCTGTAGGAATGTCTGATTACCCACCAACTGGGATTCCTTCAGCATCACTCTGCCTTTCTTAATTTACCCCAAAGACTGGGGTCCAACGAGGTTGGGTCTGGGCTGGGGTCTCACTTTGATAACACCTCAGAGTATTTAAGAAACTGTGTTGTAGGCTGGAATACGTAGGTCACTGTAAATTGAAAGTTATTTTGAAGGGCAGCCACATACACTCTGGAGTATTTATGTACTAAATAACAGAGTCAAATGTATGGAAAATAGCTGCAGGAGCCTGCTCTGTTTCCAGTCACGTTAAGGCTCCGTGCAGAGGCCCTTCTGTCAGTGGGTGTGTCTGAAGGGCACTTGGCACCGGGGCTGGCAGTGCCACACTCAGAGAACAGTCTGTTTCTCTGATCGGCCTACAATCAGTGAACACAATCACACTGTTATGTCTGTGCCATTCTTTGCCATGGCAACATCACATGATCATGTTTGTCTGGCGTGTTCTTTGTTTCTTTGTGACGCCACAGCTTTAACCATGTTGTTGGTCAAACCCTGGTTTTGGTATGTTGATAATAATCCCTTTGACGAATCATGTCAAAACAAGTGAAAAGGACCAGGGTCCTTTTTCGTACCCTGATGTTAAGTGTGTAACAGCGTTATGTGTTTAGTATGTTAACAGTTCTCCTTCAGTTAAATTGTTAAAAAATCTCAATATATCGTCATGCCTCTAGGGTTGTCGAAGTTTGCGATCGTAACATCGTAACAAATTAAGAAAACTTCAGAATAGCCTTGTCATTCAAACTTCTCAGTGATCAAATTTTAACATAGCTTTAGGGAACGGCTACTAATTAAACTTTGAGAAGAGTTATCAAAGCTATTTCAGCTCTTAATTAGACAACTTTTACAACAGATGGTTCAATTCCGTCCCCGGAATTAAATCAGACCTAAGTTGTTGGGTTTTTTTTTTTTACCCATGGCAACATTTAAACACCCACAAACTCAGATGCTTGTGGTTTCAACACATGTATGTATGTAAGCATCCAATTTTAGAACAGTCCTCTATAGTGGCAAGCTCACAACCAAACAGCATTTAAGAAAAAAAAAAAAAAAAACACCACCCTCTTATGCCTCTTTTGCCGATGTCATGCACAGTAAGTCTGCGTTCTTCTCTGACCCACAACCTCAGAGCCCGCAGTATTTGACTGAACAATTGCAGTTTTTCTTTATTTCCATGACTAATATCAGCATTTACTGTTGTTTTGACTCAGTTGTTCAATCTTGCTGGCTGCTTATTTCTGGTTTTCCTGCCTTTGTTGTTGTTGGGGCAGAGCAAAAGACCCTCCACCTAAATCTGGGAGGGTGACGCCTTTGAGAAAAAAAAAAAAACACTGCCCTTTCAACGGGATCCTCCATTGAAAAAGGAAAAGCCTTCCACCTTATCTGTAAAAATGAGTCATTATCCTATTTAGGTAGTCAATGCTACAGCCTGCAAGCCAGGCTTTTCTCTGACCTGCTGAGTGATTCCGGCCTTGTTTGTGCTCTCCTCTCAGCCCATGAGAGCTGTTGTGTAGTGTCTCTGGTGGCTGTCTGCAAACCACTGACGCTGCATCAAAGCGCTGTCACACACAGCGACCCTTGTCTGGGTACTGGCCCAGCGTTAACTATGCTAATGGCGGACTAGCCGTCAAACTGTGAGGCTTTGTGGTTTTGTTTATGCAGAGCAGAATGGACACTTATTTTTCTGTCTTCCTCATTCAGGCTCGTCCATTTGTCCGTGATCGTCCACAGTCTGATGAGTCATATTTCTGCCACTAAGGACTGCTCACCATTTGTGGCTTTGGAAAAAATCTTGTGGCTCAAGGGTTAGAGAGGAAACACTCAAAGAATGATGGGAAAAGTTATTCTTGGCATTTGTGATAATGTCATTTCAATGACACATTTTGTCTTTCTTCAGACGAGTGGAACAAAAATACAGGGCTCTTAAAACTAAACGCTGCTTACAAATTTACAGTTGTCCACTGTTACACTGTGGGTGAGCTCTGTGATTTTGTAAAAAAAAATATTCACACTATTTTAGTAATTACTGTTGTGTGAAACACTATTATTTTTTTAAAATTCTTTTTTGCAGCCATATTTTAAAGCAGAACATCTGTTGTTTGACGAAATCTTGTCCTACTGCAATAGATCTGCTAGGTCTGTCAGTATTGATAAAGGTAAAAAAGAAATTTGAATTTTTTGCAGTTGAAATCATTATTCTGGGTACAAAGTATTTTTTTAGGTCTATTATTAGACCTGTTACTATTAATTTGCTTCCTTTTCTTCAAACGGCTCTTAGAATGAAAATACGATCAGTCACATTAACAGAAATAAATCAGAATTTAATCAGATTAAAACCTTTAAAGCCTTTCCACACATAAATAAATCTGTGATTAATTGTGAAATTGATTGACGTCCCTTAAACAATACACTTACAAAATACATCTGTTGACCTCATGATGAAGGTCATCAGTCACGTTAGTCTTTTAATCTTCAAATTTTTGAATGGCAAACAAATGTTTTCAAGTGTCTTATGAAGAGGTCAGTGTTGCGTTGTTCTTGGAACAGTATTTTGAGAATATCTGTGATGTAATCACGTGTTTCAACTAGCAGATTCTGATTGCTAATATCCTATGTAATCCTTCCTACATTTAATGACAGTCCTGACCAACTTCTTATAAGTTGAAGTCAGCCCGATTTCATCTGTAAGTAGTAGAAAATGTGATAAGGATATTGATTTGAAGAGTGCGTGTTCATTAACAAATGTTGTGGTATTTTTTTAAAGGATGAGCCACTCTGAAACAAACATGTGGGGTTTTTCTTTTTTCTTTTCTGGGAAACATCGGCGGGTGTCCGAACGTGTGTGAGTTCAGGGTTTGTCGAAAGTGTGATGTTTGAACAGGTGTGAGCTAACATGTTCCTGTCCTCTCTGGGTGGACAGTTCTTCACTCGAGTGTCGCATGCCTCATAAATACTGTAGATGATGGACCTGCTCTGTCTCTGCTGCTTATATCAATAATGCTGCTGCCTGTGTGGGTTTAATTGTCCTGATGGGCCCAAGCTCCATGTAAGGACGAGCAGCTGGCTGACCAGTCGCTGCACACGCTCATGTGACACTGCTATTTCTATCCTGCTGCCCGACTGCCTTTAGTAACAGGAGTGATTGGTGGATATTTGACACCTCAGAAAGCAGCGTGCCTGGAGGGTGGGGGCAGTGTTTCACATGCAGTCCAGTGGTGTCGCTCCGTAGGACACTGTGCAGGTTGAGGACAAACTGGAGTGGGAAGAACAATGACATGTTACGCAATTGAGGTTAAACGACTCATGTGGAGATCAGGTGAAAAGAAGTCAATTACTTGGAGCTCGTTTCCCACAAATCTGTTGGTTGTTTGACCAATTAAATGTCTGTTGTCTGGAGCAAATTGTTGTCCACATTCTAAATGAGCCGTGATACAAAAACTCCTGTGGGCTTGTCAGCGGGAAGTGAAGGTCCATGTGTACGTGAGCACAGGGATAACAGATCGATACCAGATCAATACATTTGTTAAACGAAGCCTCTGCTGCAATTTTCTTTGTAGAAGAAACTGACTGTAGTTGACTTGTAAACGGCTGATGGAAGAAAATCCTCAGTGTTTCAGCATTGCTTTATCTTTAACTCTGCCAATACTGACATTAAGTGGTTAGCAGAGGTGTGTATTGGCAAGAATCAGATGATATGGTATGTATCACGATACGGAGACTAGGTTACGATATATTGCAAAATATGGCGACACTATAGGCACAATGATATATTGAGTTTTTTACCAATTTAACTGTAGGAAAACTGTTAACATATTAAACACATAATGCTGTTACACACTTAACATCAGGTTACCAAAATTTGTAATTGCTAGAGAAGAAATAAAAGCAAATGAATATTTGCAGGTTATTTGTTAATAAAAAAAAACAATGCAGTGCTGTCGAGTATCAACACGGTATCATGAAACAAATTATTGGAATATTTCAGTGAACTTACAACCCTATTAATAAACACTTTTGAGAGTGGAATCATTTTAGGTTTCATCAAAATTTTGTTAAAAAAAATACAGAAAACGTATTTTTTTCCATAAGTTTGATCAAAAGTTTTCTGAAAAAAAAAATCTGATCACAACATGCGGAAATTGGATTACCAAAACATTTCCTAAAAAAAATTAGAGCAATCCTCAGAATGCTCTAATTTAATGAAAAACATGCAGAAAAGATCAAATTTAGAATTTTTTTTTTTCCCAAAGATTTTCATCAAAATTTTTCACCATCTGAGCACGGCGGGAAATTTGGATTTTACCAAAAATTTCCATTTTTTCATGCTGTTAATGAATACAGTATCAGTATTTTATTACTGTTCCTTCTCACTTTCTGATGGAACATAATTGGTTACATTGTTGTGACTTAAAATAGCAAGTACCCTAAACTTTTTGAACTAGTTAATACATTACATCCATGACATCTTTTTCAAATTTGTTGAGAGAATGACATGATAAAAAACTCTTTTAACTTTTGCATGGATTTTATTATTATTATTTACTTTTAACCAAAAAGGAATTGATGATGTGTAGAAACAGAAACATTAGGAAAAAAATCTGCTTTCATTCACTGAACCAGAAGTTATTTTATGTTTAGACCTGAAACTAAAGCTCTACCTGCAGATCATTGCACCGTGAGTTATGTTCGTTATAAGAACAAAGTTTCTGGAAGAAAGAAGCACTGATTCCTGTCGCACATTCGACCAAATTGTAGAACTTACAAACCTCACAGAAACTCACAGAAAGACTAAAATAAATCACACACACAGTTGGCCGACACACATCCATCATGGCTGCTGACAGGATGTTAAAAGATCCTCTGACTCAGCTGCTTAAAAAAAGAATGCCAGTAGGCTGGATTGGATTTACGCTTTTTTATTTGGAAGCGTACGGACTGTGTGGATGTGATTTCTGATCAAATTTCTCCCCCACTATAGTTATGGGATAGATGAATCTATCCCGTAAAAGTACATTTAAAAAATGCAATACCCTCAGCCCACCTGCAGGTTCACACAGAAAATGAAGATCCTTGATGACACGCCCTCTCCTAATACTCCTGGTGTTGATAACCCAGGTTTTCTTTGTGGGGTTGCTGATCAGTGACATGTTCTCACAGTCTTATACTTCCATGATGCATGAATTCAGGGACGCAAAGTGATGGTAGTGCTCTTGAGTGAACAAAGTGTGAGAAATGGAATGTGGCTGGCACATTAAAAAAAAAAAACTATAACTTGGTGGTAAAGACACTGCTAAGGGTATATTTAGTTTTTAGAAATATTACAATTTCCTACATGGCCAGTCTGAGGTAGCATAGTCATTAGATACAAGTATTGAAAAAGTTGCATTTGTGGTCATTTGAAAAGCCAATTTTGATTTGGTCTTTTAAGTAAATTTTACAACTTAGTTTCAAGTAATGATAAAATTCAGCTAATTTTTAAAACATCTTATATTTGAATTTTTATAGAATTTACTAAACTCTATTCATCAAAATGTTAATTGGCCTTTAATGGCATTCTAGTAGGAAACTGTTAATAATTAACTTACCGTACACTTTGGCATACAAATATTAAAAATGTTGACAAATGTTACTTCATATTTTGGTCTTCCAATTGTGCATGAATATCACACGATGACGCATTTGTAGATTTTGAGTTAAAGCTAAAGATGTACAAGTTAAGTTATGAAGAGTTATTCCAGTTGGTGTGTCAAAAACCTGTGAAGTTCTAACTGCCTTCTTTCCTCCACCCAGATTGATCCTATTAGTTTGTAGTTGTAGAGGACAAAGACTTGTCCTCTACAACTACCACTCCTAAAGACACTGAAAGCCTCATTTTCATTTTTGGCTACAGTTTCTCAAAGCACCTGTCACCAGCAGAACTGACGCACTGTGTTTACGTGGACACAAATG
>NC_024328.1:9892592-9896448 GCF_000523025.1 Cynoglossus semilaevis | reverse complement strand
GGGGATTTAAATAGTTCTGGGCAGAGACAGTGAGTTTTATTCCTATTTGGAGACAAATAGTTATCTGGTCATTTCTTTGAAATCTTTTATGGATGACGTTTGTAGGTTATATATATACAACACAAAACAAGTAAAGATTATGACGACATCTGACCAGAGCAGTTCTATTTAGAGGAGTCATCCAAAAAAGACACAAAGTAGTTTAACTTCTCAATACAACCTGCTATTATTGGGCTAACTTTTAGCTGCGGTTTATTCTTTACTGCATTTGAGCTAGCTAAAATTAATTTCTGTGAAATTGTTGTTTCATCATCCTTTGTTGAACACTTTTGTCTATTTTTCTTGGCTAGGGTAAATGTCGTCGGAACTAAAATGTCATTTTTTGACCAACCTTACACAGTAATCCGGCAAATAGCTAACTGACCAAGTATGGATGACCCACCGGAAGGTTGCGACCCAGTCTTTGGGAAACAATGTCTTGTATCATTGTAGAAACATTATGGACTAATCCTCTGTTTAATGAAAAGCTGTTTACATTATTTTTTCATCAAATGATCACAGGAAGCATCGAGTAAACGCTGTTGGTTGTTAGTGCTGCTGATGAAGCTACGGCCGTTGGCTGTGATGCAGCTTCACTTTGATTCTTATTATGTCTTTACATCTGGCAATGAAGATGAAATAACCGAAACGGAGACGATGCTGATGCTCGAGCTGCAGACGTGTCAGGATCCAATACCATTGGGACAAAATGTGTCTGGAAAATAGAAGAGATTTCATCCTGTGCATGTTGAGCTGCAGTAGTGAATTGCAGTGTGTCACTGTGGCCTCAGACACACTGCTGGTGTTATAAAATTAATTAAACTAAACAACACTTTTTTTTGTTTCCTGTAGTAGTTTTGTAGTTTTGATGTGATAGTACTTCTAGCAGAGAGAATACTAGATGTACTTTGTGTTGTGTTTTTTTTTTTTAAATTCTGTTAATGTAGGAAGCTCAGCAGGGAGTGTTTTTGTGCCTCATTGTTGTCTCCTGGTGGGGAAAAAAATGATGTTCAGATTTGAAGTGATGGGTGGAAAGAAAAAACAAAGTTGCATTATTGGACGGGACAAAAATACAGGGTGACCTGGGACAAAGTCGGCCCTCTCACACTCACCCTCTGTGCCTCATTACTGGAAGAATCGCAGACCTCTTGTCAGAAGCAGTTTCTTTCAGCAGGGATCCTGCTGTGACAGCGTGCGGAATAAAAAAAAAAAAACAGCACATGACAGACATCACCTCAAACAACTCTCCTAAATATACTGTATGTGTTTGGGAAACAGCTGCGTCCCAAATGGTCTGAAATGTGAGGTTTTGTAGTTAAAAAGAAGAGCAGCTTCAGCGGAGATCTGAGTTCAGTGTGACTTTAATACAGATAAATAAATACATCAAAATGCAAACCATAAGTTATACACTTTTAAAGGGATAGTCTGAGCAAAACATATATTTAAAAAAGCCTGAGACTCTAATGAAAATCACCAACATCTCAACTAAATTATAGTGGAACTTCGAGATACGAGCATAATCCGTTCCAAGACCGAGCTCGTAACTAGAGGTGCTCGTATCTCAAATCAGTTTTTTCCCAAAAGAAATAACAGAAAAATAATTAAGCAGGGCGCTTTGGCCCAGAGGCAATGTCTCTGTCATTGGTGTTGAACCCCAGGGTTCACCTCCTGGACAAGTTCGAATCTCGGTTAGGGCGGTTGGTACCTTCCAGTGGACTCACCACCTGCAGGAAGGGTTGGGGGGTTGGTACGGTGCAATGTGATTTGGGTGGAGACTGCTGCCCCCGCGACCCGGTAACGGATAAGCGGATGAAAATGGATGGATGGATAATTAATCAGTTCTGGCCCTCAAAAAAAATCTCCCTTATTAGTGCTAATAACAATGGAAGAAGACATCTTTTTAATTGCTACAGAGACATACAGTACACACAAAAATAATAGAATACAAGGATTCCTGTGATATAAAATAAAATGTGGTTTTAGTTATGAGGTCTTACCTTCGAGACAGACGATACAGTAATAGTACAGTAGGAGGGGGAGGGGCGGAGTTGGCCCGTACGTAGACACTTGATTTGATATCTCAAATCTTTACTCGTATCTTGAAGCAAAAATTAGCTCAAAGTCTTGTTCGTATCTCGAAATACTATGTCGGGAGAAGCTCATGTCTCGAGGTTCCACTGCATTATGTCAAATTATGCTGTTTGATGAAAAATGCAATGTTATTTCCAAAGCCTCTTGACCTCTTGATACGCTTAGAGCTTACAGATGAAGTGAAGTCATGTGAAATTCCTCTGGACGTACGTCTCACTCTTTGTTTTCTCAAGACTTGTCATTTACGGCCAAAGCCGGCAGCACGTTTTCACCCGAGCGTTACTTTTAGTCTTCACCTAGAATACGTGGAGGTAATCCGTTGACTCACTGACTCGCAGCTCTAATCCAGGCTGCCTCGTGTCTTTTCTTCCGCTGTGAACTTAGAGGTTAAATGCTGTTTAATACTCTGTGTGTACGTGTGTGTACGTGAAAGTCTCTGTACAGAGGCTTCCTGTATAGGAATGGAAGAGAACACCACCACCACCACCACCACACGAACCCACCGCAGCCAACTCGACCAATACAAGCTCACAGCAGTAGGTCTAATCAAAGCACTTCATAATAGTGTTAGCTGGGTCATGTGCTGGACGTCAGGATTAAGAGCAGGAGGCCACAGGCCACTAGCTGCAGCTTTGGACTCTCTCTCTCTCGTTCTCTCTCTCTCGTTCTCTCTCTCTCTCTTTCACTCTCTCTCTCTATCACTCTGTGTTTTTATTTTAACCTCATACGTGAGGACACAGACATCTAAGGTCACAGATGTCGGTTTCTCTTAAGAGACCCTCAGTTGTGGTCTCTTACCATAAACTAATGGGTTAAAAAAAACAAAAACAAAAAACTCAGTCATGTCAACAGCTTTTAGATGGATTTGAAATATTAGGACAGATGACATCATGCCCCCAGGGCCAAGTCAAAGGTTGTTATTTTTAAAAATAAACCAATATAAAAATATGAGCGGGCTGTTGTTTTCTGGTCTATTTATTAGAGAGGTTTTTAATGGGTTAATGGGTTTTATGAATCTGTGAATTTTAAAAAAGGAACAATTTTTGTTTTGCTCCTTTCACTCAGCAGAAGTTGTACTTAATAGAAAAAACAGAAAAACACTTAACCTTATTCTCTAATGGAAAGCAATGGAAGAAGACATATTTTTAACTGCTACAGAGACATACAGTAAACACAAAAATAATAGTATCTAAGGATTCCTGTGATATAAAATAAAATGTGGTTTTAGTTATGAGGTCTTACCTTCGAGACAGACGATACAGTAATAGTACAGTAGGAGGGGGAGGGGCGGAGTTGGCCCGTACGTAGACACTTGATTTGATATCTCAAATCTTTACTCGTATCTTGAAGCAAAAATTAGCTCAAAGTCTTGTTCGTATCTCGAAATACTATGTCGGGAGAAGCTCATGTCTCGAGGTTCCACTGCATTATGTCAAATTATGCTGTTTGATGAAAAATGCAATGTTATTTCCAAAGCCTCTTGACCTCTTGATACGCTTAGAGCTTACAGATGAAGTGAAGTCATGTGAAATTCCTCTGGACGTACGTCTCACTCTTTGTTTTCTCAAGACTTGTCATTTACGGCCAAAGCCGGCAGCACGTTTTCACCCGAGCGTTACTTTTAGTCTTCACCTAGAATACGTGGAGGTAATCCGTTGACTCACTGACTCGCAGCTCTAATCCAGGCTGCCTCGTGTCTTTTCTTCCGCTGTGAACTTAGAGGTTA
>NC_024328.1:9890876-9892304 GCF_000523025.1 Cynoglossus semilaevis | reverse complement strand
TCTCTCTCTCTCGTTCTCTCTCTCTCGTTCTCTCTCTCTCTCTTTCACTCTCTCTCTCTATCACTCTGTGTTTTTATTTTAACCTCATACGTGAGGACACAGACATCTAAGGTCACAGATGTCGGTTTCTCTTAAGAGACCCTCAGTTGTGGTCTCTTACCATAAACTAATGGGTTAAAAAAAACAAAAACAAAAAACTCAGTCATGTCAACAGCTTTTAGATGGATTTGAAATATTAGGACAGATGACATCATGCCCCCAGGGCCAAGTCAAAGGTTGTTATTTTTAAAAATAAACCAATATAAAAATATGAGCGGGCTGTTGTTTTCTGGTCTATTTATTAGAGAGGTTTTTAATGGGTTAATGGGTTTTATGAATCTGTGAATTTTAAAAAAGGAACAATTTTTGTTTTGCTCCTTTCACTCAGCAGAAGTTGTACTTAATAGAAAAAACAGAAAAACACTTAACCTTATTCTCTAATGGAAAGCAATGGAAGAAGACATATTTTTAACTGCTACAGAGACATACAGTAAACACAAAAATAATAGTATCTAAGGATTCCTGTGATATAAAATAAAATGTGGTTTTAATTATGAGGTCTTACCTTAGAGACAGACGATACTGTAGTAGTACAGTAGGAGGGGGAGGGGCGGAGTTGGCTCGTACGTAGACACTTGATTCTGTACCGTACCTTACACGGACACTACGTAACTTACATGGACTTAGAATTAACTTAACTTGCTTTTTTTTTTCTTCAGGATGGTACATATCGTGGATGTACTGCGATCATACATGTGAGCTAGATCACTCACGTGGGCACTACGTTCATATGTATTGACTCACCATCATCCTTACCACATCACTCTCTTAGGACTCATCACTATGATGAAGAATAATGCACAAAATAGAGAAAAAAAAATCATGTAAGTGATGCTTACGGAAGTCGACGAACACGTGAATTGAACGGGAGAAGTGGCGTGGGCTGCTCCGAGTGCTGGGCCACCTGGGTGTAAGCGTGTTGATATCTCAAATCTTTACTCGTATCTTGAAGCAAAAAATTTGCTCAAAGTCTTGTTCGTATCTCGAAATACTATGTCGGGAGAAGCTCATGTCTCGAGGTTCCACTGCTTTATGTCAAATTATGCTGTTTGATGAAAAATGCAATGTTATTTCCAAAGCCTCTTGACCTCTTGATACGCTTAGAGCTTACAGATGAAGTGAAGTCATGTGAAATTCCTCTGGACGTACGTCTCACTCTTTGTTTTCTCAAGACTTGTCATTTACGGCCAAAGCCGGCAGCACGTTTTCACCCGAGCGTTACTTTTAGTCTTCACCTAGAATACGTGGAGGTAATCCGTTGACTCACTGACTCGCAGCTCTAATCCAGGCTGCCTCGTGTCTTTTCTTCCGCTGTGAACTTAGAGGTTA
>NC_024328.1:9881198-9890829 GCF_000523025.1 Cynoglossus semilaevis | reverse complement strand
GCATTCCTGTATAGGATCAGTTGTGGTCTCTTACCATAAACGAATGGGTTAAAATCCCCCCAAAAAAACTCAGTCGTGTCATCAGCTTTTAGATGGATATGAAATATTAGGACAGATGACATCCTGCCCCCAGGGCCAAGTCCAATGTTCTTATTTTTAAAAGCAAACTAAAAATATGAGCGGGTGTTGTTTTCTGGTCAATTTATTAGAGAGGTTTTTAATGGGTTAATGGGTTTTATGAATCTGTGCATTTTTAAAAAGGTACAATTTCAACCCTATTCTCTAATGGAAAAAATGTCATCTCTGTAAATGCTGACCAAAAATTTGAATGTCTGTAAACAAAATTGCGGAGATAAAATTGGTTGGACAAACCTCAGAAATAATATTGTTTCAAATAATTTCCATTCGGTAGCTGCAGCGATGACAGCCATAAATAAACACTGCAGTGGTGAGGCCAAGGTCAAGGCCACTGCACTGAATGACATGAAGTAGTGTGGACATTTTAGTGGGAGTAGCAGTCGTGGTAATACAGTATATTTTGTCCCTTCTTCCTGTTTTCCATCGTATCTCCTGAGATGGCACGGGGGGAAAGAGGAAGCGTGGGGGTTGAAAGAGACGCATTTTGCCATTTGTTGCCGATACTTTTTCGTGGAAGGAAACTTGAACTGTCTGGCTGTAGCAGGTTGTGGGCGGGGGTGAGAACAGAGGACAAAAACAGAGAGGGGGTCAAGGGTAAGATGACGCTGAAGAACATGGACACAGATGGTTGGAGGCAAAAAAAAAAAGCCGCAGCGTTACCTTAAAAAGCCCTTTTGAGGTCTTGTTTGGTACAAATGCTTATTGTGTCAGCGGTCTTATGATGTGAGGCCTGGCCAACAGAACAAACCCCTTTCACTGCGGGTTATAAAGGAGCTGGATTTGTATTTGTCTTTGAGCCTACACTTTGATTGGTCAATTTGGATTCTGTTGCCAATGTGGTTTATTCTCAGAGGTGACTAATAGTTTCTGATTGTCCAAGGCATTTATATTTTCAGCACAGCATCCATTGTGTTGCTGCCACTGTGGCCGTGGTGAGTTTTCTCCTCCAGAGCTTCTCTGTATTTGCAGTCACATCAGGTAAAACATTTAAAATTCAGTATTTATTGATGTGAGCAAAACAAAAACTAATAACACCGTTTGTTATTTATCTCCAACCAATCGTCATTGTGCTCAAGTTCACCGGGATTAATGTGCTTCAGCTTCTCACGGACCCATGAGATGTCAGTGCAGTTGCAGAGACTCTCAGGTTGGGAGGAGTCGCCATTTCCACTTTGCCATTTCAGGGTGAGGGAGTCAAACACTTGCACAGTCTCCCCTGAAACCAGAGAGAGCTGACCTTAAAGGAGTATTTAAACATAAGGCTTACTCAACACTGAAAGTCAGAGGGGGGGCTCGATTGTTTGCTGTTGTAACTTGGCTTGCTTTAGTGTTGCTAGTGCCCAGGATACTGTGATACTGTGATACTGGTTCAGTCTTGGAAGGAGATTGACCTTCTGTAAACTTTGGTGCTGGGCTGAGGACAATAGGTTTGTGGTAAGAATCCTGAAGAAGAGCTGAGAACAACAAGTGAAGTGTCTCATACTCTGGACTTTGGACAATTAATATGATAAAGGTCTCATCATCATTATCAGGATCAGTCGACTGGTAAGTTGTTCTTCCATGATTCTGCCCGTGTACCTCTGCGTGTGTTGTGGAGCACTGCCATAAGTACACAGTCACACGTGTTGTTGTCGGAGACACATGTGGTCGACTGTGGTCTTCATGACCTTGGACGGAGCACTGCGACATCTGATTTTTAATCTCAGCCAGAGTATGTATTATAAACTGTGGTCCGTGAATCAGCAGCAGTGCTTCAAGAACAATTTCAGGTTTGAATGTGAATTCAATTTTCTGTAAAAGGGCAGTGGTCTCCAAACTATCCAAATAATTATCGAAACAATGGTGGGCACACATGTAAGCGCCCATCTACATAATGGACTAAAACATTTTAAGTGGAAAAATAAATTGGGTTAGGATGATTTGGAGTTTTTTGTAGTTGGTTTAGTGCAGCCTGTGTCCTGGTTCTTGTGTCACAAATGGCTGTGGGTCAGTGGATAGTGACAGTTGTCCTACAACCTTAGGGTTCTGGGACTGAGTCCAGACTTTGGTAGACACTAACGGTGCTGTAGTGTTTCTGTACAGAAATGTACAGCACTTCCCAGTAAGGAAGAGAATCGATAAGAATTTAACCATTCAGATTCCATTATTGATATCACTTATTGATTTTCACCAAGGTAGAAAATACAAATTTAGCGCAAATAACACCCAGAGCTTTTATGTAAGTTGCACGTGACCAAACAAACCATTTGATTTTTGTAACTGATACAATCAAGTCACATGATTGACTAAGACATCTTGTGAAGTCCTAGTGTGTCTTTAAATCGGTTAAATGATGTTGGCACTCGAGTATCTGTTAGCTGGGGAATGCTAAGATGCTTAGAAGGATAAAAAAAAGTATTTTCCTTAAGTCGTGCACATGGAACAGGCAGAAGATTCTTTAAGTATTCAATTATGCAAATACTTTGTGTATTTGTAATTATATGTTAATTATATATCCATATTTTTTCACCTACCTTGTCTGTGAGCACCAGAATGTTAACTTGCCTATTTTTAAGTTTTATTTTAAATAGAAACCATATAAAATATTGACATACGTGTGATTGTTGTCAGTCTTTGTCAGCAGACCAGGCAGGAATCCTTATCAATTTGAACATGGGCTGTTGATGTATTTTCTTCCTAATCTAAAAGCAAAGCAGTCGATGACAAGAGCTTATTGTCTGCTCAAAACAATTAGTATATTTTCCATCGTGGTCATTTGACAGGTTCATGATGGGGTTTTTATTTTCAAGACTACACTTGTTGTTGGGTCTGCTTTTCCAGAATAGAAATTCTCTCATGGGGTGTAGTTGGAGTGGAGAGGTCGGCAGAAAGATGATGAAGAGGATTTCAGGCTTCCTTCACCTTAAGTATCTGATGAAAACTATTGATTAGCTCGGGGGCCTACATGAATTCTTGACAAGTTTGTCATGGGCAAACACTGTTAGAAGGATTATCAGTAATCCAACCACACCTGCAGTGCAGGGACAGGGTGTGGGTGAGAAAACCAGAGTTAGTGCAAGGATAAAATGTATGTGAAAGTATGCGACGATGGTGTTGAGGGCAACATGTTCTCTGGTGTCATACACACCATTGTTGTCATTCTTCTGAAGTCCTCCTCTTCCTCCTCCTCTTCCTGTATGTAGAGGCTGACTGATCTCAACACTCTACCAAGCATGTGTCTGTGTGTGCGTTTGGGATCCAGGAGACAGCGCCCCCCCTGTTGTGAAACATAGCGTCAGAGGCAGCAGGTGCAGCTGGCGCAGATTGGCTTTTAACAGGGTTATGGAAAAAAAACAAAATAACTGAGAGACTCTGAGTGAGAAAAAAAACAAAACAAGATCAGACATCTGAACAGTACCGCAGGGACTAAATTGTCATTGTAAACCAAATCTTAAAAAATAATAATCGAAAATTAACTCTGTCTTAGTTGTTTGTTTGGGTAGTTTGAGTTTAGTGACATGTCACTAAAATGGCAAAGATTGTGTGAGGTCAAATAGTTAAAACAGTTTGAGGTTGAGCGGGATCAAAGGCTTGGAGAACATGTATAAAAAGGTCACATCTGTTGAAAAGGTCCAGCGTATTATAGTGATGTCCTCCTGCTGACTGAACAGCTGTGGTAAATGTTTTCCGATGCTTCTTAGTAAAACTGTAATGATGTTTTCTCATTGCACTACTGCTACCGTGCTAATTACTGTTCATATAAATGTACAATATGTTGGACCCTTTAATCAAACACTCATCAAGTCCTATTGAAATAATTGCTAATCCACACATGAAATAAAAAAGGCCCCAAAAGTAACTGATGAAAAGATTTTAAAATCTTGTTCGTTAGCTTAGAATTGAGCGATAACTAGCATTGCTTTCCAGAAACATATTCATTATGCGTATTAGCTTCTTCGACTAGTCTCCCAGGTTAGGCTAACGTTTAGCTCATTGGCAATCATTGGCTATTTAACTGAGTAAAACATATCTTACTACCCCTTGCCCAGTGCAGTGGTATTTAAAGACACTGGTTGACATGAATCAGGTCTTGGCTTATGAAAGCTGCCAAAACTTGACATTTTTAAGCTTAGCTCGATTTGCTACATTTTGTAGCTGACCGAGCAGCATTTAGCAAACTTAGCAGTGATAATTAGAACTAATAAAAACAACTATTGTCCAACTTAAAAAAAAAAAAGTTAAGCATTTTTCCCTTGTCAGGAAAAGCACTAATGTGTTAGACTGACTAAAACTTTTTGGACTTTTAATGTCTGTTTTTGGCATAAGTTAATAGCTAGACTTTTGTGTTTAAAAAAAACCCCACTTCATTTGTTGTAAGAAAGAACAATAGACAGGGTGATCATTGTCGCGAAACTTTAAATGTTAGTTCTTCTCTGGAACACAAAATTCCAACTCCATATCATCACTGTGTACAGTTGACCCCGTAGGTATGAGCTTCCCAAAATAGAGTATTCCATTTTACAAGTCTGCAACAATAGAGATAAAGATTTTGCTCTTACTACGAGGAAATATCTCGTTACAAGCGCTCAACCGAGGACTGGTATCCATTCAGTCGTACGGCATGGGGAAGCCGCGAGCTCTGATGCCAAAGAGGCTGCCGAGTTCATCACAAAATTTTAATTTACATTTACTGGTGCAGACACTCTGTCGTGCTGTCTCGCTCACTGTCCATCACTCGGTTATTTTTCCCATTTTTCTAACAATAATAAAACAATAATTTTTTTTCTTGATTATTATTGTTTTATATTATCAATATATTTGTCTGTTTTTGATGTTTAGATAAAAAATTAATAGTATATTTCTGAGGGGCTGGAATGGATTAATTGGTTTTTAGTTATTTTTAATAGGGAACATTCTATTGAGACATGAGTGCTTTTGTGGAACGGATTGAACTCATATCTCGGGGGTCCACTGTATTCCCAGCAGCAACAAGTCATCAGCTCACAGATGATGAGGTAACAGGATCATAAGGGATCTGCCTCACGGTTTTATCTCCATCTGACCTTGTGTTTTAGGAAACAGTTGCTAAAATGTAACATTTACTTTGTCTTTAGAGCGTTGGTTTTTGAGCAGATTGAGACAAGGAAACTAACGGTGTTTAAATGTCCTTGACCCAGCTGGCTGCTGCTCTGTGACTCTAAAACACATCCACTTCACAGGTACCACTCACACCCCCCCATCCCTACCCTACCCCCCGACTCTTCCATCATCTTTGGTTCATTGGCCGGCCCTCTCCCTCTGTTCATCCTCCTTGCTTGCGTTGAGCCAATCAGAGCCTCAGTCCCGCCTCATGGACATTTATCATTGGCTGCTGTGTGCTGTAAATGTGGCAACTTCCCTTTATAAAAGCAGTCTAGACTCAACTTGTTATGCTCTCACTCACTGATTCTCCCTCCCTATCTGCCTCCTGCAACATCCTCACAACCTGCTGATTTCTTACTGAGACTCTCATCCTCCTCCACTCTCTGTCTTCTCCCGTCATTACCCGTTCTCTTCCCTGCTGCGTTTGTCATTATATCACTTGATATCAGTCACATGCTCATCCTCCCATTTTACTTTTTTAAACCTGCGTCCTCAATGCAGTAATTTTGTCATTGACATTCTTTGACATTAATCCTCACTACTTTTTCCTCTTCTTCTGATATGAGGAGACATGAAGGTGAGTAGAAACGATTTCCAGGCTTTTCTAAAATTCTCTGCATCTCTTTTATCCTTTATCCGTTTGTGTCTCTCAGCATTTTACTCAATTTGAATGATTTGATAAACACTAGAGTCTTGTGTCCTTGGAGGCAAAGATTACAGTTGCGTATGCCTCAGGTGTAGCGGGGAGCCCGGCAGCACAGCGCTGGCTGAACGCTGCAGTGACTCATTATCTGACGCTATATGTATGTTCTAGTTTCACCCAGGGTGGCTGATGGGGAGGCAGGCTGAATCATTGCTTGGATGTTGCAGCTGTGTGTCAGTTTAGGCTCATGATTAGGTTGTTTTTTTTTCCCGGCGGTAGCTGTGGTGCAGTGGCATCTAGAGCAGATTAATGACTGTTTTTCCCAGCAGCTGCCACAATCGGAATACAAAATAATTGGTGTATTTTTCCTGCCAAATCAAGACCTCTCAGAGTGAAAATACTTTGTCTAACTCGTATGAAACTGGAAAGATAAATTATGAAATATTTTGGCATTAGTATTAAAGGTTTTCACTAGGATTTTAGAAATCCACCTCTTGGCAGAATAAACGTGTCCTCATTAGGTGTACTTTTTTTTGCCACCTGCTACCCTCCGGTCCGTTCCCTGAGAGCGTGTCACCCGCACAGACTGTGCAGTCACTTTTGACCAGCAACGTCGGTCGATGCTTAGTATGAGAAGATAAAGAAACAACACTTGCGTCTGACTTTTTTTACCTGAGCACGTCTGTTATGCAGTATTTGCCTACGATGGGGCCGGTTTGTAGTCGAAGGACACTGTATGTGGACAGGAGGGACCAAGGACGGCATGACCAATGATTTATGGATTGGACAGTCACTCTTGCCCCTGAGCTATAGGTTTCTCCGGTTTATAAGCTCCACAGATAGTGTACTGTCAGTCTTTTATCTTCTGTGACACTAAGTAAGTGATATATTAATTCTCCTTGCAGAAAATCTGTCTTCTCTACTGTTTACACAGATTCATCCTGATATTGTTTTTCTGTCAGTTATTGTGCTTTGAGGACTTTGAATGGGTGCCTAGAAAATAGTAAAGTGAAATAAACCTTTAAAATCTGAGATATTTAGACTATTTGCTTTTTCAAAAGACAACTTTTTTTTATTAATTTGTGGGAAAAATGAAAGTGTTTTTTTTTTTTAACACCCATTTTTTTCTCACGCTGGTCTAATTTATGCTTTGGCATGTATTGTTGGAGGAGTACTACTACAGTACTACTCTGTAGATAAGTGGGAGCTCATCGCTATGTACTATCCCTCTGTTTTTTTATTACAAACTCTGTCTGGTTTTAGGTGCAGATATTAGACAGTGATGCGTTTAAGAAGCAGAATTAACCTCCCTTGTTTATATGGAAAATGTCTGATTTTTATTATTAAACCGTAAAAAATATTTTTGTGCTAAATAAAAAAAAACAATTTAGGAATTAATAAACAAACAAAAAAAAACATAAAATCTTGGTGTTATTAGGTTTAGTGGAGACAGGTCCAGCTCTCATATCAAACCTCTGTCATGGTTCATCACCA
Source organism: Cynoglossus semilaevis (assembly GCF_000523025.1). Lineage (NCBI taxonomy): Eukaryota > Metazoa > Chordata > Actinopteri > Pleuronectiformes > Cynoglossidae > Cynoglossus > Cynoglossus semilaevis. Next base: position 9,883,433 of record NC_024328.1, on the reverse strand, counting down.
AGTTAGGTTGATGTTAGATTTTTAATTAACAAGCCTCAAAAACAAGTCATCAACAAACAAGAATAATAATTTTAAAAAAAAAGCCATTAAAAGTTTTTAACTCCCTCCTCCTGTTAACTAACTTCATTTGTTCTGTGGTGAGCTGATAATTACCAGTGAAATGACCTGTGCAGCGTTGAGATAATTGAGTACTACTACTTTACAGTACTTCAGGTTCTCTCAGGTTCTCTGGTTTCACTCTCTCCTGCTTCCTGTCTGTGTTGGCTCTGCTCATGTCTGATCCGAAGATTTTTTCTACTCAGCTATAAAAATCACATTTGTTTTCCATTTAAAATTTAAATTAAATTGTGTTGTTTTATTCCTAGTCCCGTTCCTGTGCTGTGTTTTATTACTTCGAAGCCACAGAGTAATTATGTTGACTGTTATCTGACTTTCTATCTGCATTATGACAGTACTTGACTGGTTTTTCTGCTGTCTTACTCCCTAAAACATCAGCACTATGTCATGTCAAATTCTCAGTAGAACCGATTCACCTTCACCTGTGCTTGTACCATGTGTTTGTGGTCAACTCTTTAATTTGTGGACATCTCTGGGCTGTCACTGTCAATCTTCAAAACCCATAGAGGTCGGACAGGTGAAGTACTGTATATAGAGTGAAGGTTTGTGTGATACACTGATGGTCACATTCCAGAAATCCATTACACTTCATAATATACTCAGCTCACACGCAGTGTAATGTGAACCCTTTCTACAATGGGCTCTAATGTACTGTGAATGTTAAAATCAATGCTAAGATGAATACGCCACATTGGTTGATTTACCAGTCAAGGACAAAAAGATTGTTTATAAAATGCAATTATAAAAAAATTAGTTAAGTTAAAAGTGTGAAGTGTGTATCATGACAGAGCGGTAGTCAGGTGAGAAAGTTAGTTTCTGTCTGAGTTTGGAAAGTCTGTTCTGGGACTGTCGTGGAGTGCGACTGTATGAAATATTCACATACAGTCTTTGATCAAACTCCCCAACACTAGTAATGATCCAGCACGAAGACCATCAGATGTAGAAAGGTCAATCCTGCTGTGGTGACATATGATGAAAGAAAAAAAAAAGTCATGTGAAATGTTCTAGTCAGAACAGAATTATGAGTCCATTGGGTAATTTTCATTTTTCACCTTGTGTGGGCAACATTCCAGTAACGTCAGCGGTAATCACTATTAATAATTTCGCAAATGTGTCATTACTGTCCGGGTGTATGAATACTTAAAGTCCTAGGAATTATTTTAATTTCCTTGCCCTCTTAATAAATAAATCACATTCACCTCTTAGTTTTACATGATTCATAATTAGTACAGAAATATGAAAAAAAAATTAAACCTTCTCAAAATGAATTAATCTTTTAGTGCTTTTTAGTTCAAAGAGAGTGATGCAGTACTACACAATAAAATGAATAGTTGTTATATATCACTTTTGACCTTTTGTTTTCTGCAGTATAACTCAGAAAAACAAGGTATTTTTTTTATCCACAAAGTTGGATCCCCCGTTGCTGTACTGTATGTTCTCCTATTTTTATTGCAACCATTTTTAACGGGGTGAGCAGGGTGTCTCTGCTCAGGTTGTTGCCCCCGCGACCCAGCCCCCGCATAAGCGGTCGATGATGGATGGATGGATGGATTTTTAACTTTAATGTCTGTGGGGTTTTGTCTCTGCTTCTTCAACGGGAGACATTTGGAAAAGAGATCTGTGATCTCAATGAGACTTTTCTGGTTTGAAGAATAGTTTAAATTACATTACAACAAAAATAAACCAGATATATACCAGTATTGAGCAAAACACATTGTCATATAAATCTAAGGCCTTATTTGGTTTAATTCACAATCAACTTCTTCTTTTTCTTTCGGCTTTGTCCCTTTTTTATTTTCAGGGGTTGCCACAGCAAATCATTGATTTCCATCTCTCCCTGTTCTCTGTATCTTCTACTCTGACTCCAACTATCTGCATGTCCTCCCTCACTACATCCATATATCTCCTCTTTGGCCTTCCTCTCTTTCTCCTACCTGGTAGCTCCATCTCTAACATTCTTCTACCAATGTATCCACTGTCCCTCCTCTGCACATGTCCAAACCATCTCAATCTGGCTTCTCTAGCTTTTTCTCCAAACCTTCCTGTCTGTGTTGTCCCTCTAATGACCATTCCTGATCCTGTCCATTCTTGTCACTCCTAAAGACAATCTTAGCATCT
>NC_024328.1:9860829-9880331 GCF_000523025.1 Cynoglossus semilaevis | reverse complement strand
TTCCCAAATCTTCATTGTATGGCTCATCAACTTTATCCCTCTGTAGTTGTTACAACTCTGTGCATCACCCTTCTTATAAATTGGCACCAGAACACTTTTCCTCCACTCGTCAGGCATCTTGTCAGTCTCTAAAATTCTGTTAAACAAACCAGTCAGGAAATTTACTGCCACTTCTCCTAAACACTTCCATACTTCCACTGGTATGTCATCAGGACCAACTGACTTTCCACTCTTCATCCTCTTCAGGGCTTTTCTAACTTCATCCTTTCTAACCTGATCTACCTCTTTCCTACTAGTCTCTGGCTCCTCGTTTCTACTTTCCCTTTCATTTTCCTCATTTAACAACTCCTCAAAGTATTCCTTCCATCTTCTCAGCATACTTTCCTCACTTGTGATTACATTCCCTTCTCTGTCCTTAATCAACCTCACCTGCTGCACATCCTTCCCAGCTTGATTTCTCTGTCTCGCCAATCTATACAACTCCTTTTCTCCTTCCTTTGTGTCCGAACTCTCGTACAACTCCTCATATGCCTTTTGTTTAGCCTTGGCCACTTCCCTCTTCACCTCCCTTGTCCTCTCTTTGTACTCCAGTCTGTTCTCTTCTGTTCTGTCACTGTCCCATCTCTTCTTCTCTAATCTCTTTCTCTGCACACTCTCCTGGATCTCATCCTTCCACCACCAGGTCTCTTTGTCCTCCTTTCTCTGCCCAGAGGACATACCTAGCACCTTCCTACCTGTCTCCCTCATCACTGCAGCTGTAGTCTCCCAATCATCTGGGAATATCTCAGCAGTACCCAGAACTGCCCTTACTTCCTTCCTGAAGTCTTCACAACATGTCTCTTTCCTTAGTTTCCACCACTTGATCTTCTGCTCTGTCTTCACTCTCTTCCTTTTTGTCACCTCCATCGTCATTTTACACACTACCATCCGATGTTGTTTGGCTACACTCTCACCTGCCACCACCTTACAGTCTCTAATCTCCCTCAGATTACATCTTCTACATAGAATATAATCTATCTGTGTGGACCTGCCTCCACTCTTGTAAGTCACCCTATGTTCCTCTTTCTTTTGGAAATATGTGTTTACCACAGCCATTTCCATTCTCTTTGCAAAATCTACCACTGCCTGTCCTTCTACGTTTCTCTCCCTAACACCAAACCTGCCTATCACTTCCTCATCTCCTCTGTTCCCTTCCCCTACATGGCCATTTAGGTCTGCTCCCATCACCACTCTCTCTCTCCTGGGGATACTCTCTACCATCCAATCTAGCTCCTTCCAGAACTTCTCCTTTTCTTCCAACTCACAGCCCACCTGTGGGGCATAACCACTAACAACATTAATCATCTCTCCTTCTACTTCTACCTTCACACACATCAACCTGTCTGACTCTCTTTTCACCTCTACCACATTTCTTACATATTCTTCCTTTAGGATCACCCCTACTCCATTTCTCTTCCCATCTGAACCATGATAAAACAGTTTGTAGCCTCCTCCAATATTTCTAGCCTTGCTGCCCTTCCACCTGGTCTCCTGCACACACAAAATATCTACTCTTCTTCTCTCCATCACATCAGGTATTTCTCTGCTTTTCCCTGTCATTGTACCTACATTCAAAGTTCCAAACTTCATCTGACATCTTCTATTCTTCATCTTTTCTCTTTTTCTCCTAACCAAACGCCCTCCTCTTCTTCTCTGTCTCTGGCTCTGTCTCTGACCAACAGTAGTCCAATTTCCATCAGTGCCCTGTTGGTCAACGGCACTGTTGGTGGTCGTTGTTAACCTGGGCCTCGACCGATCCGGTATGGAAATCGTTTTATTGATCTGCATATTTGATCTAGCTAAACGTTTTACGCCGGATGCCCTTCCTGACGCAACCCTCACCATTTATCCGGGCTTGGGACCGGCACTATAAACACGGCTTCGTGTACCCTAGTGGCTGGCTTAATTCACAATCAACTAATGTACTAATAATAACTCGGCTCTTTAAAATTCTTAATAACTTTTTGATTTTTTTGAAGACTTTCAGCAATGACTGTCATCAGGCCAATAAGTTCAGTGTAGCCAAGCAGAGTTAAGAACCCAATCATCATGACAGGCCCCAGTGCCAAGGCCGACTCCGGTCTCTGATTTAAACCTTCATACACCATTAGCTGCTGTAATACACCTCAGACCCAAGGGGTTCATGTTCTCACAGTTGTTGATCAGGAATCCTTGTACTTCCCACAACAGTTGTCTTTTATACTCTCACTTCTCCTGGTCCAGCTGTCACCACTTCACAGGTTCATCTGATGATGGGAAAAAGAGTCTGGAGTGAATTTCAAGTTTTCTCCACTGTGTATCACCACAGTCAACAGGCCACAGAAAATAGTTTTTATGTGCACAGCAGGCAGCGGCAGCATGTGAAGTAGTCGTCACAGGTTCGATCTTTAAAGTCGTTCATGTGGCATCTCGCAGCTGTCATGTCCAGTTTCCCTCTTTAGAAAGTTCGACCTGATAAATGTGGTCTGGTATGTTCTGTACATGCACGCCACTGTTGAAACACTTAGACTTTTAGAATTAGATTGTATCTCAAAATGTATTTAAAAAAGAAAAATTAAACTAATCAACTACAATTGATCATGATTAATCAGGATATGAATATGACAAAACATGACATGTTTTTATTTGTGACAAATCCAAATGATGGAATTATTGATATTAAATTAAATCAAAATGTATCACTTTGGTTGAATTGAAGTAATTACAGATACAATGAACAATACAATGAGTTTGCAATGTTATTTTTGTCTGTTCTTATCTGCCTATAGCTTCTGCCTGTTATCTAAGTAATTACACATAATTGAAGGTCGGTTGATGACCTGTTACTGTGCTGGATGTTTAATTTGGATCAAGCTATAAAGAACAGCTGGGAGCAGTCCTGAATGAATGTACTTTGGCTGATGCATTGTTGTCCTTTATGACGTTGAGGATTATGGGTAGACTTTTTAACTACACAAAAAGCAGAGTTAGAATTAGATGATTAAAAACTGGGTGGTGATGTCAGTCCTAAATGAACTAAATGTCTTGCTAATTTTCCACTTTAAGTAGTTAATGAAATGTAACGCCTCTGTGGTTGTCATTGTTTAAATCACACCTTCAAATCATTCCACGTGAAACCCATTTTAAAAGACAGACATTAAGTAAAGTGTAACATCGAAATACAAGCATAATCTGTTCCAGGACCGAGCTCTTATCTCGAATCATTTTTTCCCCATTAGGAATAACAGAAAAGAATTAATCCATTCCGGCCCTCTAAAAAACTCCCTTATTAGAGCTAATAACATGGGCTGCTCTGAGTGCTCAAAGGTTTGCTCTTTTCTCGAAATACTCGTATGTCGAGACGCTCGTAAACACTTTTGGTGTTTTCCTCTGATGTGGACTCGACCCGTTGTAATGTCAGAATTTGTGTTTCCCAAACTTTATTTCTGGGGGCCCATATTTTAAAAGTCACCTCCGCGACCCAAGTCAATAGACATTCGTAAACTCCTGGGAAACATGATGCGAGACGACTTCAAAAACACCGTCTATTGCAACCCCCCTGACGGTGATGACCCTCAGGTGGGTTAGTGTGTGAACATGGTTGAGCTATAGACTCTGTAAAATCTTGTTTTTTGTCTTATGGCTACATCTGACTTCACTTTGTCCTCGATAATTAAAAACATCTCCCACAATCTGCTAAGTCACTGTCAGAGAACACATACCTCGTGGTGAGATAGTTCACTGTTCATCATCATTTCACCTCATGTCTTGGGGGTCTTAGGTCAAAGACCAGGGAGGTCTTTTAAGGTTGTGAATTGGATACGACTGATAAAGCTCTTACTTAGATGATGTGTGTTTGTGGTTGAACTGAGGATAAAGGGATGGCAGTTTGTGACCTCAGCTGCTCCAGATGGAGCTCTTTGTTGGAAGTTGGAGGGAGGCAGAACTGGCCTACAGGCTGTTCACAGCCACAGAAGTCGTCTGCTCACCACACGATGTGGAGCGCACAGTCAGTTTGTGCAGAGAGAATGTTCTAGTCCGGCCTTCAAGCTGTTTATATTTAATGTTCTCCCATTAACTGGTGTAACCATGGATGGAACCGTTAAATCCTGTGAAATGACTTTGATTATGTGGCACAGACACCAGAGAGAGAGTCATTTGTGGGCCAGACAGTTCTTCAGGACCACCAGAGATGTCTGTGTTGGCGGCCGAGTTGTTGTTATGGCTACGATGTAATTGTGCAGGTTATCAGAGGGCAGCGACGCAGTGGACCTATTGTTTTAGTTAATCTGATGTGATCCAGTTCTCAACGGATAACTCATGATCCTCATCAGAATCAGTGTTGACCAACAGGGGCAGTCTTGACTCAGAAGGTTCAGGGTAAAACAGAACTCAGTGTTTGGCCTCACCTGTTATCTGTTAACCAACCAGCACCCAGTGTCTGCTGTTTCCTGGATTATGTTAAGAGCCTACAGTAGATGGTGTTTGGATCAGAGAGGAGCTGTTGTGTTGTGTGTGTGTGTGTGTGATCTGATCCAGTTTGTGCACTGATGTCTGTTAGTCTCTGTCACAGCTCACAGACGTCATTGCTCACAATCCTAAAATATCCAACGTCCCAAACTTCTCAGCTGCACCAACTCTAGTGCCTGTCACATGTCACCAGTCTACAGCTGGTGCTGCTGATGTGCGTCTTCAGTAATGATGTGACAGATTTGTGAAATATCAAGTACTAAACTCTGGCAGTATTGTTATGTCACAAAGTTTGATTTCCTTTACCGTTATTGTTCCAAATAGAATCACATCAAGGTGTGAAGGTCTAACAGACTTTATAAATATATATTAACCTCTAAAACCAAATACAGTGGCTCCTCGAGATACGAACAAACCTTCGAGCAAATTTTTGCTTGGAGATTCCAGTAAAGATTTGAGATACTAGAAAGCTTCCGTATGCATCTCCATCAAGTCTTCCATATTGCGTTTGTGTTACGTAATTTTCTCTCTATTTTGTGCATTATTCTTTATGATAGTGATGAATCCTAAGAGCGTGAGTGGTAAGGATGGTGGTGAGAAGAAGAAACACATGATGACCATGGAAATTGACATGAAATTTCTTTATGTATTTAATTTTTTTAATAATTAATTTTTTCTGTTATTTCTTATGGGGAAAAAATTATTCGAGTTACGTTAACGTAAACGTTACATTCATTTTACTCCAGTTCCATGAAAAATGTACATATAGAGTCAGCACCTGCTGTCCAGCAGTGGTACTGCTTCCCAGTGGAGCATTTCTTGTTAGCTTCAAAAGTAAAACCAAGGGAGGACGTCCATCCCGTACAAAAACTGTAAGGTACCATTATTTTTTACACATCATTACGACTGTGAATATTTTTAGTTGCCCAGTCGAGCTTTTTTTGACAGACACCAATTCCCTGATGACCTTTAACTTTTACCTAATGTACAGCCATGTGCACTGTAGCCCTGACATCCCACAATTCAACATGTCAGACTAACAGGTGCTCACGACAGAGACTGGTATTTCTTTCTTTTGTAGACAGGCTATAAGACAGTGCAGTGCAGTGAAACCTTCTCTCTCAGAGTGCAATTCTGTGAAGTCCTCTTAACTCCAGCAGCAGCAGCAGTTACTGCTGATGTTCTTGCTGCATTGCAGTCTTGGACTTTAATCCAGACACCGTTTCTGGTTGGATTTTGTAATGCAGCAGAGGCCATTCTATGAACTTGGTTCCCCGGCGCTTGTTACAAAACTAGTGTGAACTTTTGACTGTCACCCAGGGAGGAGGGTAACATCATGCTGCAGCTGAGAGCTCACAGATATGAAGGGGTAACTGCGTGAAAGCTGGTTTCGGCTGGTCGACAGTCAAAGACTTTTGTTTGCTGAAAGATTGATGGGTCTCGGGCAGTTCATCAAGTACAAGTTAATTTTCTTTCTTTCAACCTTTGCTTAAAAGATTGATTTCTTTGGAAGGTAGGACATCTCAATATGGCCAAATTCACTCTTGTTATGATTTATATTAGGAATTGGGCCACAATGGCTTGTCCTCTTTAAAAACTAGGTTCCTATATTTAAAGATTTAGGAAAAAACTCAAGTAAACAGTCTCAAGGTCAACTATATATATGTGTGTGTGTATATATATATATATATATACAACATATATATGTGTGTGTATATATATTTATATATATTATATTTATATATATATTTGTGTGTGTGTATATATATATATTATTATTATTATTATTATTATTATTATTATTATTATATATTTTATTATATATCTATAGATTATATATCTATAGAATTTGACTTAGAGCTCATGACGATAATGATTATCATGACCAGGGTCATGACTGAAAGAACGAGATCCCGGATACAAGCGGCCGAATTGAGCTTTCTCCACAGGGTGGCAGAGCGCTCCCTTAGAGATAGGGTGAGGAGCTTTGTCACCCGAGAGGAGCTCGAAGTAGAGCCGCTGCTCCTCCACATCGAGAGGAGTCAGCTGAGGTGGCTTGGGCATTTACATCGCATGCCCCCCGGACGCCTCCCTCGGGAGTTGCTCGGGTGCCGTCCCTCTGGGAGGAGACCTAGGGGAAGACCTAAGACACGCTGGAGCGACTACGTCGCTCGGCTGGCCTGTGAGCGCCTTGGGGTCCCCCCAGAAGAGCTGGAGGAAGTGTCGAGGGAGAGGGAAGTCTGGGTGTCCCTGATCAGACTGTTGCCCCCGCGACCTGGCCCTGGATAAGTGGTTGATGATGGATGGATCTATAGAATTTTTGGAATTGTGACATACATACAGAGTCATCTAATCCATATTTTGTTGAACCAATGTTGAAATGGTAACCTTTGACCTACTGCCCCCTGGATGTGTGGAGAAGGCACAACGTCTAAAATGAATGCAGTTTTGGTTTAAAATGTCATCCATCCTGTTCTGCGGTGATAAGGCGTTAACTCTCCACTTCAACGTCTGAGCCTGTCTCATATAGTGTCTTTAGTGTCTTTTTTTAATCTCAGTGCTGACGGCAGATGCTCTGCTCACTCTGATTTGATTTCTTTGAAGTGCAAACTGTGATTTCCTTTTTTGCTGTGATGTGAGACATCTCCAGCTCTGCCCCCACCGCAGCGCTGGGACTGTTTTCTTACAGCCAGCTCTGCGTTTTCATCCTTCATCCCTAACCATACACTTTTCTTTCCTTTTCTCCCTCCCTCTCAGTGCCTCTCTTTGTCTTTGTTTTTTTTTTTTTAAAGAGCAATCAAACCTTGAGACACTAATGTGTTCCTCTCTCTTGTCTCTGCTGCAGGTGAAGGAAGGTGTAGACAGGCTGTCTCACACTAAAATATGGAATGCTCCCTGCACCGACCATCACTAGTCTCCAATCTTTGGACTGAACTCCAAACACTTAGTTAGCAGCTGTGCTTCTCCCCTTGAACTCTAGACAACTAGGGGACATAAGAAAAGTGGGCTTACCAAGTCCTCTGCTAAAAACACCGCACACTGCACTTCTTCTTAGAGAGAAATTGTATCTATTTTTTTTTCTCCACTTGGATTTGTTTCTTCTGAAATCGCATCAAGATGGATATGGAATCATATCTGTGGATGGTCATCGTTGGCTTCATTATCGCCTTCATCCTGGCCTTTTCTGTGGGCGCTAACGATGTTGCCAACTCGTTCGGAACAGCCGTGGGCTCCGGCGTGGTCACGCTGAAGCAGGCCTGCATCTTGGCCTCCATCTTTGAGACGCTGGGCTCCATGCTGCTGGGAGCAAAAGTGGGCGAGACCATTCGGAAGGGCATCATAGATGTCAACCTGTACAACGACACGGTGCCCGTGCTCATGGCAGGAGAGGTCAGCGCCATGGTCGGTGAGTAGGACTGGACTGTTTATTGTTAGCTTTTTTTTTGCACGTAGGGATTAGCATGAGAGCTATCATTGGTTGATCGATCAGAAAGAACTAAGACTGGCTGTAATACACAGGTGGAGGAAGTCATCACGTCATTATGACGATGACACAGATATTGATGACGATCACTTATTGATATCTACCATTTAAATCTACCATCCAATCTCAGATAAGAGAATGTTACACAAGGATGAAGTACAACTGGCTGTACTTCATCCTTGAAGTACAACTAATTCAGAACTTACTTCTAAGCTTAGACTTACTTCTTAGACTTACTTAAACTTACTTCTAAGCTTTAGAAAGTGACTAAGTCACTAAGAAAGCAGAGGATCATGGGTATCTGTTGACAGTTATTTCTACTGTTCTTCTAGTACATTGTTTCCCAAAGACTGGGTCGCGACCCTCAAGTGGGTCACAAGAGATTTCTTTTCCTCATGTTTCCAAGGAGTTTACTAATAATGTCTATTGACTTAGGTCGTGAAGGTTTGTGACTTTTAAAATGTGGGTCTAGTATACAGGTGTCTTTTTACTTCTTATAGCTGAAGGTTTGAAATATAAATACCAAATACTTTATTATTAATTACTGACATTTACTTCTTAGCAGCGTACAATGAACCTTGTGCTACAGGATCGCGACCTTATACAAAATGTTACGACATTTATTGGTAAACAGTAAATACAAACAGCTTGTTTTTAACGGCTGTGTGGACACAGAGGGCATCAAAGTGTGTTAATCTCTTCTTCCCTGAAAATACACAATAATAAAATTGTCATGACCAGATGCAGTTTTTTGTTGCTCATTTTGAAACTAACTAGTGAATGTGGCCATAAATAATTTTATTTTTAAATCAATTTAATCCCCAGTTCATATTTAACACCCGGGTCTGTAGTTTTGCAGTTGGTATTTTTCACACACGTGGAAGTAAAAGCATCCATTCATGTCCTCAGAGACAGTAGAGTGAGTGGGTGAGTGTGCAGCCATTCACTGTGTACACCAGTTTACAGTCTATCGTCTGGAGGACAGGGTAGAGACATCACTCAGGTCATTATTAATCTCTCCCTCCCTGCACCTCCTCATCCAGCCTGTGTTTGAGTCCAACTCTTCCGAGTCAATAAATTCCTACTGGTTTTTGTGGGAAGTGAAAACAAAAGTTTCTCAGGCACCTTTTAAAAAAAGAAAGTGCAGGAATAAGTAGAGGCTGGTTTAAAAAAAAAAGCCTTCACTGAAAACAGCATTCACAGCCTTCACAATAAAACACACTGTATTTGCGCCGAATCACAGGCCGTGATTGTTGACTATCAACCGTAGCTTTACACATGAGCTTCAGATTACCTCAGCAAATGAACAGAAAACAATGAGCTCCTGTTGAGACAATGTCATCGTGTTGGCAGCCAGCGCTGGGAAACTGTGATAAATGAGGAACATTCTGCACAAGGAATTCCCAGGTCATTGACAATGAGTGTGTATGTGTGTGTGTGTGTGTGTGTGTGTTTGGCTCAGTGACACCAGCAAATGTTGAAAACACTAAAAAGTTTGTATATGATTACAAATCTGATCTCAGAGCAGTCCAACAAAGCAGGGTTTATCAGAGTCTCCATCAGGGCTTGGACTCTTCAGATTTATTTAGCCAATGACCTCAGGTGTGGAATGATGATAACAGAACCTTGTTGGGTTTTTTTTTTACAGATTTTACCAGTTTCTTAGATGAAAATCTGTCACAGATGCTGTGACACAGAAACTCCTTCAAATTTAATTACTGCATCTCAGTTAATTATAATTTTAGTTTGCTCCAAGCTCCAGTAAGAGTGTGTCGATGGAGCAGATTGATGGTGTGTGTCTGTGTGTGTGCGCGTGCATGTGAGATGTGTTTAGCTTTCAGAATCCTGTCAAACCGGCCTCTGACGACCGTTTTTTTTTTAATGATGTTTTAAAGACTTCAGTATAATATCTTCTTCTTTTTCTTTCGGCTTTGTCCCTTTTTTCAGTGTTTGCCACAGTGAATCATTGATTTCCATCTCTCCCTGTTCTCTGCATCTTCTACTCTGACTCCAACTATCTGCATGTCTTCCCTCACTACATCCATATATCTCCTCTTTGGTCTTCCTCTCTTTCTCCTACCTGGTAGCTCCATCTCTAACATTCTTCTACCAATGTATCCACTGTCCCTCCTCTGCACATGTCCAAACCATCTCAATCTGGCTTCTCTAGCTTTTTCTCCAAACCTTCCTGTCTGTGTTGTCCCTCTAATGACCTCATTCCTGATCCTGTCCATTCTTGTCACTCCTAAAGAGAATCTTAGCATCTTTAACTCTGCCCCCTCCAGCTCCACCTCCTGTCTTCTGCCTATTGCTACTCACCTTAGCTGACACTCTTCTGTCACAGATCACTCCTGACACTTTTCTCCAGCTGTTCCATCCTGCCTGTACTCTATTCTTCACCTCTCTTCCACAGTCTCCTCTGCTCTGAACAGTTGATCCTAAGTACCTAAACTCCTACACCTTCACCACCTCTGCTCCTTGTAGCCTCACTATTTCACTGTTCTCCCTTTCGTTTACACACATGTACTCTGTCTTAGTACGACTGACCTTCATTCCTCTTCTTTCTAGTGCAAACCTCCATCTCTCTAGGTTCTCTTCTAGCTGCTGCCTACTCTCACTACACTTCAGTATAATATCAATAATCATTAATAAAAAAATCAATGATAGATTTGGTATAAATTAGGGTTGTTTAAACTTAAATGCATTTATCATGTTAATTAATTTGTGATATTAATTATATTTTTAAGGCCTTTTAGTTCCATTGGGGAAATAATGCCCACCGTTTATCAAATACTGTAGTTCCACAATCAACCCAGTGGTGTTGCTCTGACAGTCAACATACAATGTATTTGTTTATTTATGTCTTATATTTGCAATTTTTATTTTTTCGTCATATTTTGGAAGGTTGATTTATGATTAATCACAGTGTAGCTGCGATTAATCATGATCATAATTTTGATTCAAAATTTGATAACCTTATAATTGATACTTTTATTATAACATGTAAATACAGTTGCTCTCTAAATCCCTGTATTTCAACTTTTTTATACTGTGGTAAAAAAAGACAAACAAAGAAAACAACCCCACAGTCCAACCACTTCACATAATTGAGCTCTGTAATGGGTCATTACAGAGCTGTGGTAGCTGTTTCAAATTAAGAAAAGGTTTGAGGTTTTCTATAATCTTGCGTCTCTCTCTTCATCACAGGCTCGGCCGTCTGGCAGCTGATCGCCTCTTTCCTCAAACTGCCCATTTCTGGGACTCACTGCATTGTCGGCGCCACCATCGGTTTCTCCATGGTGGCCATCGGCACCAAGGGAGTGCAGTGGATGCAGCTGGTGAAGATTGGTGAGAGTGAAGCGTGTTTTTATCAGTATCTTGGTCCTCCCGTCTAGACCAGTGATATAATCCTACGTCCCTGGTGCACAGAGTCCCAAGTCTGTACTTGGATTTGATCATTATTATTTGATAATAATTTTTTTTTCAGAGGAAAAATCAATTTAGTGTTTGCTGAGGTTCAGGGGACTTGGTGAACACATCAGTTTCTGATATAAGAGCAACAACAGTCACGAGGTGTTTTAAAAAAAAAAAAAGCTTCACATTTTGACGACGACGTTGCTCTACAGGTAGTGAGAGAACAGACACGCAGCAGGACGTACTCTGCTAAAGGTGAAAAGATCGGATAAAAAAAACTGTCATGGAGTTATGAGTTATAAATATAACATTTTTTCTTAGATTTGTTCATCTTTATTTATTTTTTTTAAATTAAAAATATAGAGAACTTGCTGCATGTTTTATGTCAGACATAGTACAGTATTATTACTACAAACTCAGCCTCTGTTGCTGTTGCATTTGTCAGGTGTTTTTGAATGTTTTTCATATCATCGACATGAGAAATAAGAAAGTCGCTCGTTTATTTCTTATACTTATCTACTGTTAATTATTCACTTCATTAACCACAACTCCCCCCACACTCCTGACACTAAAAAAGATGTGTGAATGATGTGAAAAAATTACATTAATCGTATTAATCATCACATTAAAATCAATGAAAAATCCTAACCCTGACAGTTCAATTTCATCAGGTCCATTCACACAGAATTTATATTTTGGGATTAGGATATTCATTCTAATCTCTTTTTCTCCACATTTCACTTATTAGAACTTCAGGTTTTAACTGTGACATGTCACTAAAAGTCCTGAATCCATGCTGGGCTTCATCTTTAATCCACTGTCACGGACCCTAAATATTTATTAAAATGTTTTTTATTCTTTTCTCTTTCCTCCTCAGTGGCTTCATGGTTCATCTCCCCTCTGCTCTCTGGACTCATGTCTGGTCTCCTCTTCTTGCTCATCAGACACTTCATCCTCACCAAGGTGACACTCCCTCCTACAACTCACACATAACTGAACCAGAAAATACAATCATTAGAAAAATGTTCAACACACGCACAGAGACTCAGTTCAGATAGGATGTTTTGTATGTGGTCTTAACCTCAGTTCTGATGTTACATAACAGGAACTCAGACAAACGACGAGGAGGAGGAGGAAAACATCCGGGGTCACACTGAGGTCACGGCCCTCAGTTTAACTTTTTTAACTTCACTGAACTTATTTTTTATTCACGTCGTCTTTGAAGTTATCGCTTGGCCAAAGTCGGGACGAGAAGTCATGCGGTAGATCATTGACGTTGACCTGTGCAGATCATAAAACCCTGAGTTTATGGACTGGTTTCTGGGTTAGTCGGTCACAACAACCTTTATCACCAACGTTTCCTGGTTCCTGTGCAAAGATTAAGCAATAACCTGTTAAAGACAGGGCTATAACTTGAGTTGATGTTGAAATATTCATATAATGAATCCCTTTGTATTAGACTTTCAGGTGTCTACTGGCTGCAGTAATAGTTACATCACACTGGGAACTTTGTGTATTTGTCAACAAGATAGAAAAGTTTTGTTCTTATGCCATTAACAATAACAACAGCGAGACTCAGAGGACAGGGTTTTGTCCATGTAACGCAGTGGTCAACAACTGGAGGAGGACCCCTGGGTCCTGTCATTCCCTCTGTCTCACTCTCACTCTTTCTCTCTGTCACTCTGTCTGTCTGTCTCTGTGCCTTTGTTTGTCTCTCTCTCTCCTACTCCATGTCTCTCTCTTTCTCTCTCTCTCTAAAAAAAAAATTTAAAAATCCCCATTTTCTCCTCAGGACGACTCTGTCCCCAACGGTCTGCGAGCGCTGCCTGTCTTCTACGCCACCACCATTGGGATTAACACATTTTCCATCATGTACACTGGAGCCCCCTGTAAGTACTGACCAGAGTCAGTAGAGTACTCTTTATTGACAGTGGGTTTTTTTTTCCACCATGTGACACCAACGTCCCATCAAATTATCATCTCAGTCTCACTGGCGGTGCCCCTGACATTTGCCTGCACAAAATTCCTTCCGACAGTGTGACAAAATTACGAGCAGCTCTCAAAGCTTATTATATGACTTGTTGGACAAACAACACACACACAGACATCTGATGACTGTCATGTAGTAATACTTCTCATAGTGTTCATGCTGTACCTGGTCAGCACAGAGGTCACGACAGTGAGGTCACGTGACTTCTGTTTCAACCTACGAGAGTTTGAATGTCCATTTTCTTACGCCTGTTTGTACTTTTTACTTATCTCCAGTGCTGGGGTTGGAGCTGCTACCGGTGTGGGCCATATTCCTCATAACCTTAGCCGGGTCACTGGTCTGTGCAGCGGTGGTCTGGTTTTTCGTGTGTCCTTGGATGAGGAGAAAAATAGCAAGTACGTATCTGTCCCAGCATTCAAAACCAGGAGCAACAACAAAACTTTGAGGCTCTGCTCTCTCTCTCTCTCTCTCTCTCTCTCACACACACACACACACACACGCACACACACACTGACACTGACACTGTGCTCCAACACCACAGACTGAATGCCAATTGATGTGTTTTCTCATTGGCCTCAGCCAAATCCAATAAAAACCCAGAGACAAACCCTGTATGGTTCTCCAGTTCCTACAGTTACCAGATACAATATGTGAGAGTGAGGACCTGCAGTGTGAAGAGGCTTGTGAGACAACCGGGGGGGCAGGAAGTGTTTCTTTTATGTTTAAAATTAGCCAGCAGCAGAGTGGACAATGCTCCTGAAGTCCATGACAGATTAAACAAAACAATGGAAAGAGCAGTAAATGAAAATAACTGAGGCTGTGACACAAGCGGCTGTGTTTACAGCAACAAAGCTGTTCAAAAAAAAAAAAAATCTTAAATACCATCACCGATGTGGAAATAAAAGAAAATCAGTATCTCTCTTTTTTTTTTACACCTATGAGGCAAACGCATTCATCTTGATGTCAACACTGAACATAATACGGCCGAGGCCGACTTGACCTGTTGCTCAATGACTCGTGAACAGCGAATTCCTGTGAGGATTATGAGTGATGTTATCGCTGCTAATCTGAATGTTACTGCATCCATCAAAATAGAAGTTAGGCTAATGCCTGAGTTAGTGGTGGTGTGGTGAAGTGAAGGGACAGCGAGTCAGTCAGCGATGGAATTAGCCTGGATCAGCTGATGTTTGTAAACCTGAGGCCTGAGGAATGTTGCAACAGGCTACCTTTTTTTAAAAAAAAAAACTGGATTTGGAAATGTTTGTATAGAGTAAAAAACGAATTAAAAAATAATTACAAGAAAAAGAAAACAATACAATACAGGTCTTGTGCATTTTTTATATGTAACGTTCATCTCCTGGTTTCCTTCAGGTCAACTGAAGAAGAACCAGGCTTTGTCCAGGATCTCAGACGATAGTCTCGACAAGATACCCGAGGATGAGGAGGAGAACCCAGTCTTCAAAGAGCTCCCAGGAGCCAAAGGGACAGACGAAGCTGTGGTGCCGCTCACCGCAGGCAGTGATCGGGGCACCCGTCAGTCCAGCGGAGAGCTCACCAACCTGGCCAATGGCGGCACCGTCTTGCCGAACGGCAGGTTTTACGGTAAGACCAAAATCAGCTCAGTTTGATATGAGATTAATCAAATTTTTTTTGATGGATAAAAAAAAAGGGACACGGGTCAGAATGTTAACAGGTTGACCTGTTGACCTCAAGATGATCCTCCCAACCCCGGTTACTGCAGGGCTGTTTACTGGCTGATCTATTTGGGCTGTGAAGCAAAATTATGATTAAATCTGATTGGTGAAGACAAAGAAAAAAATTAATAATATGTTTTATAATGGTATAATAGTTTTAAGGCTTTGGGTTGATTAGAAATTATGATAATTGCTAATGACCTGGTTACTAATAAAGTCAGACTTGAAAAAAGTCAGCTGCTATAATTTTCTTTAATTGTTAATTGTACAGTGGAACCTTGAAATACATGCATGATCCGTTCTAGGACTGAGCTCGTAACTGGAGGTGCTTGTAATTTGAATCATTTTTTCCCCATAAAAAATAACAGAAAAAAAATGAATCAGTTCGGTCCCTCTAAAAAAAAAAACCTCCCTTATTAGTGCTTATAACAATGGAAAAAACATGTTTTTAATTGCTGCAGAGACACACACACAAAACAATTATAGTATATCAGGATTCCTGTGATATAAAATAAAAGGTGGTTTTAATTATGAGTTCTTTCCTTCGAGACAGACGACACAGTAGAGGCTAATGGAGGAGGAGGAGGAGGAGGGAGGAGGGAGGAAGGCAGGGAATAGAGTTGGCCCGTACGTAGACACTTGCTCCGAGTGCTCGGCCACTTAGCGTCGACGTCTGTAAGCGTGCTCGTATCTCAAATCTTTACTCGTATCTCGAAGCAAAAATTAGCTCGAAAGCTCACTCGTATGTCGAGACGCTTGAGGTTCCACTGTAATTGTAAAGGTTTAGAATCTAAAACAGCAGGCGAAACTGCTGATTTCATGAACCTGTTTTTGTCTTTGCTGTCCCCACAGGTCGGACACACTCCATGACCAACGGCTGCCTCAAGTCTCCTGTCTCCAACGGCAGCTTCAGCTTTGAAGGACCCACACGCAGCGATGGTCAGGTGTACCACACGGTACACAAGGACTCGGGTCTGTATAAGGATCTGCTTCATAAAATCCACCTGGGCCGCATGGATGACGGCGACCGCTCGGGCTTCAACCCCCAGCCCGACAACAACTACCGCCTGCTGCGCCGCAACAACAGCTACACCTGCTACACCGCGGCCATCTGCGGCATGCCGGTGCAGCCACTCATTTGCACGGAGCCACGCGATGACAGCGAGAAGCTGGTCGGCGAGGGAGGCGCCCGGAGCAACAGCGTGTCCTATTCCAAGAAGAGGATACGCTACGACAGCTACTCGTCGTACTGCAACGCCGTAGCCGAGGCGGAAATCGAGGCGGAGGAGGGAGGCGTGGAGATGAAGCTGGCCACAGAACTGGAGGGCCTGGAGGAGGAGGAGGGGATGCCGGAGCCGATGCCTCTGGATGATCTGACGGAGGAGGAGGAGGATCATGAGGAGAAGGACAAGCCTGAGGTGTTCCAGCTTTTCCACTTCCTGCAGATCCTGACGGCCTGCTTTGGATCCTTCGCCCACGGAGGCAACGATGTCAGGTGCTGCCGTCCGCTACTTACTCACTAACCACTAATCTACGAAGTTTAGATTATGTATCAAAATGTCATCAGTGTTGGTGGATGTGTTCACTGACCTTGAATTCAAGATGGTCGACACCACCTCTGTCTCCTGGCAACAGAAGAATTTTGTATTTACTAGTCGTCATTGCGCTGATTTATATCTAAATTCTAAATTTGACTTTTTTTTGCAGTAATGCCATCGGGCCCCTGGTGGCGCTGTGGATGATCTACGACCAGGGTGGTGTGATGCAGGATGCTAACACTCCTATTTGGCTGCTGTTATACGGCGGTATTGGCATCTGCGCCGGTTTGTGGGTGTGGGGCCGCCGAGTCATCCAGACCATGGGGAAGGACCTGACTCCCATCACCCCCTCAAGGTGAGGCTGTTACCATGTGGGGGAGGGTGTGTCTGTGTGTGTGTGTGTGTGTGTGTGTGTGTGTGTGCTGTGGGGTTGTGTTTGAAGGAACATAGCAGTGGTGACAAGGTGAACCCTCTCCGATATGTTCACTCTCACTCGCTCCAAAGAGCCCGTTCTTGCTGACACACACACACACACAGGTCCAGCCCTGCAGCTCTCCTGGTGAGTACTCTCATTCAGCCAGACCCACAGCAGTCATTTAACAGCTCCACTAAATGTTATTGAACAAGTAATTGCCATTCAACCCTTTGTCAGACTGTTCCACCATGCTGACAGCAAAGTTCATAAATCTATAAAAACACAATGGGCTCTCACTCTGTCTCACTCTATCTTTCTCTCTCTCTGTCTTTTTCTCTGTCTCTGTTTCTCTCTCTGTCTCTTTTTCTGTCTCTCCCTCTCTCTCTCCTCTATATCTCTCTCTGTCTCTCCATCTCTCTCTGTCTCTTTCTTTTTTTCTGTGTCTCTCTGTCTGTCTCTTTTCTCTGTTTCTCTCTCTGTCTCTTTTTCTGTCTCTCCCTCTCTCTCTCCTCTATATCTCTCTCTGTCTCTCCATCTCTCTCTGTCTCTTTCTTTTTTTTCTCTGTCTCTGTTTCCCTCTCTCTCTTTTCTCTGTCTCTGTTTCCCTCTCTCTCTTTTCTCTGTCTCTGTTTCTCTCTCTGTCTCTTTTTCTCTCTCTCTGTTTCTCTCTCTCTGTCTGTCTCTTTTCTCTGTCTCTGTTTCCCTCTCTCTCTTTTCTCTGTCTCTGTTTCCCTCTCTCTCTTTTCTCTGTCTCTGTTTCTCTCTGTCTCTGTCTCTTTTTCTCTCTCTCTGTCTCTTTTTCTGTCTCTCCCTCTCTCTCTCCTCTATATCTCTCTCTGTCTCTCCATCTCTCTCTGTCTCTTTCTTTTTTTCTGTGTCTCTCTGTCTGTCTCTTTTTCTCTGTCTCTGTTTCTCTCTCTGTCTCTTTTTCTCTCTCTCTGTCTTTTTCTCTGTCTCTGTTTCTCTCTGTCTCTGTCTCTTTTTCTCTCTCTCTGTTTCTCTCTCTCTCTCTCTCTCTGTCTGTCTTTTTCTCTGTCTCTGTTTCCCTCTCTCTCTTTTCTCTGTCTCTGTTTCTCTCTGTCTCTGTCTCTTTTTCTCTCTCTCTGTTTCTCTCTCTCTGTCTCTTTTTCTGTCTCTCCCTCTCTCTCTCCTCTATATCTCTCTCTGTCTCTCCATCTCTCTCTGTCTCTTTCTTTTTTTCTGTGTCTCTCTGTCTGTCTCTTTTTCTCTGTCTCTGTTTCCCTCTCTCTCTTTTCTCTGTCTCTGTTTCTCTCTGTCTCTGTCTCTTTTTCTCTCTCTCTGTTTCTCTCTCTCTGTCTGTCTCTTTTTCTCTGTCTCTGTTTCCCTCTCTCTCTTTTCTCTGTCTCTGTTTCTCTCTGTCTCTGTCTCTTTTTCTCTGTTTCTCTCGCTCTGTCTCTTTTTCTCTGTTTCTCTCACTCTGTCTCTTTTTCTCTGTCTCTCCCTCTCTCTCTCCTCTATATCTCTCTCTGTCTCTCCATCTCTCTCTGTCTCTTTCTTTTTTTTCTCTGTCTCTGTTTCCCTCTCTCTCTTTTCTCTGTCTCTGTTTCCCTCTCTCTCTTTTCTCTGTCTCTGTTTCTCTCTGTCTCTGTCTCTTTTTCTCTCTCTCTGTTTCTCTCTCTCTCTCTCTCTCTCTGTAACTAATTAAGGACGTTTGTCTGCTGCGTTCACTGCTTCACAGAACAGCTTTAGCTGCTGCTGATTTTTAAAACCAAAGAAACCATCTCTCTGTAGAACATTATATTGTAAATTTAAATGTAGTCTGAGAGAAAAGTTAATTTACATTTGAATTTTCACCACACAGGGTGTTTTCAGTAACCTTCAGGTGTCTTTCTATATCTGGACTTTTTGGAAACCTCACTCACCTCCAGTGTCTCCAGTGTCTCCAGCACCGTCTCCATCTTTCCAATCTGCCCTTTAACACCTTACACCACAGTAATGTATAAATAATTTTAATCGTTAGTCCTTTTGTGGTCGTCGTTACACAAAAATCCCCGGGGCTCACTTCACCTCACGACCTAAACTAATGAGCGTCAGGCCTTTTTAACGACCTACTGCTGCTCCCTCACCTTAAAATCAATACCTTAATCCCCCCCCCCTCCTCCCCTGCACCTCACCCCCTCCACACACTCTCTCTCTCCTTTCATGCGCTGCAGGACAGCTAGAACTTTAAATGACGGTGAATCAGATGAGGTTTTTTTTTTTTTTCCTCTCACTTCACAGTAATACTTATCGTTTTTAGTAATTCTTGTAGTGTATAAATGCCACATTCTCAAGTCACACTGCCTTCTAGTGTTAGTTAATTAATTAATTAATTAATACATGTGTATGTGGTTTCACTGGTATAAGGAACATAAAGGTCCACATTGTTTTTGGTCTGTTGCCTGGCAAAAACAAAGACGCAGGATGAGAGTAGTTTTGTCCTCTGGTTTAGGGAGACATGGTGAGGCAGGGGGTGAGG
>NC_024328.1:9818404-9860777 GCF_000523025.1 Cynoglossus semilaevis | reverse complement strand
GGAATCCTGGCCTCTCCAGTCCATTCACAAAGAGCAAAACCAGTCTGAACTTCTCTGTTCCCATCTATCCTTCTCCCTCTTTTGTATTCCTCCCCCTTCTCTCTCTCTCTCTCTCTCTCTCTCTTTCTCTCCTGTAAATTTTCCTGGTTAACACTTTTTATTCCAGATTTCTTTTTTCTGTTTCTTTCCCCCTGTTGCACCTTTTGTACTAATTAATCTCTCTTCCTCCTCCCCTAATTATCCCAGCTCTCCTTCCCCTTTTTTTAATTGCTCCTATTTCCGTGACCCTTTTTTTTTTTTTATTATTCCCCCTCTCTCTCTCTCAGACACTAACTTAGCCTTTTGTCAGGACTTAAAGACTAATTTACTTTGCTGCCGTAAAGGTCTGGCTTTTCTCCAGCATTTGTTTCCATGAATCAAACTGACTGGAGTTGATAGTGTGGAAAAGAAAAAAGTAGAGTGTTTTATTTTTCTTTTCCTCTTGCATTAGCTTTCTGTCGTGTTTTTAAAAAATAGTCTTTTATCATTCCGAACGGATCTGCTGATAAATCCAATCAGACATGGATGCTGTGGCTCCGTCGTTCCCTGCTGATTAGACGTTGAGCGATTCATTTCATCATCTGTGAAGAACATCTGGGTTCTCTGTAGAGGACGGTCAATTCTGTTTATTACAAAAGATTCAATTAGAAAACCATCCATTCGTCATTGGTTCCCAAGGTTGGGAGCAGCAAGTAGGGACGACTTCAAACTATTTTTTAATGTCCAATGACCAATACTGCAACTTGAATTTACCAATACCATTATTAATTTGATATCTTCATTTCTCCAGCTGTGCACCGAGGGCTGCTGTTGCTAAAGCGATGATGTTCCTGTTTATGGCATGTCACGCAAAGCTAAGTTGAGCGGCAAACTTTTTGAGTCATATTTTTTTCCACACCATCTATTGGGAAAACGTGGACATTGCAGGGATAGGTTGATCTGAATAAATTATTTTATTTAAGTTTGGCGGTCTGGATTAAACCCTTGGGCCTTAGTTTGCCCATGATTATAGTTTTTTATTTCTGAAGTTTGACCAATATATGACCGATACCAATCCTGAGTATCAGAGTGAGCCATTTCAAGCAGCAAGGCAAATAATTGTAAACAATAGTCGGCAGAAAAGTTTGTGAACCACTGACCTTCATAGACATCAAAGGGGAAGACCACCCTGTTTATTAATTTGGGTCGTTTGTTCCTTGAGTCCTTTGGTGTTCCGTTGTGGGACTTTGGCTTGTCCTGAGAACAGACTACAGACAGCACAGTCTGTTCCTCTCTTTCTACTGTGAAAATGTAATACTTCCTCTGATGATTCTTTCTCATTCAGCCACACTCTTTTCATCTTCTCTGTCTCCCGGAGACTCTTTTTCCTCCTGTGGGAATGATTTTCTCTTCCAGTGTTCCCACTGGTCTGTGTCACAGTGTGAATAATGTTCTGGAAATGGCCTCGGACAGAGCGTCTCCTGGTCTGCACCGGGCACTTCCCCAAACACATCACACACATCACACAGCCACACACTGACACACTGTGCTGTAACCGTGTCAAGAACTTATACTGTAAGTCATGTTTACTGTGGATGTTGGGGATATTCTGTGGAGCGTGTGATCAGCTGTGTGTCCTGGACATTACAATGAAGGATGTTTCTTTGCCCCTTCCTCCTCCTCCTCCTCCTCCTCCTCCTCCTCCTCTCTCCCCCTCCCTCCTCCACAGTGGATTCACTATTGAACTGGCCTCTGCGCTGACAGTCGTGTTGGCTTCCAATATCGGAATCCCTGTCAGTACCACACACTGCAAGGTATGGCTGAGTGGACCAGCAGCTGGTTTCTAACTTACCCCACAGGTTGTCTTCAGGGGACAGGGAGTTCACACTGCCCCCCCATACCCCTCCCCAGGGTGCTGTGCCTCAATCCCACTCCCCCACTTATGTTAATGGAAATCTTTGTTTACCATATTTTATATTATTTAACTTTAAAAGTCAGATGCAGCGAAAACAGGAAGTGGCCACACAACAAAAATTGATTTGTTTTTTGTTTTGTTTTTAATTGAGGTTTGTTTTTCATCACCTTTTGTATCAGGTCCCAATACGATTAAAAAAAAAATCAAAACAAGAATGTAGCCAAATTTAGCTAACCCCCCGTATTGGCCCAATGTTAGCATTCTTACTGCACCCAAGAGCACTACATCCCCTGGGCAGCAGTGTGAAGCCCCTCCCCCCCTGTTCATTACAGGGTCATCGTATCATCCAGAAGTGAACATGAACCAGATCCTGCGGCTCCAGCTCTCCTCCTCCTCCTCCTCCTCCTCCGTCCTCCTTAACACGATGTCTCATTCTCTGTTTCATTTTACCAACTCTTTTCCATTTTTGCCCTTTCACCACTAGCATGGTGTGGTATGTGGGTACTCCACCCTCCTGTGCTTGGCTGCAAGCAGAACCTCCACCTCCTCCTCCCCCAGCCACCGGCCTCTCCTCCCTTCACCCTCACCTGTCTCACCTGGTTTCTACTTTTTTTCTCCCCCTCTCCATCTATCTCTCTGTTGTCTCTCCACTCGTCTGTCTTCACAGCGGATTTTGCATTGAAGTAATGAGTGCGCTAACAGTGCTTGTTGCATCAAATGTGGGCATCCCAATAAGCTCCACCCACTGCAAGGTATTGGAGTCATTGGTAGTGAAGCTGGCCCAGTGGGAGCGCCCCCTGGTGCTCTATCGCTTCACCTGTAGTTCAATGCCAATCACAACTCCTTAGTTGAGGTTTTGAGCTGTCGTGCAGTTTTTCTTCAGAATTAAACCTTTCTATCCTGAAATAATCTTCAGGGAAACTCTGTGAAAGCTACTAGCAGCTAGCTTATTAGCTAATCTAGTTATCTGCTAGTTAGCTAGTAGCTAAGTAGAAGCTAATTCTCAACCAGGTTAAATGTTTTCCAACAAGGTTTGACAGCTTGGCCACTCTATGGAGGAGGCATGGTGGCCCCACGCCCCAGATATTTGTTTGTTGTTTTTGTAGATGCTGTTTTACATGAGCTAATGTGCTACTATACTACTATTATCAAAATGTCAAACCTGTGTAAGAATTCCTTTTAAATTAGTAAATATCTTTTTATTTTTATCTCTTTTTTTTTTTTTTTTACTGTTATCAGTGCTTTAACGTTCTGATGAAATGTCTGATGGGAAGCTGCACGAGTCAAAACTGGTATCTAATTGCTGAGATGATCACTTTATATCTAAACATCAACATCGCCATCCATACCTTATTTTTTTTCTTTCTCTTCTTCTTCTCCACTCAAAAACAAACCCTTTGTTTTCTTTTTCCCTAAAACCTCAGATAATTCCCTGCTTTGCATAAATATGTAACGTACTGATGTTTAAAACACTAAAGTCACGATGGTGATTTGATATGATTTACATTATTTGTTATATATATATATACATTGTTTGCCAGGAGTCGGCGGATGCTGCTGGACCAAAAAAATAATAAATTTCTGCTGACTCACAGTCACACACTGTGATTTTTATTTTAGGTGATTTATTATAAAAGGCCGAGCACATAAAACTTTTTTTTTCTTCATAATTTACTTATAAGGCATGTAAAATAGAAGATAATGTTGTAATTGTATTGTACTAATAACATTAAGGATCACTATTGTTATGATTATTAGATTGCTAATAATCATAATAATGCCTATTATCCATAATAATTTTAAAATGTTATTAGTAGTACTAACCAGTCCACTGACCCAAAAAAGTATCCTCGTGATCCACTTTTGGGCCACGACCCACCATTTGATAAACAATGTTACAAATCAAGAGGCTGTGGAACGGTCCTGGACCTTAGGTTGTCTAATTGACACTCTTGTCCAGCAGCATCCGTGGACGACTGCCAGATGTTTGTGGGAGTGTGAAGTGTTTGTTGGAGTGAGGGATTGTGGGAAGGCATTTTGGTTTAGTCTCAACGCAGTTCACTTCTGTGAACCGTTTACCTGATTTCCCCCTCTAATTGTGAGGAGGTTAAACCAAATTGTTGTTCAGCCTTCATATATGTGTGTGTGTGTGTGTGTGTGTGTGTTTGTTTGTGCAGAGACTCATTGTTTCTAAAGCTCTGCAGCGTAAACACAGGTCACACACTGCAGTTCTGGCGTCGCTGCTCTGCTGCATACCTAAATTCCTACCGACGGCTGTAAAACAAAAAACTATAGACGTTTGTGGAGAATCAGGTCTCAAACAGTCTTTGACTCAGTCGACAAATTTCTCCGTGCAGTCAGTGACTTTACTGTTGACAAATTCAGTGATCCTTTAAATTGGCAGGTGAAGGGTTAACGTCTGCCATACCTGCATTGTTATCAGAGCTGAAACCTGTCTCTGCACATTCCACACCAACGCACACTGAAATGTTTTCTCCAGATTATTCTGTTGTTCCCTGAGTTTTGACGTTTCCTTAAGAAGAAGGTGAGTGACGTCCTCGGCCGTGGAGGTCTGACATTTTCAGTTTATGTTTGGAGGAGTTTCCATTCTGTCCAGCTGCCAGTGTCAGACTCTCTCCACGGCCCATGTCAGATGAGGAGTGTAACGTTGACCACTAATGTAATCTGCTTGCTCTTACTAACACTGATGTCTTGAGAGAGACAGAGCTAAAGGCTGCGTACGGGCTTTTCTGTTCACACACTGTTTAGAAGAAAACGAATTTAAAAAAATAACATGTTCCATAATGGAGAATTCGACAGAAGAAAATCAGTGGCATAAAAAAAAATGACAGTTGACACCTAAAAAAAAAGAAGAAATGTTCAAGTGTAAACGCATCCCATTCACTTCCGTGACATTTTCTTAAAATACGGTGTTAGTGCCACCTAGTGGAGACGAATGACAACTGCAGTTATAATGTCGACAGCGGCCATAAATAATAACTTTGATTTCTATAGAATTTAAATTAATAAATCAAATAAGTCATTTGAAGTTGTTTTTTTTTTAGTCTTTTTATCAGATTTTCTTTAATCATCGGCACAATTCCATTTCATCAGAGGAAATATTTCCCCACATTTAATGTTATTTGAAATGGACCTGGAACATATTTCACTTGATCCGTTGAAATTGAAAATTGACCTCTTAAGAAAAGCCTGGACGAACCTTCAGCTCCTCTGTGTTTTTTCTCATTTGAAACTTTTCCACTGCTGATTGTTTTCATCCCCATCCCTATCCCCCCCCCTGCCTCCCCTCCCTCTGCTGCTTATGCAGGTCGGCTCTGTCGTAGCTGTGGGTTGGATCCGCTCCAAGAAAGCCGTGGATTGGCACCTTTTCCGAAACATCTTTCTGGCGTGGTTCGTCACGGTGCCCGTGGCCGGCCTGTTCAGCGCCGCCGTCATGGCCTTGTTCGTGTACGGCATCCTGCCCTTCGTCTGAGAGCGCGTCACTGGAGTGCCGCAAATGAGGAAAGGAAAAAGAGTGAGGAGTGATGGTGGACAGAGTGGCACGGGTGGTGGAACTTGGTTGTACCGTAGGTATGAGGAGGGTTGCCCAGCTGTGGAGTCCAGAGATCTGCTTTTAGAATCTGTTCTTATTTGGGTTCAAGAGAAGGAATTTGAACGTCATGACGATCTGCTGTACATACAAAAAGAGAAACCATATCAATGACCATCAAATTAAAAAAAAAAGTCAAATATCATCAAAAAAGTCATGACTCCAACAACAAATATGAAATACAAACATGACTAAACGGATGTTTAATCTTTTTGCCTGCTGCTCAAATGCTCATTATTATGGTATCATTACTATAATTATTATTATTATTCTAAAATGCAAGAAAGCATCACTGTCAGAGTCCACACCGAGTACAGCTGTGGTCAGACAGACAGGACGCCTCGGGGAGAGAGGGTTAGAGGGACTGTCACTCTGCTTTATTTTCCATGTGATATCATAGAAACTTGATTTGCTAAAGAGTTGATTTTTTTTTTTTTTTTTTTGTCAAAAGCTCCAGTATGTTTTTAGAGATGGATCTCATATTTTTAAAATGATGTATTTTACTGTAATTTGTACTGTAAATACTGTCCTTAATAGTTCTGGGGGGGAGGGAGTCGTGGAGATTGTGGTTTGTATTTAATGTTGTGAGGGGGATGCAGGGGATTCCAACTTTCATGATATCATATCAGTGTGTCTCAGTCCAGACCCTCAGAGAAGAGAAAAACCAGTTCATAACACACACACACTAATGTCAGACACACCGCTTCTCCAGCAGGTGGCACAAGTCTACTAGAGTATTAAGAGAAAAAAAAAAGGTATAACTGGAGACACTTTTTTTTTTCACACTTTTTTCTGTCAGTATACACAGGTACACGTGTCAGTATTTCATGAGTAAGAATACGGTTGCTCCCGTAAAAAAAGCAACACAATGCCATAGTAAGCTGTAATATTGCTATACCAGCCAATTATACTGCAGTAATAAGGTCGAGGAATACAGTACAATGATCAAAATATGAATATGATAATACATTTGTCCAGACTGATGTAGTAATCTGATGTTTCGGCTCCAAAAGTATAACGTAGAGTTGGCCTGAATGCTTGTAAACACTGAGCATTAAGCTTAAAAAAATCCCATCACTTGGTCAAAAATACCAGAAGATAATAGATCCCTATTATCAGGAGTGGCCACAGCAGTGGCCCACATAGACCACCAATGTGGGCAGTATTGAAGTCCAACCATTTACTTGATCAAAAATGATTACAATACAAAAACAAGAAGTACGTTAAGACTTTATGGATAATCCCATTAGCCACATAATGTGCAGTGAGGCTGCCCTCTGGTGGATGCTGTAGCGCTGTTGGTCTGTGCAACCAGACATATAATAGGACTTATAATAGGGTTATAATAGGACTTTACTCCCACATGGTGTGTTTGCCTGATTGGTTTTTATCATTAACCATCAAGTAAAATGATGTAAAAAATATTAGGTTTTTCAATTTGAACAAAATTGGTCCACTCATGAAAAGAAAGGGAAAATACCAGTAGAGGGCAGTAGTCCTCCCATCCACACACTACTACAGGCCCCAGTGACTGTCGGCCTAATGACATTGTATCGAATTCTTTCATTCTACCTTTTAAACCCGTCTGGGTCACCGTGGCCACATCGTGTCATATCAAACACTACAGATACCGTTGAACTTTCACCTCTACCTGTAGCTCCACAAAACTGACTATCAGTGTTTTATGTGTAGTACTCATTAACTTGTTTTGACTGTTGAAGTCTGAGCCTCTGTGCTAAAGGTTAGCTTAACCTCCGTGGGTTGAAGCTTAACCCACACAGGGTTTTTAAAGGCTGCTCCTCTCATGTAAAAAAACAAACAAACAAAAAAATATCACACCACATCTTAGATCTTATCATTTAAATAGGAACGGTGGGGGTGGGGAGGGTCATGGGGGGTTGTACTGATAATCACCAGCTTTTAACAAGGTCACCTGACCTGTAGATGAACAAAGTCGAAAGCTTTTTTTTTTTTTTAATTATTTGAACAAACCCGATGCCAGGTGTTGCAACTTCTTTTTTTTTCTTGTGGTGTGTTTCCTAATTTCATTTTTTTCTCTCATGAACAAATCTATGCTTAAGTAACCACTTGCCTTGTAATATTGTGTTCATCTCTGTTCGGATAATTAAATACTGTGTTGTTTACATGGTAACCAAATTGTAGAGTATCTGAGGATGAAACAAATACTGTTGCCTAACGATGCCAATGAAAGACGAAACATTAACCATGAATTAATAAGTGCGAGTCAAAAAAAAGAAAAAAAAAGAAAAAACCTGAAGTGTCTATTAGAGGGAGCCGGTGTGACTTTTTAGTTGTTTGCGTGAGTAGCTTTGCTAATCAAGATGAGCTATGACACTGTAACGTGTTAACACTACATGTGTGGGTGCAATGAAGAGAGTCACTAAAGTAAATAACATCCAGACTATATATATTTTTCTACCATATCTGAGTTTTAACCTAAGGGTGAGTTGTGCAACATTTGTGGAAACTCTGGGTTCGAATGCGACAGGAATGAGTTGACAGTGATGATGAGGAGAGGGGGCGGTCTTATTCCAGGGTGTGTTTGACCCTGCTGATGCCATGCCAGACTCACTGTATGCCCGGTGTGTTGTTCTAACACGTAGACTGAAGTGTCGGTCATCAAAGAGATCACGTTTTCAGAATTGACCATTTTATTTTAATTTTTTTTTTTTAACTTTAGAAGACGACACTTTGTAATTTTGTTTCCTTACTCTGCTTTACTCTGAGCTGTGAGAGCAGGACAGCAGCGTTCTGAAAACACAGGGACGACAAAGTCAGAACGTTAAAGAAAAATTCTGTGTCGATGAGGGAAAAAAAAAAACTGGACTGGAAGGTGTTTGTTTTGTTGTGTTGGCAGGTTATTAGACCTTGAAACTCGGTTCATTTCACTGTACTGTTACACAGGTGACTACACGGGAGGACGTGTTGACATTCAGAGTACGTGTGTGTGTAAATTATTTCAAGTAGTTAACGAAGTCTGTCAACACATGACATGCTACACGAACTCCTTGTTTTTCATGGTCTGGAGTTTTTCCATAAAATCTGATTCTGTTTAGCACTGATTCTGGACTAGAGGTCGAATAGGAAAAAGAAAAGTAGGAAGCTAAAGGCCAGCACTAGAAATAGTTAAGATTGAATCCTGGATTTTTATTTTACTTATTGATACATTCACAATGAGGATGATTAAAGCCTCTTGATAATTGATATTTTTCACCTTGTTTAGCAAAACATAAAAATTTAATGCCATGCTAGCACGTGCTAACTGCTAATTCTTAGTTAACATAGCAATGCAGTTTATTAACCTAAACTAATAATACAATTAATTTTATGTGTATATGTACATATGTATACATACATATATGTATACATACATGTATATGGGGTTCTTATTATTATCATGGTGTATTATGGTGTAAACGGATCCGTCTGTGTGTTGATTTTAACCGCCTTCTGTGTGTTACCTGTGTAACCGCTATCTTCTGATTTACCATTCAGTCTTTCTCCTAAAAGGCCAAAAAAATGATGCACAGCTTGGGATAGAAAGTAGACAGTGGAGCATTGTTTACCTGACAAACTTTTAAAAGCAACTTTTCTCAAATGATTATCTTTAGCGCTGCTAAAATCTGTAGCTCACGGGATACCTGATTATAAAAAACCGTTAACTCCACACATTTCTGGTTGAACGGAAAGACAAATTCGGACTTGAACAAACAATACCGAAACATTCTTACCTAATCCGGTAAGAACCAGATTGAAGCGAACCTAAAAACCAAAATTTTATTGGTCGACTGAGCCGAACCGACTAATCAGCAAGCACGGTGACGTGACTCTGTCTAGATTCCGTGATTTGCTGTCAGTACGTGGGGGTATCACGCCATTTCCGAGAGTGAAGTGATTGCGTATCGATCGGATTTCAATAATTTAGAAAACATAACACCGCTAGATGGCGTAGTTTGGCATTTTCTGTGGAATAAAAACGTTTGAGACCGTTCAGCTTTCATCCAACAGGATCGGGTTTTGTGATGTAAATACCATTG
This sequence comes from Cynoglossus semilaevis, assembly GCF_000523025.1. Taxonomy (NCBI): domain Eukaryota; kingdom Metazoa; phylum Chordata; class Actinopteri; order Pleuronectiformes; family Cynoglossidae; genus Cynoglossus; species Cynoglossus semilaevis. The sequence goes on along the minus strand of NC_024328.1, from coordinate 9,851,176 downwards.
AAGTTGCGTAACCGTTCTGTAGCGTTCGATCAATAAATGCAGAATGTGTCTTTTCTCTCTGAACACGGGGGATAAAACTACATTGCTCCAGTCTGTGACGTAGTAGCTCTACCTGTCCTGGTGTAACCGTAGCGCCCTCAGCTGTTGGTGGGGCCGCAGTGGCATCAGGTCAGACCTTCATCTGGATGTGACGTGTCGTCTTTAATATTCTGGTCTGTTTTCGTATTAGAATGTGCTCTTTGGCTGGCCTAGAGGTTCTACAGCTGTTTGTTGTCCTTTAACTGTCAATTGCTGTTTACCTGTCCAGTCCTGCAAATGCAAAAATTAAAACAAAAATAGATGAGAATTAAAAAAAAAAAAAAAATCATAATGAACTGTAGCCTGCTTCTACAAGATCTGAAAGCTTTTCTGATTTGCATATATCGTACTGTAATGTTTTATTTAAGATTTTAGTGAAAATGTCTGCATTAACTAAATTATGGGAATTAAAATTACAAAGGATACCCTAAAACCTAAAATTGCATTCTGTGTGTTTTTATTCTAATGTGTTTTTGTCCCTTTCTGAGCTGGGAAAATTGCAGTTGATTTTCAGGGCTGAGGGTAAAAAAAATGAGTTGTCACAGTAAAGGTTCTAAAGAGCATACACTTAAAGGTTTGTTCATTTTTTTAAATTTTTTTTAGTAGAAATGGTTTAAAGCTGAAAAGGTGCCTAAAGGTCAAGGGTGGAAACCACTGCTGAATCTGCAATTTTATAATGTTGTACTGCAGTAAAACCCAGTGTACAAGCCACAGACACAAAGACATATTGACACAAAGACATATTGGGTCTAGGTGACCCAGGGGTCACCTAGACTCAGGGGACCCAGGGACCCTCTAGGTGACCTAGACCTGAAGGACCGCACAAGGGTTAAAAATAATACAATTGTTGTATAATTGTGCAAGAATTATATTTGCCTTTTGTGCCGTTTAGTCTGTCATTAACTTAAATTTGGTTTATTTTCAAAGCTGCTCTTCTCTGAAAGACGGTGTCAGGCCTTTTAGGGCCGCTGTGATTTAGTGCTGGAGCTCAGATAATAATTAACGTCTTGGCTCAGATTGTATTTAAAGTTCCCACCACTTTGGTTGACTGAACTCTGTTTAATCAGAGGAAGCCGACCTGACCCACGGTAAGTCACTCTGTTAACATTCAGTATGTCAAACAACCTCCTGTGTTGTCACTGCAGTTGGAAAAACAACAAACCTTTTTGGAGGTTATGTCTCAGGAACCAGTGAGTGTCGTAGTACTAGAGACATGTTTTTAAGTCTGTTTGTTTTTATTTATTTGTTCATTTTCATTAATTGTAGCTTCAACTCTGAAGATGACTGGAAATATTCTCTAGATCAACGGTGTCAAACATACGGCCTGCAGTCCAAAACATGGCAGGTTGGTTTTGGACTGTGTTCTCTGTCCAAATTACTTAATACATAAATACATTGTAAATAGTTATTAATAATAAGTAATTAATTATTATAATTAATTAATAATTATAATCCATCCATCCATCCATTTTCATCGCTTATCCGTTACCGGGTCGCGGGGGCAGCAGTCTCCACCCAAATCACACTGCACCGTACCAAACCTTCCTGCGGGTGGTGAGTCCACTGGAAGGTACCAACCGCCCTAACCGGGATTCGAACTTGCCCAGGAGGTGAACCCTGGGGTTCCACACCAATGACAGAGAGATTGCCTCTGGGCCAAAGCGCCACTAATAATTATAATATTAATAATTATTAATACAATAAAATTAAATGTAGGATAGAATTAATTTTGTACATGTTCAGGATATTTATAATATTTATATTTCATTGTGTGATATGAATAAATAATATTACCTATTATACATCTTAGCATGAAAACAAAGGGAGAAAAACACAGACCAATTATTATTTATAGTTATATTATGTCATGATTGTATTGGTCTGGCCCACTTGAGGTAGTGGTGGCCAAGTTACCACTGTCTTGGTCCACACTGCTCCCCAGGCTTTCAAAATAGCTGCCCACTGTTCACTTTGGTGATGGGTTAAAAGCAAAGGTCACATTTGGTTGTGTGCAGTGGTGTTCTGTGTCACAATGACAAGGAGTTGACTTTCCTTCCTTCCACAGAACTTTGTTGTTAATCACACCAGTGTTTCCCAAACCTTTTTTCTGGAGACCCATATTTTAAAAGTCACAAACCTTTGCGACCCAAGTCAATAGACATTATTGGTAAACTCCTGGGAAACATGATGTGAGACGATCCCCAAAAAAACCTCTTGCAACCCACCGGAGGGTCACGACCTAGTCTTTGGGAAACAATGCTCTATGATGTTAGCACAAAACTTGAAACCTTTTCTTTTAGCGTCAAGTGAAAAAGTGAATTAAACAATGAAACAGACTTTAATTAAGAATTATGTACATCGCCATGACCACAGTTTTGTTCCTCCTGAATGATTTTTCTACTTTTCCTAAATAAATTCCAAGTCTATACTTCTGGAAGTACCGTCAGCAGCAGTGGACTGACCCAGAGGTCACCACAGGTCGTCATCGACCTTCACCTCACCTCTTCCTCTCTTCTCCTTCCTGGCTGGCTGCAGGTTAATGTTGTTGGTGACATCGCCTGTGGATATTAAGATGTTTGAGAAGATGATAGGACTAGTGTTTATTAGTTTGTACACGGCGAACAGGAAGTTAGCCACAGACAGACGCAGAGAACCAGAGAGCAGCGCTGGGTTAGTTCATTTCCATTCAAAACATGTTTATTGTCCTCCAAACCGAAAGGTTTACCCTGTCGTTTTGGCTCCTCTGCTGAGCCAAAAAAAACCTTACATTTGCATTTCTTCAGGTAGCAGTGGAGGCAAACAAAGACCGGGTTTCTGACTGAGAAATCAATGGAAAGAGACATTTGAGATTCTCTCCTTCAAGTCACATGAATTAGCTTTGCATTCATGTAGTAATGGAGAGAGGGTTTGTTTCAGAAAGTGGGAAGAGGTGAGGAGCATCTAGTCATCCTTGAAACGGACACAGAGGGAGGGTAAAACTAAAGGTAGACCAGGGGTTGAGACGTTTGTCCAGATTTAAAAAATAATAAAACCTATTGAGTGTTTTGCCTTCAAAACTTGTGACTTGCCTTTACGTAGAGCTGTAGTGTACACAAACAGACACCGGATATTCAATTTTAAAACCAAAGTGCCCACAGTCGATATAAAAAGAGGTCACATGACCCGGAACAAGTGATGTCATGTAAGGTTGGTAATTGGTGAGAGTGGAGATGGGAGGAGCCAATCAACGTCTGTCCTCATATGTCTGTGCAGTACTAGAGAAACACTTACAGGTGGCGCAGAGCACCATGAAGTTATAAGACATGTACCGCCCCCTCCTGGTGACTGTGCAGTTAAAACGGGCACGTGGTGATTCAGGCTCATGCTTAAGTAGCGGTAATCCTTCCGAGCACTTTTTCTGTGTCATTAATATCATTAATAACTATGAATGGAAGATCTCCGTCCGCTTGCTCCCCCCTGGGGTGAGTGGGTGTATGACGTCTTCTCTCTCTTCAACAACTAACTACTCTCTGCTTCTTATGCTAAAATGGACTCCGGTTATGTGATCTTGATTATCAGCGTTCATATAGATTTTTGTATAATATTTATATAGTTATTTGTCTCTCTCTCTCTCCCACACACACACACGCACGCACACATCACACACTCACTAGAACATTCTCCCGTCTCACTACTTATTTTCAATGTACACAACGTAATAAACATGGTGTTGATGTGTGGGGGTGTGAGAGAGGTAGGGGAGGAGGGGGCGGCGACAGAGCTGAAAAAACAATCACTGAGGGGGGAAAAAATGAAGCCAAAAAAATAATGAAAAAAAAAACTGCAGTTTTTTTTTTTGTTATCCATTGGCAGTTGGACTGACTCAGACTCCGTCAGCCAGTAACAATGGTGGACTGAGGGGAGGGAGTGGCCATGTCATCAAAGGGGAGGTGCCGGGGGCTCTTTCTTCATAGGTGACATTTTGGGCATCGGTTTCATCTCTGTGAGATTCAGGTTCTCCAGTGCCAGGTCCAAGGTCATGACCTCAACACAGCCCATCGCCTCGAAGTCGGCGAAGTTCCGTAACGAGTCGTGGCAGTCGTCCTCGGAAGAGGAGGAGGCCAACGTGTCCTTGTTGGGCAGCAGTGTGGACAGGAGCAGCTCCGTCACAAACAGGCTGCGGTCGGCCCACTGGGCCTCATACAGCTGACGCTCGGCCTCCGACAGCCGGGGTTCACTCAACCTGCAAAAGAGAGGTGTGTTTAAAAAAAATCAAAACCTGAAAATAACCGACTTTCTATATTCAACTTAATTAATTTACTTTAATATAGGAATGAGGGACAACACAGACAGGAAGGTTTGGAGAAAAAGCTAGAGAAGCCAGATTGAGATGGTTTGGACATGTGCAGAGGAGGGACAGTGGATACATTGGTAGAAGAATGTTAGAGATGGAGCTACCAGGTAGGAGAAAGAGGAAGACCAAAGAGGAGATATATGGATGCAGTGAGGGAGGACATGCAGATAGTTGGAGTCAGAGTAGAAGATACAGAGAACAGAGAGAGATGGAAATCAATGATTCACTGTGGCAACACCTGAAAAAAGGGACAAAGACTTTAATATCCACGACGTTTAAGGTCCAATGTGTAAACATCAGAGGTTTCTAACTAACATTTCAAAAATAAAATAAAGAACAAACAACTGGGTTACTATACACAGTGCAGAGGTGTTCAAAAGGCAGTTTGCAGCCCCTACAGACACCACTGATGTTGGGAAGGGAGTTTGTGATTTTTTTTTTCCAGGTCGATCACTGAATATGACAATTCTTTGAAAATATTCTTTCCACAAATGTAAATGTCTGTGATTAAAACTGACACCATCTCAACAATTAAAAAAAAAAAGTCTGTTCATTTTCATCATAGCTCAGTATTGGCAGCCTGACACATGTAAAACTTTGTTTAAACCAGTGGTCCTCAATTATTCTGTCATGCCCCCCCCACCCTTGGGGACAGAAATGTTTTCACACACCACCCCCCCGACCCACACCCCATGAGAATTGAAATACTATTGAGAACCTGATAACATGTATATTTTTATCTGTACAAACCACTGTATGAGTTTCTGCCGCCTAGTGACTGGAGGCTTGTTATCATTCAAGCATTACAGCAGTGGTTCACTGATGTCCAGCGCGCCATATTCCACTGGAAGCCCCTCATGACCCCCCTGGGAGCCCTCAGTAGGGCCCTCCCCACTATTTGAGAAGTACTGCTTTAAACCAAAGACAATTTAAATGTAACAGAAAATGAAGAAAACCAAATATTCTTCTATGAAAACTGATTATATAGTTGTTTTTATAAACATAATAATATAATATATGGCAGTTATGATATGTTAATCATTCATCAGAATCAAACTGTTCTGTAGTTTTCTGCGGCTGATAGGAAGAATAAAAGAAGAATTAAAAGAAAGAATTAAAAAAGAAATCAGATTAATTGCTAACAAAATAATCTTTTATTAATTAATCTCAACGGTGAGGAAATAATAGTAACATTTTTTTCATCATTCCTGTTTCAAACTAGACTTCTACCTGCTGAGGAGAAACTGGGAGTTATGTGCAGTGTGCTGTGTGTTGGACTCAGCAGGACCGTGGTTAGGACTGGAGTTTCTGTTGTGGTTGGCACCGGGGTTGGTGTTTGCGGCCACTGAGTTGGGATTAAGGATGGCGTTGGCTCGACCAGCGCCCCGGCTGGCGTTTCGTGCAGATTCCAGCTGCTGCCGTGCTGCCTGTGCCTGCTGACGCTCCAACTGGAGCTGCATCTGTAGCTGTTGGAGCTGGGAAGCCGAGGGCCCCGAACTGAGCTGACCTCCAGCTGAACGTCTCACCCCTGACAACTGGGAAAGAAGCTCTGGAGGAGGAATAGAAGGAGGAGGAGGAGTCAGACGATTGATGACAGACGTAAAATCTCACGATAAAGGAAAAAGAATTGGACTGTTTACACGTGTTTGGCCCGTGGCCCGGTTGTGGACCGTGAGCCACCCTTTGACAGACAGATTTATAATGTTGCTCAATGTTTAGACCAGTGTTTCCCAAACTATTTTTCTGGGGACCCATATTTTAAAAGTCACAAAGCTTTGCTGGGAAACTCCTGGGAAACATGATTCGAGACGACCCAGAAAAAAAAAAAATCTCTTGCAACCCACCTGAGGGTCGCGACCCAGTCTTTGGGAAACAATGGTTAAGACCTTATTCAAGTAGCAACATCTTTTCTGAAGCTGTTAATGCTGAGGGTAAATACATTTCAAATATATATAATAAATATATAAATGGATGTTTCCTTTAGAGTCGATGACTAAAAGATGTGGTTTGGCAACACATTCGTTTCTTCTTCTTCTTTTTCTTTCGGCTTTGTCCCCTTTTTTTTTCAGGGTTTGCCACAGCATATCATTGATTTCCATCTCTCCCTGTTCTCTGCATCTTCTACTCTGACTCCAACTATCTGCATGTCCTCCCTCACTGCATCCATATATCTCCTCTTTGGTCTTCCTCTCTTTCTCCTCCCTGGTAGCTCCATCTCTAACATTCTTCTACCAATGTATCCACTGTTCCTCCTCTGCACATGTCCAAACCATCTCAATCTGGCTTCTCTAGCTTTTTCTCCAAACCTTCCTGTCTGTGTTGTTCCTCTAATGACCTCATTCCTGATCCTGTCCATTCTTGTCACTCCTGAAGAGAATCTTAGCATCTTTAACTCTGTCACCTCCAGCTCCGCCGCCTGTCTTCTGCCTATTGCTACCATCTCTAAACCATACATCATGGCTGGTCTCACCACCGTCCTGTAAACCTTTCCCTTCACCTTAGCTGACACTCTTCTGTCACAGATCACTCCTGACACTTTTCTCCAGCTGTTCCATCCTGCCTGTACTCTATTCTTCACCTCTCTTCCACAGTCTCCGCTGCTCACATTCAACATTCATTTAAAGATTTCCAATTCTCAGAGATCTCTTGTTCCATTTGTAGCCAAATCACTACTGTAAATACATTGGGGCAGCTGCAGTCTTTTTAGTTTTTATTTCTCCGTTAGCGCTGCCAGACATGAGCGTTAGAGACAGAACAGTCAGAGCAGGAGGAAGGAAGACAGAAATAAACAGAAAAATACCCCACATGTGCTGCCACAGCATAAATACTAAGCCTTTTGAAAGGATTGACCTTCTGTTGAACACGGCACATGCTGCCCTGCAGCAGAGACAGCCTGACCGCCATGGAGCTGAACTGATGCAGATGAAAATGGAAAAAGACTTGCGAAAACACCTCAGGGACCAAGACCAGCCTCAGACCTGGACTGTGATTCAAGGTTTTGTTTTCACCTCAAAGAAACAAGAGCAGGTTCTGGAACATTCTGTTCAGATTGACATATTCATTAGGTGTAACGGTACCGTACGAGTAATTATACGACGTTACATAGAAAAAATGTGTCGCCGGTATTCAACATCATGTGGGGAATGCTGGGAATAAGAACTAAATGCTAAATAATGTTAGTTAGTGATTAGCATAGATGCTCTTTCAGGTTCAGGTTCTGCTGTTTGGAAACTACTGTTTTTCAGTACAACTACAGTGGAACTGAGAAAGGAAATCAAATAAAGTGAAAAGCCTGTTAAGTAGAATTCAGCGGACACTGGGAATACGTCAAACATGATGAACTCATGGGCAGTGAAAACTCCTGAGTATCAAACTAGCACACACAAATTTTATTATTTTAAAATATGTGTGTCTGTATTTTATAGTTTTTATGATTAGCAAACAATTGTTGTTTGGTTTGAGATGAACAGCATGTGTGTAAACGTGTAGCATCTTGTTAAAAAAAGTATTTTCCAAATGTCTTTCGAACCCTGTTTATTTATAGTTTCACTTCTAACAGTCAGTCACATAGATGTCAGTACAGGCCTAACACGTGTGTGTCTGTGTATGTGTGCGTGTTGTGTGACCTACCTGCTATAGGGTCCATAGCCTCCCTGCCATAGTTGGAACTCTGTGAGGAGCTCTGACTGGTGGAGAGCCCCCCAGTGGTGTTACTGGTGAAGTGCATGTTAGTCCTGCGGGCTCGTGGACCACCCAGCCCACGGCCTGGGTGAAACATCCTCCTCACGTGCCGCACGCCACTGGACTCATCGTAGATGTTTCCATTAAGGAACAATATTCTGTATTTTTGAACATGTTTTAATTATTAATACCTTCCTGGTTGAGTTTTCTTCATTTCTTTGAACTTCCTGCCGTTTTGTTGCCGGGCAGTAAAAGTGACAGTAAAAGTTTTTAAAAAGGATATCAAGTCTCTGGGCGCTCTATGTTCAAGCGTGAGATGAGCAGCAAAATCATCCGTCACATGGTTTGGGTCGCCTCCCGGCAGCGCTGCACATATGGGGCAGATCTGGAGAGTGGGGCAAACGTAGCGTTATCAACACACTTGACTGCACTTTTAACATCTGTTCAAGTGAAATCGGCACAGATTCAAATCCACAGAGAAAACAGGAAGAAGTAGAACCTTGGAGGAGAACATGGATATGGATAAAGTGTGTGTGTGTGTGTGTGGGGGGGGGCAGTGACCAAAACATGCCATGTTTCCAGGGTGTCACCCACTGCTCCTCCCTCACGAATAGGTAAAACGCAGACAAATTTTCTTGAATGTTTGCCATGACAAATGACGCTTACTTGTCCGGGTTTTGCATGACGTGACGGAGCAAGCAGAACAAGGTGCGGTTTGATAGAGATGGTGCTGTGAAAGACAAGTCCTCAGTCCATTCACTTCTCTTTTTAAAACCGTGAGAAATAGACTTTCATTTAATGCGTCACCCGGTCCAGACCCACGTTTCCCTCCATTGTTATTTAACCACTGCGTCGTGATAAAGAATCGTGTTTGTCATTTAGTGAATCAATGCCCCCTGCGTGACTTGCTCTGACAGGGGCAGGGTGTATGAAAGGTTTATTTCTGCTTTATAAAAAGTTGTTGCAATCCGTTCAAATTCAGTATTTCTGGTGAGAGTATTCTTAGCACCAGGCTTAAATAACTGTGTTTTAATGTTTAATGTGTTTCCACAATACATATAATCTTTAAAAGTGCACTTTTCAAAAACTAGGGAAAAGGCCTTGAAATAAATCTGGTGCTTTTAAAAATGTCAGTTGTCATGTTAAGCCTCCAAGCAGTTCATTAATATCAAAAGTAAGCTGTAAGAAGGTCACAATTTACTTGTCAACATTTCTTTTAATGCGGCACTAGAGCTGAAGCTAAGATTCAACCATGATCTTGAAGCAAGTTGCAAATACAGTGGAACAATCGAGACATGAGCGTCCCGACATACCAGTATCCCGAGGAACGAGCAAGGCTTCAAGCTTCAATTTTTGCTTTGAGATACAGGTAGAGATTTGAGATACCAGCACACATACACGCCTCACTCGTTCACTTCACGTGTTTGTCGACTGCCGTACGCATCTCTTACGTAGTGTACGTGAAAGGTACGCTACGGAATCAAGTGTCTACGTATGAGCCTTCCTTCCTTCCTTCCTCCCTCCTCCTCCTCCTCCACACATGCATTGGTTTTTTGTGTGTGTATGTCTCTATAGCAATTGATTTTTTCCCCCCATTGTTATTAGCACTAATAAGGGAGTTTTTTGGCTGGGACGGATACATTTTTTTCCTGTTATTTCTTATGGGAAGGAAATTACCGTATTTTCCGGACTATAAGCCGCTACTTTTTTCCCATGCTTTGAACCATGCGGCTTATATAAAGATGCGGTTTTCTATGGATTTTTCTTCAGGACGACCCCTTGCTAGAATGCCAGGGGAGCGTTCTAGCAAGGGGGGCGTTCTAACGCCAGGGGGTCGTTCTAGCAGGGGGGTGTTCTAACGCCAGGGGAGCATTCTAGCAGGGGGGTGTTCTAACACCAGGGGGTCGTTCTAGCAGGAAGTGCAAAAACAAGACTGACAGGGGAAGTCAGTGCAAAGAAGAACACGCTAGTTTTTATTTAGCACGACAGCGAATTATTTTCACACCCTCACCCCGTCATCATGGAAAGCACACGAAGAAGTTCATATGATGCAGCTTTCAAGTTAAGTTAAGCCATCGATCTGGCTAGCCAGGGAGGAAATAGGGCTGCTGCACGTAAGCTTGGCGTTAATGAATCCATGGTGAGACGTTGGAGACGGCAGCGGGAAGAAGAGAGCAGCGCACCTTCAGAGGCAACTTAACCTCGGGATGACAGTGACACGGAGAGCGACACTGACAGAGAGACTAAAACGGTATGTGACGAAGTTTTTCTGAGGCTGTTCAATTCCGACACTGAAGAAGACGACTTCAGCGGTTTCAGTGCGCAGGAGGAAGATGAATAAAGCCATCAATTACTTTTCTGTTTTGTTCGATCGGTACTTTTACTGCCCTGTTAAAGGCACTGTTCGGAAACAATCAGTTCAGGTATATAAATAAACATTTACGGTACAAAATCTTTCTGTGTTCTTGTGTATCTGGTAAATATGTTATTCCTCAACCTGGATATCGGCTGCTTATAGTCCAGTGCGGCTTATATGTGTACATTTATTTTTGTTGTTGTTTTTTTTTTAATAGTGGGTGCGTCTTATATTCAGGTGCGCTCTATAGTCCGGAAAATACGGTATTTGAGATACGAGCTCTGTCCTGGAACGGATTATGCTCATATCTCGAGGTTCCACTGTATATGTAACGTACTATGACTGATTTTATTTTATTTGTTCAGCTGACAAAAAAAAAAAAAACCCACCACGGGTGTTTGGAAAGACAGCACACAATTTTAGCACTAGCATCAACGTACCACTTCTGTGGAGGTCTCCGTGTGCTCGGCTGCCACGTGTTCCTGCAGCGAAATCTCTGTGTGGCCCATTCTGCCACAGTAGGGACATGTAAAGGCCTGGGGCTGCTCCACTGAGAACGGCTCTCCACCGTAGTACAGGTCTGGAAGACAAGGGAGGCACTCTGTTTGAATATGGTCAAGATTTACAGTCGTCAAAATGTATTCTTTTGTTGTTTGTTGGGTTGGTATTTGCATACACTGCGGGGAAAAAGTTTTCATTTCACTGACACACCTTGAGCTCAAAATACCATCTCATTGTTCAGTGTATTTACTTTACTGTTAGTGTTGATGTGAATGTTTATACTTTAACACTTATGGTCCACATGAGTTTTCTCCTGTGATCTCACACATTCTGGCGTTTTAACAACTTTGTTTCACAGTTACAGTGTGTCCCGAGTGTGAAAGGCCAACATTAACAGATGTCACGATGCTAACCACTAGAACGGATCATTGAAAACAAATGCAATGCACACACAAAGTTAATATCATTTAAAGTAATACTAGACATGATGTTCACCAGTGAATATCTACAGCTGTAGTCAGACCTAGTCTTTTTCTCGCTGTTATCCACAAACCTAAGCCAAAATCACAGTAACAGAGTGTGAAAAACATCCACGTCACATCAATCACTGCTCAGTCTGTGGGGAAAAGTCCTGTCAGAGATCAGGAGCTGGCAGAAATGAAAACTACAGCTCCAGTCTGCTGGTCAGGAAGAATCTGTAACCGAAGGTTGTTTTTAACAGCGCTGATGTGTCAAATCCACACTTGTTCAGGTTTTTTTTTTTTCAGCTTTGGTTTCCATCTGTGTTAGTGTGAAGTCGCGACCAGAGGGAAAAAACATATTTCTTCTGTCTTTTTTCTTTTTTTTTTTAAATCACAGAGGCCGAAATAAAACCCAGCAACATTTTACCACTGAAGAATTGTCTTTCCACTGGTCAGAACTCCACTTATGGGTATGTTTTTCAACATTTTTTGTTGTCTTTCTGAAAATCAGCCCCTGCTTCCATCTGCATAACAATGAACACCAGAGCTGGGTATGTGTTTTAATCTTCTTTTTCTTTCGGCTTTGTCCCTTTTTTCAGGGGTTTGCCACAGCAGATCATTGATTTCCATCTCTCTCTGTTCTCTGTACCTTCTACTCTGACTCCAACTATCTGCATGTCCTCCCTCACTACATCCATATATCTCCTCTTTGGTCTTCCTCTCGTTCTCCTACCTGGTAGCTCCATCTCTAACATTCTTCTACCAATGTATCCACTGTCCCTCCTCTGCACATGTCCAAACCATCTCAATCTGGCTTCTCTAGCTTTTTCTCCAAACCTTCCTGTCTGTGTTGTCCCTCTAATGACCTCGTTCCTGATCCTGTCCATTCTTGTCCCTCCTAAAGAGAATCTTAGCATCTTTAACTCTGCCACCTCCAGCTCCGCCTCCTTTCTTCTGCCTATTGCTACCGTCTCTAAACCATACATCATGGCTGGTCTCGCCACCGTCCTGTAAACCTTTCCCTTCACCTTAGCTGACACTCTTCTGTCACAGATCACTCCTGACACTTTTCTCCAGCTGTTCCATCCTGCCTGTACTCTATTCTTCACCTCTCTTCCACAGTCTCCTCTGCTCTGAACAGTTGATCCTAAGTACCTAAACTCCTGCACCTTCACCACCTCTGCTCCTTGTAGCCTCACTATTTCACTGTTCTCCCTTTCGTTTACACACATGTACTCTGTCTTGCTGCGACTGACCTTCATTCCTCTTCTTTCTAGTGCAAACCTCCACCTCTCTAGGTTCTCTTCTAGCTGCTGCCTACTCTCACTACAGATAACAATGTCATCTACAAACAACATAGTCCATGGGGACTCCTGTCTGACCTCATCTGGGTATGTGTTTTAATATGTTCTTTATTTTCATCAGCGACAGAAATATGTGGTTCGTTTCTGCTACAACAGTCAAGTTATTTCTAAAAGGTGTCTTGTGATCAAAAACAACAATAATAATAACAATATCACTGATAAACAGACTCTGTACTTACCAAAGTCAACTCGGGTTAATATACACTGCACGGGATGCTCTGTCGTGTGTCTAGTTGTAGTCGCACCGCTCTCGTAGCACGATGCACACAGGTCGTAGTCGTAGCATATTAAACATTTGTATCGTCGACCTCTGAAGTTGCCTTTTAAACACGCGTCACAGCTCACGCCTGATGGACAGGAGAGAACACAGGTCACACAGAGGGGGGGAAAAAAATTTAATTTTATCAACATTTAGAAGTTGTATATTTCACACCTCAATGTACACATGGAAATTACGTGGCGTAATACTTACTGCACGCACTGTATTAGAAGTCACGATAATTTAACCGTAACAAAACTTTAGTGTTCAATTCTTTTTCATTAAAAATGATCTTCAATAGGTGGTGAACATGAAAGAGCATTTTAAAAAATAAAAATAAATAAATAATGCATATCAATGTCTATAAATAAGACAAAACTGGAGCAAAGTGTTTGCACACCACAGCAGTTGGTTTTCCATTTAATAAATTCCACTGCATTTGAATTAAACATTTCCCAGTATAATGTCAGCATTAATAATAATAATTTTAAAAAATCAATTTCAGACAGGTATTGTGATTGAATGGAGTGATTACGTCAGTGCAGCTGCGTCAAAGCCAAACAGAAGAGAAAAGAACACGTCTGCAGCAGACTGCAGCTCAGAGGACGGGGACAAAGGGATCAGGCTGCAGAGTGATCTTGGTTGACCCTTAGGTCGTACACTAAGTCTCAAGTCTGACATGGCAGCTGCAGCTGATGTTGATGTCAGTTCACTAATGGAAAAATCCTTAAGAACTTAATCTCCCTCTATATATGAATTAAATAACGTAACTAACAAAAAGTGATGTCCGATAATATTGGCAGACCGATATTATCGACCAGATACAAGCACATTTTGTAATATCTGTAAGAATCATTATCGGTTTTTACTCTGATAATGAAAACCCAGTAACGCAATGCCTGGTTTTCACAAAATGATGATTGCTCTAAAAACAGTTTAACACCCCACCCACAGACCAGTCAGATGCCTGAGTGATCTGAAGAGCTTTTATTGAAACACAGTTGCAGTAACTCGTTCTTAACTCGACAAAAAGTTAATATCGGACATCCTTACTTACAACTACAGCGGTTTGGCACTAAATTGGTGGTTTCTTCTTCAAGATCCTGTGGCAAATTGAGTCTCTCAAAAAAATGTTTTTTTTTTAATTAAAGAGTCATAACAGTAATGGAGGAGTGTTGCAATCAATTTAAAATAAAGAAAAATATTATTAATTAATAATATAATAATATAATATAATTAATATAATATAATTAATAATATTATTAATATTAAAAATATTATTATATACCTAAAGTTAAAGTTCCTTGATTGCACCACAACATGGGTCATCTTACATTTGTATGTGAACATTAAGTAATTTATTTTTTCCAATTCTAATCAATAAAACTGACTAGAATTTCTAGAAAGAAAAAGTGATTGTGACGTTTTTAATAATGATGATGATGGAGTGAAAAATGCTGTAAAAAATATGATTGTTTGTTTTTTTGTTTTTAAATCAAGCTAAGCTACATTGTCAAGTCAGTTGGTGATATAACGCTATACATATGATGTCACTGCTCTAGACTGCTGACAGATGCCTCCCTGTCATTACAGCCATTCGTGTGAAGGCCGTCACCTCGAGTGTCACACAGGCAAAACAGCACCTTATGTTTTGAACCCTATGCTATCTTGATTGACTTGGACAGTCGGCCCACCACGGTGTGTATAGTATGTCAGCGGACTGTCGGCACCTCCTCATATATAGTGGCGAAGTTCTTGGAAGCTCACAGCCAATGGGAGCCTGCTGTGCTGGGCAGTAGCACCAACGTAAATGACAGCAACCACAGGAACCACACAGTGTCGGCAAGGTAACAAATCTTGATCACTACCCAAGACGAGGACAACAACACAAACCTGGAACATAAAGGGCCGCACAGGCCTGAGGAACCATAGATGTTGGCCAATTACAACATTAAAACAAAGATTAATTGTATGGGAGGGCGGGAAGGCGGTAATGAGCCGGTTCGCCATTTGCAAAGAGGCTGATAAAACTAAACTAACTTTACAAAGGGGAGTGAGTGGATGAACATACACTGGGTTCTACGTGATTCCAACAGCGAACTTCCAGCCCGACAACAAGGTTGGCCACAAGGACGAGGTGAATGTTGGTCTGCTGGATGTGAGCTGTATAAACAGTGATTCAAGGATGAACTTTGACTTCGGGGCGGTTCAACTCACGCTAACTATAATATTAACGATATGACACGTTTAGATTTGATCCACGACAATCTGGAATTCCTCTGAGCTACTCTCCGGTGTGTTTCCCTGATCCCGGCACTCCCCCTTTCACTCAGCCCGGTGCTCGCTCACCTGCAGCCTATCAGCGGTTAGCACGCAGGCTAGTTAGCATATTTAGCTGACGTTTACTAGGCTTTTTCTCTGATGTGTGGTTTCATGAAATACGCAAGAGTCCACTGCGACACTGTCTGCACCACATAATAATTTACATGCAGCCATTAGCAGCGACTCCGTTGAAACGAACACACACACACACAGACAGAACTGCAACCTCGCTGCTAACGCTAGCTAACGCGAAGCTGCAAAACAAGAACCCGTCCGCCAGCTTCGGTTAGCTGTCGCTGCTTTGACAGCGTTTTCATTAGAAATCCCGAGCCGCTCACTGCTGCTGTGGTCCAGTGTTCACTCACCTTCATGTCGGGACATCCTACGAACACTGACACAGCCCCCTGCTCGGGCTCCCGGGCTTGCACTGAAGGTTAATACAGGTGAAGTGAGAGAAGAGACGCCGGGGCTGGCTGCCTGTCCCTGGCCTCTTCCCTTTTGAAAGATCCGGTCTGCCCCCCTCCGCCTCCTGCTGTGTCACTGTCCGCTACGGTGCTCATGTGTCCACAAGATGGCGCTGCTGCTTCGTAGGTAGTTGGGTTTGGCGCTTGAGCTCTATCTCGTTCTATCTCAGTGTCTACATATATATTTACATTACATCTACATTTTTGGAACTGTAACAAAACAATAAAGGTCACGATCATTGTCTTGGTAATTATCAGTTAATTATTAAATTATTATCTCTATTGTCTTCTATTTCATACTTTTCTTCACTCTTCCTCATATTGGTATTATGACGCATTGGCATCAAATTTTCAAACTTTTTTTTTCTCTTACTCTTTTCATTGTCCATTGTCCTCCTCTGTGTCTTTTCCTCTTCTTTGTCAACTTTTCCTTAGTCATCTGCTTAGCCGTTGTCATCTTTGTGATCATTGTTGCCATGTCATTGTCATTGATTCTTCATCTTTTGTGTAATTGTTTATTTTGTTCTTTTATTCATCATCATCCTTGAGAACTTTTTGTTCCCTCCTCTACCAACAAACCCACATTCTGTTACTGTTGAACAGTGTACAACAGCGTTTAGGACTTATGTCTACTATTCAATTAATGACTTAAAACTGTTATAGAATTTTATAACAAGAAAATATATGTTCCTTATGTTGAACTGGTCCAAGTGTCTATTTTTTGCTACATTGAAACAGTCAGTAAGAACACAGTAAAATGCAAGTGTTAACATTTTGCACTCCCTGCTCTTTCTGCTCTCACTGCACAGCAGCCAGCATGGGTCAGTTGATTTTTTTAAAAACATTTCAATGTAGCCCATTGTTGGATCCTGTCAGGCAGACCTTGCAAAGCAAAATCTGGACATCTCCGCTGAGTGCAGAGTCAAAGTGGTTCTCAGACCAAGCACCTGGCTGTGAGTTGAGGATGGAAAGAATAACATGCCTTGTGCATAACAAGTACCTTTTACTTTGAATTAATAGGGCAGTGTAACAAAGATATTCTGGGAAATACTTGAGCTTAAGTGCAGCTGGAAGTCTAACAGGATTTCTTTTTTTTTATTTAAATCATGTTTTTTTTTTTTACTTTTAGAAATATTTATTTTGTGTATTTAAAAACAGTGGTGCTTTGGCCCAGAGGCATTGTCTCTGTCATTAGTGTGCAACCCCAGGGTTCACCTTCTGGGCAAGATTGAATCCCAGTTAGGGAGGTTGGTACCTTCCAGTGGACTCACCACCCATGGTGAGTGGAGACTGCTGTCCCCCGTGACCTGGTAATGGATAAGCGGATGAAAATGAATGGATTTATTAAAAACAACAAGTGCAGAGGTATGCCTCCATGTAAATGTACTAGTTTTAAAATGTTTGGTTTAAACACTACAATTAAGACCATCACATTTATTTTTTTTTATTTTTTTTTTGTAATTTGTCTCTTTTTATCTGAATAATTACAATGTATGTGGAAAATTTGTGATCAACCATAGAGCATGTCAAAGAAATGAAGTACCTGAGGAACTACAGTACAACTGATAATGATGATTATGAATGAGTACAGTACAATGTCATTGTTGTCTTGGACACACGTCTGTCCCGTCACAACCAGTGGTGACAGTGATAGTGACCCTCGGGACATCAGTGATGTTTAAGAACTAATTGTTTCTGTAAGGATAAGCAGAACTGATTACGTATGTTGCACTGCAGCATCTGGTCACGCAAGCTTGAGGGTTCTTCAAAGGGTCAGCCTAATGTGCCTCGGAACAACAGTACATATGCAGGCTTTGAAGACTTGTGACTAAAGAGTGGCATCAACAATGTCACATAGGTTTAGTTTCCACTGACAGTAGTGAGATCTGCAGGTATGAGCCCATACACTGGGATTTGTGTTGGTGATACAGTAGCAGTTTAAAGTTTATTAAAACCGTGGATGAGATGTGTGGAGATCATGTCAGAGAGAAAAGTTTAAATATTTAGATAGACGGTAAAAAAAAAGTAACGCATGATATTTAAAAAAAAAAGATTAATTTGCAATTTGTGTGACTTTAACATAACTTAATGCAGCAGATTGGATAGAAGTGGACACCACTAGGTCACAGGTCACCACGCGACTCATTTTGCACACAGCTTTACAGTGTTGGACCTGCATGTTGTTGGACTTCTCTTTTAAAACAAACAACACAAAGAAATAGATAGATAGATAGATGATGAACGGATGGATGGATGACAGACAGATGATACATAGATAGACAGACAGATAGATAGATAGGTAGATAGATAGATAGACAGACAGACAGACAGACAGACAGACAGATAGATAGATAGATAGATAGATGGATAGATGAAGGCTGGATGGACAGATGATGGAGGATGGATGGATGGATGGATGGATAGATAGACAGACAGACAGACAGATAGACAGACAGACAGACAGACATACAGACAGACAGACAGACAGATATACAGACAGACAGACAGATAGATAGATAGATAGATGGATAGATGAAGGCTGGATGGACAGATGATGGAGGATGGATGGATGGATGGATAGATAGACAGACAGACAGACAGATATACAGACAGACAGACAGATAGACAGATATACAGACAGATATACAGACAGATATACAGACAGACAGATAGACAGACAGACAGACAGATATACAGACAGACAGACAGACAGACATACAGACAGACAGACAGACAGACATACAGACAGACAGACAGACAGACAGATGGACAGACAGACAAATATACAGACAGACAGACAGACAGACAGACAGACAGACAGACAGATAGACTAGCTTATGACCTCATAAGAACCTTTTGACTCAGTGCATGTTGGAACTAGCGGCGTGACCGTTACTTGACTTTGTTTTCAAACACACTCCAAAGCAGTTCAGGTTCAGGTAGCAGAGGCTGCCGCTGTGCTGGTGGCAGTGGGTGACACTTCCTACTGGGGGGCTCCATGCATTTACACAACACTGGTGTTATTGTAGCAGGCTGCCTTCCATGAGGGCACCCTTTCTTTGGCTGTTTCAAATTGGTTGGTGAGCTGAACCGATGGGCTGGCCTCGTGCCAGTGGTGTGGGGACGATGCTTTTAAAGGGGGGAAGGAGGGAGCATTCCTTTTCCTCCCCCCATCCCTGCCTGCAGCCTTTTGAACAGTTCTATAGATACACAGGGGTATTGTGAGTATTGTATTTGTGCTCATTTTTGAATTACATTTGTAGTATTTTAAAGATACTTCAATTTGCTGATGCCCTGTGCAGAGTTTTATATTGTGGTTGAGAACCCCCTCCCCTTTCGATTCTATATACCAGTCATTTAAGGACAAGTATTCAGCAACATCTGCTTATTTTTCACATATATACCATATATAAATGCAACCCCCTTCACCTTAACTGACAGCTCACTGACCACAGTGAGTGTTCTGGTTTGATCTTTGTTTTACATTTTTCTCGAGAAATGAGAAACTTATGGCATTAATGTCTGAGTAAGCCGTTAGTCACTGTCTGCTGGCTGTCTGTGGTGGTTTGACACAGAGCGCCTGTGGTGTTCGGAGCTGTACACCCCCCACAGTGTTGGGCCAAAATGTTAAAATAACTCTGTGTAGCCCATCAATTTAAATACTTTATGTCCATGTTATAAAATGTATGAAACTATGTTAAATTAAAATTACAACAGAACAGTTTTTTTTAAATTATTAGTCTTCTTCAAATTCAAGCATTTACACCTGCTACTTTTTACTATTTTCATCTTTTGGTTGTAATGTGAAATGCGGTGATCCAAACTGGAGGCATATTCAGAGACAATGCTTTTCCTGATGCAAATGTATAATGAGAGGTTTATTCTAGTCCTACTCTGGTGCCACAGCTATAAAAGCATCAGCCAAATTAATCCGAACTTAAACATTTTAACCCAGAACATAATTAGATATCGGGTGACGTGTACATGTTCAGGCTTGCTCAGGGTGTGATACGGAAACACATCCTCCTGTGACCTTGTCTTGTAGTCTCAGTGATTCTTTGAAGCTCGTGGTTGCATTCTGTTCGCCAACAATGGCCCGTGAATAGGCCAGTTTGCGTCAGCTTCACTACACGCCCACGGAGAACCCACGCACGACGAGAGAAGCCTACTACGGCTTCCTTAGCTTGCCACGCCTCACAACGTAAACGAATGGGGGCTTGACCAATGGGGTGCGCCGTAGATCAGCCGATGATCAGATGATTGAAAGGGGGAACTGTTTAAAACTGTAATGACACCCTTACTCCACTTCATACATCTGCCGAGCGGCGTAGCCAGTGCAGACGCGCACCAGAACTCACCAGCGGCTCCGCTGCTCTTTGTCACCACTGCATCTGAACTCATTCACCCATCGTCCACACCAGCACCAGCAGCAGCAGGAGTCCGCCAACACAAAAGACTGTTCTTATTATCACACACATCTGCATCCCGGACTGAGAAATGAACCATAGAGTTCTGTTCACGTGGATTTTTGTGCACTGTGTCGCTTCGCTCCTCTATTCTATCCACGGAGAAAACGCTGTTCCCGAAGGTAAGAAAGCAAAAAAAAAAAACCCAAAACAACCATTGTGTTCTTCTGTTCATTCACTGCTGTCATTCATTCACTCTGAACTCCACATGGGGGAAAAAGATGTATATTTAACCTGCGCTTTTAATAACGACAACAACAAAAAACACTCATCTTTATTGAAAACCTTATGTGATTTAGGTTTGAATTATAAGTGTAGAAAAACGGGATGGATTTGAACTCCACAGTCTGCGACGTGTCCTTTTTGGGAGAGAGTGGGACACGGGAGCAAATCCACTCTCAACGCCACGTCTGTGTAAACTGTGCGGAAATATATTTGCTGAACGAGCTTCTGCATTTACCTTTGGCTGAAGTCATTTCGGCTTCATGTTAATCCACCAGTGACGTTTGTGGCCGCAGTGACACCGGTTTAAACCTATCCACCGACTCCGGCCGACCGGCTCTGGAGCTGCGCTTTCCTTCATTTCTCACAAAATTTTACCATTGGAACACAAGGTTTAAAGGTCGGACGTGTGTCGGGGGTGATAGGGGTTCTAGATGTTCTAGAAGAAGGCGGCAGAGCCGGTGACATTTGGGCTCTACGCCTGCGGCCCCAGTACAACTTGTTCTCAGCCTTTATTATCGTAGCAGGTGTGGGTTGGCGGTTATCCAATCCAGTCATTACGGAGTCTGAGCCAAACTGAAGAATCAATCCACTATTTAATATTTCGTATCAACTACAAGTTCCTCACTTAGGGGAGCCATAGTAAATTGATTTTTCTACCCCTAGAGGTCACTGTATATTACAGATATTTACGGTTTGGTTTTACCGTATGGATTTGTTACATCTTCACTTGTTTCTTTCGAAATTTAAATGTTCAAATATATTAAGTCAAATCCTGAGTGTATTCACACACGCTAACAGCATTGGTTTTGCCCAAGAACACATTGGCATGTAGGACCAAGGGGATTTTTGACTTATTAGACTAGCCACAACTACTGTGGATGTTAAGAAAAAACATAAAAAAACGCAAGCTTTATTTGTTAAATTTATTAAGTATTTAGTATTTATTAAGTCAAAAAGTTCTAAGACAGAAGTTGTATTTTGAAAAGGTGTTTATTTTAACAACTAAAACCTGATAAGACACACTCCTGGTGCTGTCTCCAACAGCGTTGACAGTTTTAATTGTCTTAAATTTGTCTAATGTGAAGCTGTATTTTTATCAACTTTTTTTTTTTTTTTTTTTTTAGCAAATCTGAAAACCTAACCTAAATCTGTCTGAGAACATACAAGTATATCTTAAAGCACAAAAATGATCCCATGTCTTTATCTCTGTTTTCACCCATCAGGAGAAAATGATGAATTGAATAAATTATCAGAAAACAAGGTTCTCGACAGATCAATCAAGTACAACATGAGGAAGAGTTTGGATCTGGACCAGGAGGGCTGCTACCTGCAGACTGGCAAAAAGGAGTGTCTAGAGAAGTGTAGCTTCAACGCTACAGCCAAGACCATCTTCATTATCCACGGCTGGACGGTACTTATCAGCCTTACTGATTTTCCCTCGTCCTATCTCCTTGTGTGTGGGTTTATATGAAAGAGAGCGTCATGAGCATCATGTGTCTCCATGGCGGTAGTCTTGCCTTAATGTTGCTACTCTAATGCTTTGATTGCTGGAATGTGTCATACAAATGTGAAATAACAGAGCAGTGTGTGAGAGGGAGGGTATCACAATACAGCAGTCTGCCTGACTCTAGATGACCCCCCCTTTTTTTTTCTTTCTCTCTTTTTCAGATGAGCGGTATGTTTGAAAACTGGATGCACAAACTGGTCTCTGCAGTGATGCAGCGTGAGAATGAGGCCAATGTGGTGGTTGTTGATTGGCTCTCCAGGTCTCAGCAGCTCTACCCTGATGCAGTCAACCACACCCTTGGTGTGGGTCTTGATATTGCCAACATGCTAAACTGGCTTCAGGTGTGTGAAATTTTTGTGATTTCGTTTTGCCTTTTTTAGTGTATATGATTCATGTCAGCGCAATGTTTTTTTTTTTTTTTAGTGTTTATTGTGGTAAATGGAGAGTTTCTGTAGCAACAGCTCTACATGGAGTACTGTTGAGCACATGCTCTGCTTTCCCATGATGCACGCTGATTCTATGTGTGTGTCTTCAAACAGCGTAAATGGATCTCCTGTGAAGTCAGCACACGCTGTGCATTTGAGTCATAACAGACTGTGTGAGATCAATGCCATTTTGGCAGTTGTGGGTTTAATGCTGAGCAACAAAGAAGCAGCCGAGCAAACCTGCAAATCCACAGTACTAGTTTCTGTGGTATGCTGAAAGTAGTGTAGTACAAATAAAATAATACTATACATAGGACAAAATACTTACATAGGACTTTTAATCATTTTTATTCCACAATTTAGGACGTCTTTCAGAGGAGCAAATCAAATGCCAAAACTCTCCTAGGTACAACTTTGGTTGCTTTCAGTACCAGGCCCTTGTTACTTTCTTTATAAACAGTAGTGAATCAAACATGGATAACTGTCTGTTTAGCTGTAAAGCTAAAACAAGAAACCCCATTTAGTTGAATTGTCACTGAATTAGTCAATTTAACAAATGGCTTCTTAGGGAGGATGTAGGCATCAGGCCGTGCACTCGTGGACCTGCACAAAGAGAATTCCCTGGAGACTTAGTGAGGCAGATGGCGGAGGAGCTCCATTCAGGACACCTTCAGTAGATTTGTTTCGGGTTAACTAAACTTGGCTCAACTGCCGACCCAGTTGGTTTTAACTGGCTGAAACATAGCATTTATTCATTGTGGGTTGGAAATGGCAGCTGAACTGATCGGAGCATAACTCTTCCTTCTAACAGGAAGAACTGCAGCTGCCTCTGCAGAATGTGCACCTCATTGGCTACAGTTTAGGAGCTCATGTAGCTGGCTATGCAGGGACACATGTACAAGGCACCGTTGGCAGAATTACTGGTGAGTTTAGTGTGAAACCACAAATCTTTAAATCCAAGAATGTTGCTGCTTTATTCCCCTGACCTTTTGTCTCATGTTTGTGAACAGGACTGGACCCAGCAGGACCAATGTTTGAGGGCGTTGAAGAAGAGAAGCGCCTCTCTCCAGATGATGCCGACTTTGTGGATGTTCTGCACACGTACACCAGAGAGGCTTTAGGTGTTAGCATCGGGATCCAGCAGCCAATCGGAGACATTGACATCTACCCCAATGGTGGTGATATTCAGCCGGGTTGTGCACTGGCTGATGTGCTGTCACTGACGGGAAGTAAGTGTTTGCCGTTGGGTGTGTTTCCCTGCTCCACACAACACCAACTCTTCTGTGTATGATTATAAGGAGTGAAGCTGACGTGCCTTTGTTTCTCTGCAGATTTCATGGATGTACTGAAGTGTGAGCACGAGCGTTCTGTACACTTGTTTGTAGACTCTCTGATGAACAAGGACCACATGAGCTTTGCTTACCAGTGCACCGGCCCCGATCGTTTCAAGAAGGGCATCTGCCTCAGCTGCCGTAAGAATCGCTGCAACAACATCGGCTACAACGCCAGAAAAATGCGCAAGAGGCGCAACACCAAAATGTACCTGAAGACACGAGCAGACACTCCCTTCGGTGGTGAGTTTACAACCACAGACATGAACTAATAATTTCCTGTCATTGTTATCATTTACTACTACACTTACAGTCAAAGCAAAACTGATAGTCATATCAGCAGTTGATTTATGGTATAACAGTTACCCTAATAAACTACTACTGTTCACAACTGTTTAACATCAATATCATTTCTTTTATCTTAAGGCTACCATTATCAGATGAAGATGCACGTGTTCAACAGGAAGCATTCGGACCATGCAGATCCCATCTTCAATGTGAAGTTATATGGAGCCAATAATGATACCACCAACCTGTTGGTTGACGTGTAAGTAAAAGAAAAACATCAAGTTGATTGTTTTTATTTTTTTAACACCAGCAGAGTTTTGACTACTGATTTACAATGTATTTTATTATATATTTAAATTTAAAAATCATGTCCATATATGTTTGTGCATTGATGTAATTTTTTCAGATGTTAATTATGCCTATATATTTTAGAAACATTTCCCGAAACATTTGTTTTTAATTATAAATAACTGAAGTTTTTTTTTTTTTTTTTTTTTTATCATTCTTTAGCCAAGATGGCAAAATCGGCCTAAATCTGACCAACACCTTCCTGGTTTTTACTGAGGATGACATCGGTGACCTGCTGAAGATTCGTTTGGTCTGGGAAGGCGAGGCAGACTCTTTGGGTTCCTTCTGGAAGTACTTTAAGAGTTCACTGTGGTCACAGAAAACCAAACCTATCCTTGCGGTACGACGGATTCGTGTAAAAGCAGGAGAGACACAAAAGAAGTAAGTGTCAGTGGGAAACGCTTTGTCTTCTCCGAGTCTGGTATCACTGTAGAGTGACAGGGTTTGACATTGTTTTTCTCTTTTTCCTCTTCCAGGTTTGCTTTTTGTGCAGAGGACCTCTCAAAAATTGAGATTTCACCTGGTGAATCTAAGACCTTTGTGAAATGTCCTGATGGTTGGGATGTCAAACCAAGGAAAAGGTAAGGAATGTTTAGATTTTGGAACACTAGGCGAAGTAGTTATGCAATAGATATTAATTACTGTTAGATTTGAGTGTGACTTATCTGCTGGTTTGTGGTTTACAGAGTGCCCATGTAAAGGTAACAATACTGCACTCCCTACAACTAATCCACCATCGCCATGGGGACCCGACGTGGATGGAGCACTTCCTTCTCTTTATTTGAGCACTTTTCTGTTGGAGGAAGGTCGATCAGCGCATGGTGATGAGGAGCCTTGGAAATTGTTAAATGGTTTCCAATGGTTCCAGGAATTCTGGGACTCTGGGCTCCGTCCAGCGAATCAGGACGGTGGCTGACAGGCTGGAAGCAGACACAATCTTGCACAGTAGATTGCCTGCAGAATATAAGATAATGTTTTTCGGTCGTTTGGAGGAGAGTTCAGATCTGTAACAGTGGGACTAACAGCAGCAAATGTAGTGGCTTGACTGTGTATTTTTAAATGTTCTATTTATGAAAGAAAATTGAAGTACTGCTAGACAATTGTTATTTATCGGCACATCCCAGATGCAGTATTTGTGTTTGTGCGCATTTTTATGAATGTGTTTATCTGTGTGTGAAGAAAATGTGCCTTTCTGCTGAGATTACTGATACACTGTATAAATGAAGGAAATACCTTATACAATCAGTCTGAGGTTTTGTGTGTTGTAAAAGTTTGTGTATGGCTTATTCCTGGGTTGTGTTCATGTGTAAATAATGTAGATTTTTTTGAATAAAATGTGCACCCTTTTTACTTGTAGATACAGTTGTCTTGTATTTCTCCATTAGCCCTAACATGTAATGACACCTGCCTCTTTAAATATCATGATTACTGTAAATTCACTTAATAATATTGATAGCTCTGAATGAAAAAAGCCAGGTGGGACTGGTCGTGGTGTGGAGGTGAAATATAAACAGACTGGATCTCACCTCTAAATTTGCCATTGCCTAGGGCGCTGAATTTGCCCCTCTTCTTCGTGTTATTCCGAAGGAGAAACGGCAGGTGAGGCAGCTAGATAGCTTCACCTCGGACTGTGCTCTCACAATTATTGCGGTATTGTCTCCATACATAAGTCATCAATATTTGTTTGCAAACACGTTTATTTTAGACTCTGGCTTTCTACTATGACTCAAATATATTTAATAAGCACCTGATTAATATTTAATTTCGCCGATGCTACATATTAACCCCACTGTAAAGACGAAAATTGAGGCAAACAGTTTCGCCAAAAGAAAGGAAAAAAAAACAATTCAGTGTTGACATTAAATAAAATATGCCTTGCCTTTTCTTGTTATGTGTTTGTTGAACAGTCTGTATAAAATGGTTAAAGCAATAGATAGTTTTCCTATGATGTCACGCTACTACCGTAGTCCATCTTGTGGGGCAACAGAGTGTATAGATATATATTAAATACACTAAAGAACACTGATAATGGTAAATACCTGTGTTGTGAGGGGTTGTACCAACCAACCCATATCCAGGCAAAAGGCATTACAAAATCTGTTCTGAACACTTTATTTCGGGTAATTACATTATATTTTTATTTAATTTATATGTTCAATGTCAGTAAAATTAAAATATATTAAAATGTACTTTGCATACATGACAAATGTGCACAATACAAACATAAATTGTCAGCTGACCACAGTTCATATCATTATGTCCATGTACAATCAAACTATTTTTATTTTAATGAAGAAAGTAAAAAATACATTTTTTTTTTTTTTTTTGTGATTTTGGAAAAAAGTATAATCTAGTCAATAGTAGAACATGATTTTTTCATGTAAACTGTTATTCTAATGATGTTCACAAAAGACATACATCCGTACATGCCACTGTGATTTTTACATACCCACGCTGTATTATTTGGGTGTTAATAAATACCGTATGATATACATTGTCTGGCCAACTTTCAATGTCCGTCCGTAAATAATTTTCCTAATTTGTGCATAGCAATGTTTTTGATTTCTAATTTTTTTCAATTTCTTCCATAAGAATTAGGTTTTTGTAGGAATTAAAGTTCAGTGTCAGGAAAGATGTACGGCTATGAATGTGTCATCCTAGGGGGTGGGAGGCATTACAAGAAAAAGCACCATTGTGTTCATAGTACAGCACTGTTACAGAATTACTGTTACGTGGTGAATTGCTGATGGCTTTTTTTTGGTAAATGCCTTTTTCAAATCTAACTCTGAAGGAGTCCGTGCCTTTACGGCCATGAAACTCCCCACACTTACAGTAGTATACAGCAATATCTACCACCTTTTGGGAGAGTGACAAGCTCTGGCACAACAAACAAGTTTGTTCAGTTTTACAATGTTGAATAGGAAATGTGCCTGGAATATTAACTTGCCATTTTTTCCTTAAGGTATTGTTATTCAAAGTACTGATTATGAATTTTTGGAAAGTAAATAATCAGGAATGTTGGAGCTGGAGAAAAGTGTCAGGAGTGATCTGTGACAGAAGAGTGTCAGCTAAGGTGAAGGGAAAGGTTTACAGGACGGTGATGAGCCCAGCCATGATGTATGGTTTAGAGACGGTAGCAATAGGCAGAAGACAGGAGGCGGAGCTGGAGGTGGCAGAGTTAAAGATGCTAAGATTCTCTTTAGGAGTGACAAGAATGGACAGGATCAGGAATGAGGTCATTAGAGGGACAACACAGACAGGAAGGGTTGGAGAAAAAGCTAGAGAAGCCAGATTGAGATGGTTTGGACATGTGCAGAGGAGGGACAGTGGATACATTGGTAGAAGAATGTTAGAGATGGAGCTACCAGGGAGGAGAAAGAGAGGAAGACCAAAGAGGAGATATATGGATGTAGTGAGGGAGGACATGCAGATAGTTGGAGTCAGAGTAGAAGATACAGAGAACAGGGAGAGATGGAAATCAATGATTTGCTGTGGCAACCCCTGAAAAAAGGGACAAAGCGGAAAGAAAAAGAAGAAATAATCAAGAATGTTGATGACATAAGTACTAACATTCCTTTAGTAGTGAAGTATGTGCTGGTACATGTACAGGTAAGATAACATCCGGCTGAGCTTTTCCCTCCTCATTACCAACTTCATACCTGAAAACTTAGATCACAGAAACTCAAATATTTCACACCTCTGTGTTCACCTAAATTCCAGAAGGATGAGTAAGACAAACAATGTACTATATGGCGGTTTCACTTCCAAACGGTCAAGATTTTACTATGATAACCCAGACAAGTCTTCAACAGGTATATTACTGTGTTAAGATGATGACTCACTTTAGTTTTACAGTCTCAGAGTAGCTTAAATCCTCTTAATAGCATCTGCCTCCCCAAAGCCTCCCACCTCTTTAGTCAGCGTCTGGCCATTGACTTTAAAGCCTTCCAAGTCTGTAATGGTAACATCTGTGTTTCTCAGTCTATAAAATTTAAACCAAAGCTGTTTATAGTGTGATATCGGTTAAACTTCAGTAAAAGCAGAGATCAATGTTCCTGGATTAGCATAGTTTTAATGTGGTGTGCATGAGTGGATGAAGAATGTTTAGCTAAAAGTGAAAGACATCAACCAGAAGGAATTATCTAATATGTAGTTCACTTCTATCTTTGTTTTTATCTCTAATGTCAACTTTAAATTATCAACAAGTGTCCACATGGCAGCAAAACTGAAAAAGGACAGAAGGGTGTTCCCCCATAAAATAAACATCTTCAACAAAGAAAAACAAGTTCTAGGTATGAGAATAACAATTGAGCTGTCTTCTATTTCTAATCAAAAAGGGAACTGAAAAATTCTGGAGAAAGAGGGTTTTTTTTTTTTACATCCTACCACTACTAAGGAAATGATGTGAAGCCACAATTGAAACTACATAAATGTGTAATATTTATTTAAAAAATGATTTTCTTTGTCCAATGTAACGTCATTATCTTAGTTTTTGAAACACTAATGATGACATCTGATGATACTAGTATGAACCTTTTGGGGTTTTTTTTGCCTTGGTTTTCATTTTTTTTTTGTGGGAGTGTGCAGATCCTTAACTACTTGTAAGAAACACAAAATGTTTCAGTTTAATTTTTTTTTATTTTTCTTCTTTCCATTGTTAGGTTTTATTGTATAATGCATTTTATGCCAGTTAGTATTTGGTCTGTTGAAATAACTCCAACCTAAAAAAATCAGACTAGAAGTTACCTGTTGGTTTTAACCTATAGATACATTTAAACTGAGGGTTTTCTTTGACTTGGCGAGGTTATGGCCTGAATATCTGATTACTGATCTGTATTGTGATTGAGAGTTTGAAAGTTTGAAAGATGCCATTTAAAGGAAAACAGAATAAGTACGACTGGGGTCTAACGTATACACGGTTGTTTCTAGTGTTGCTGTTTGTTGGTGATATTACATTTATTTGTAGAGTTTCAGCTAAATGGGATAATATTTTGATAATTTGCCATTTTATTATTTTAAAGAAATGGCGCCTTGAAATATTGACGTACTCCTGTAAAGTCTAGCCACGCTGTCATTGCCACAGTGTGTTATGATAATGTTTGCGTTTCTGTGGCACTCGAGACTTTTTTTTAGAGCCAATGAATACGTACAGCACCACAAGAGACAAAGGCAGATGGGTTGGACGAGGGACCGGTCACCTCACATGATCCAGACTGTCCACACACTGTGATGCAAGTCAATGTGAGGAGCTGTTGAAAGAAGTATGCGAGGCGTGTCATGACATCATAGTGGTCCCAGTGGAAACACTGCCCTCTCTATGCCCACAGCATGTAAGACACTGACTGTAACGCCAGTAAAGTGGTTGTAGCATACCAGTCATCGTCTGGCAACAGTTGAAAAGACTGAGGTCATGTGGTCTACCAGTGTTCCCGTTAGGTCGGCGTCCTACAAATTTTGAAGAATCAGGATTGTGGGTTGGTGTGTTGTTTTGAAGGAATGCCTTCAGGAACCTAATCATTTGAGAACATAACCCACGGAAAATCCAATCTGTGAATAATATTTTTCTGAATAAAAAAGTTTGTTTTTCCAGTTGTCAGTTAATACACCACACCGACTCACTTATCTGAGTCTCCAGCTGATGTCACTCTGGTTGGTTTATAGAAGCTGGGTTTTTTTTTCTGAATCAAAAACAGATGTTCTTCTCTTATGTGGCTCATCCTGCCAGTGCAAACTATAAAGTTGTGATTAAAAGTTTCGAGTCAGATCAACTTAGATCTCCTTAAGGGTAAATGCAGCTCAATAGACTAGTGGTGCAGCACAGATGCTAATATAGCACTGGTGGTC
This sequence comes from Cynoglossus semilaevis, assembly GCF_000523025.1. Classification (NCBI taxonomy): domain Eukaryota; kingdom Metazoa; phylum Chordata; class Actinopteri; order Pleuronectiformes; family Cynoglossidae; genus Cynoglossus; species Cynoglossus semilaevis. The sequence goes on along the minus strand of NC_024328.1, from coordinate 9,820,923 downwards.
TGTCATTGAACTAGTTTAACAGTGTTGCTTTTGGTCGTCCAGGTTCTGTTTCAGCTCAACCCCAATTGATTACATTTGGCTATGTTTCAGTCCTGCCTACCTACGTGGTGCTTGGTACAGTAATACATACAGTTTTCTAAGTGATATAATCATAATCATTTTAGTTCAGTGACTCGATAAACCAGAGGTGTCCATACTTTTTCGACTTGGGAGCTATTTTCAAATGACCGGGGTAAAGTGATCTACCTACATTTAAAACTGTAAATATATATTTACTACTTTGATTAAATGGCTGTAATTCTATGGCACAATACCGTCTGACTCAACACTTCTATGGTGCTTACTTTAGCCCTAGTGATTAGTATCTTAAAATACAATTAAATCTATCATTTTAATTCTTTCTTCAAATGTAATTGCTCAGGATCTACCAGCACTCACTATGAGATCTACTGGTAGATCCCCATCTACTTATTGGACAGCCCTGCGATAAGCCATATTCACTTGTATCGTACCATACAGCTTTATATAATTTATCATATTTTTATGAACCTTGGTAAACAAACTACTTACTAATGTCTGCTCTTAATATTCATCATCTGCTTTCTCTTTTCCAATATATACATTCCAATATATAAATATCTATCTATCTATATATAAATATCTATATATATATAACATATATATGTGAAATATATCTACATTTATATTATATTATACCCCTCCTTGAAACTGCAACCTTAACGTAGTGGAGGGGTTCGATTATCCGAATGAACCTAAGAGCTATGTTGTCGGGGGCTTAATGCCCCTGGTAGGGTCTCCCAAGGCAAAGAGGTCCTAGGCGATAGATCAGACAAATAGCGCTTCATCATCCTCTTGGGGGACTTCAACGCCCACGTGGGCAGCGACAGTGACACCTGGAGGGGCGTGATTGGGAAGAACGCCCTCCCCGATCCGAGTGGTGTTTTGTTATTGGACTTCTGTGCTAGTTACAGTTTGTCCATAACAAACACCATGTTCAAACATAAGGGTGTCCATCAGTGCACTTGGCACCAGGACACTCTAGGCCGGAGGTCAATGGTTGACTTTGTAGTTGTGTCATCTGACATCCGGCTGTATGTATTGGACACTCGGGTGAAGAGAGGGGCTGAGCTGTCAACTGATCACCACCTGGTGGTGAGTTGGCTCCGCTTACAGGGTGGAAAGCTGGATAGACCTGGCAGACCCAAACGTATTGTGAGGATCTGTTGGCAACGTCTGGCAGAACTTCAACTCCCACCTCCGGGAGAGCTTTGAACAGGTCCGGAGGGAGGCTGGAGACATCGAGTCTGAGTGGACTATGTTCTCCACTTCCATTGTTGGCATGGCTGTCCAAAGCTGTGGCCGTAAGGTCTCCTGTGCCTGACATGGTGGCAATCCACGAACCCGGTGGTTGACACCGGAGTTAAGGGAAGTCGTCAAGCTTAAGAATGAGTCCTACCGAGCCTGGTTGGTTCGTGGGACTCCTGAGGCAGCCGACAGATACAGGCAGGCCAAGCGGACTGCGGCTCGGGAAGCAAAAACTCGGGTCTGGGAGAAGTTCGGGGAGGCCTTGGAGGAGGACTACCATTCGGCCTCGAAAAAATTCTGGCAAACCATCCAGCGTCTCAGGAAGGAGAAGCAGTTTCCCACCACTGCTGTTTACAGCGGGAGGGGGGAGCTGTTGACCTCGACTGAAGATGTTGTCGGGAGGTGGAAGGAATGTTTAGAGGATCTCCTCAATCCCGATGACACGTCTTCCGCGGAGGGAGCTGAGGCTTAGGACAGATGATCCTCCCATCTCCTGCACTGAGGTCACCGAGGCAGTCAAAAAGCTGCTCGGTGGAAAGGCGCCGGGGGGTGGATGAGTACCTCAAGTCTCTGGATGTTGTGGGGCTGTCTTGGTTGGCACGTCTTTGCAGCATCACGTGGCAGTCCACGACAATACGCCTGGACTGGCAGACCGGGGTGGTGAAGTTCGGGGAGGCCTTGGAGGAGGACTACCATTCGGCCTCGAAAAAATTCTGGCAAACCATCCAGCGTCTCAGGAAGGAGAAGCAGTTTCCCACCACTGCTGTTTACAGCGGGAGGGGGGGAGTTGTTGACCTCGACTGAGGATGTTGTCGGGAGGTGGAAGGAATATTTCGAGGATCTCCTCAATCCCGCTGACACGTCTTCCGTGGAGGGAGCTGAGGCTGAGGACTCAGCAACTGATCCTCCCATCTCCTGCGCTGAGGTCACCAGGGCAGTCAAAAAGCTGCTCGGTGGAAAGGCGCTGGGGTTGGATGAGAGCCACCCTGAGTACTCTCTGGATGTTGTGGGGCTGTCTTGGTTGACATGTCTCTACAGCATCGCGTGGCAGTCTGGGACAGTACCTCTGGACTAGCAGACCGGGGTGGTGGTGCCTCTTTTCAAAAAAGGGGACCAGAGGGTGTGTTCCAACTATCGGGGGATCACACTCCTCAGCCTCCCGGGAAAAGTCTATTCCAGGGTACTGGAGAGGA
>NC_024328.1:9790062-9817866 GCF_000523025.1 Cynoglossus semilaevis | reverse complement strand
CTGGGATGAGAATTAGCACCTCTAAGTCCGAGGCCATGGTTCTTGACCGGAAAAAGGTGGTTTGGACCCTCCAGGTTGGGGAGGAAATCCTGCCTTAGGTGGAGGAGTTTAAGTATCTTGGGGTCTTGTTCACGAGTGACGGTAGGATGGAACGTGAGGTTGACAGGCGGTATCGGTCCATTGTGGTGAAGAAGGAGCTGAGCCGAAAGCCAAAGCTCTCGATTTACCGGTCGATCGACATTACTACTCTCACCTATGGTCATGAGCTTTGGGTCATGACCGAAAGAACGAGATCCGGCTGAAATGAGCTTTCTCCGCAGGGTGGCAGAGCGCTCCCTTAGAGATAGGGTGAGGAGCTCTGTCACCCGAGAGGAGCTCGAAGTAGAGCCGCTGCTCCTCCACATTGAGAGGAGTCAGCTGAGGTGGCTTGAGCATTTACATTGCATGCCCCCCATTTGCCAAAGCTAAACTTGCCCAAGGGCAGCCAAATAACAAGGCATGACTCATGACTGTCAGGATAACATGATTCCACAGCTTTAGAGCCCCCAGAAGAACTGAAGGAAGTGTCGAAGGAGAGGGAAGTCTGGGTGTCCCTGTTCAGACTGTTGCCCCCGTGACCCGGCCCCGGATAAGTGGTTGATGATGGATGGATGGATGGATGGATATTATATTATATATAAATAATATTTTTTTAATCAGATAGCAATATTTGACACAATAGAAAAGTTTTTTGCATGAATGGACACGCATGAAATTAACAGCAAAATTGTTATATTTTTTATCTTGTTAATTAATACATTTTCCATTCTTCATCCTTAGTGAAACTCATCACCATTACTGTTAGTATATTCAACATTTTTGGTTGTAAACTAAAACATCTAATCACACTGTGTGTCTCTATCAGGATGGATTTTGCTAACATCAGCTCTGGTGTTATCAGCTGTATTTAGGTGATATGGTGAGAAGAAAACTCCAAACTAACACCACATGCACACAACAGACCATTTCTTAAGGGTGAACTAAAAAGCTCTTGAATTTGCTTCAGAAGGTTGGCCTTGGTTTAGAATTTTAACAGAAACATTAACCAATAAATTAATTTAACCAATGGTTTTGAAGATTTTTATTCCTGGACGAAAAAAATATCTAACATTTCACAACCACTGTTTTTACAGCCTTAGACATTAATTCTGCAGCTTGGTACTCATTGTCTGATGTTTCAGTTTTTTTTCTGCAGTTGGCTTGTTTTCCCTCATTACTGCTTCCATAATAATTGCCTTGGGTATTATTCTGTGGAGTTTAGGTAAATTTAGTGTTAAACAAACACAGTCAGGAAAACCAGTTCCTGTTGGAAACTATAATTACCTGAAACCAAATTAAATGTCAAATAGTCTTGTATTTGTGTAACATTTCAGTCTTGACACTGTTGGATAGTGTGAATCAGATCCACTGTTACTATGCATCTGCATCATTTGCATCAAAACATGAAAGTGGATCACAGATAGAGCAACACATAATCTCTCATACACTCACATTCAATTTTATTCCATCCCACTCTTAAACCAAAGTCATTAGTCTGAAGGCCGTTTTTTGCTTCACAGTAATAAAAACTTCCAAACTTCTTGTCTTGAGGCACGATTATGGATTTGTGTGTGTGGAATTCCTTTGACCATTTATCTACATGGTCTGATATGATGTAAAACATTGGTTTTGAACAGAAGGTCTAAGACTGTGGTCTCTCTTCTGCTTCATCCATGAGGGTTTCTGATGGGGTTCCGGTCAGGTCTTTATAGCCATGTCCTCATGGAACTTTCTCTTCACAGAGAGCACAACCAAGCTATAACTGTAAAAAGCATTTGCCAAAGCTAAACTTGCTCAAGGGCCGCCAAATAGCAAGGCATGACTCATCTGTCAGGATAACATGATTCCACAGCTTAAGAGTTCAGTGATGGTATCATCTGCACTATTGTAGCTAATGCTTGGCATCATGTGCAGTGATGTAAGGTGTGACCTACAGTGGCTTGGCCAGAGAAACGTGAGCCATGAGCTGAAGTAAGTGTTTTTCCTGGAGTGCTGCAGCTTTGGTTAGCAGACTTATGTTGACTCAATGTTGTGGATCTATATTGTGTATAATTTTGTGGCTGTCCTGGTCAAGTACTTTACCCATTGTTAGTTAGCACATTGTGTCTTACTGTACTTTTTTCCTGTCAGTTCTGCACCTTCTGCATTTAGATAATGTTCCCAATTTACATCAGACATCTTCGAGGAACTAAGTTGAATGACCCTTTAAGTCTGACTTTGGTTCTCGAGGATGTTGCTTCAGGTATCAATTTTAACCCTTTCATGCATGCATGACGGTCACTACAGTGGACAGCTATTAAAATGTCATTTTCTATGATAAGAATAGGTTTTGATGGCAGGCAAAGAACCCTCTACAGTGGACGCCTGAGAATCCACTGTAGAGGCTTATATGCAACATTGCCATCAAAACTTATTCTTATCATAGAAAATGACATTTTAATAGCTGTCCACTGTAGTGACCATCATGCATGAAAGAGTTAAATATATACATGTTAAAGGTGTAGTTCTATGTTGGCTGCTGCACGACTGGCTTGGTTCTCAAACCTGTGTCCAGATAGTGTGTGCCCTAATCGAATAATGGCCCACTGTGTGTATTTCTACTGTACTGAACTGTTTGTTTACAGGTGGCTATAATTATACTGTCACATGCCCTGTGTGTGTGTGTGTGAGAGGTTGAGAGGGTAAAAACATTTTCCACAACTCCTCAGACCTCACTGGTTCATGCGTCACAACTTGATTACCTCTGTCACAGTGTCACATGTGTTACCTTTGTTTTGGAGCGTCTGTTTGGATTTATAATGCTATACAATGCTGTGAGAGGAGCATCAGCGTCACGGCCCCAGCTGTTGTTTCAGGAATCGAGTTCTGTCTTTTACGACTTCACGAGAAAATGTTCCTGAGGTCAAGTTCAAAAATAACACATACATTTTGTTTACATTTTTTTTAGTGAAGCAAGTATGGAGGCGCAGCAAGTGATGTAATGCTTGGTTACTATCATAGTCCAACGTTTTGTTGTTGTTATTATTATTATTATTAGTTACTAACACCATGAATTTCCAAATGTAAATGTAACAATTAATGTTTGACATTAACAAAGAAAAGACAATGACAATGTTTGGAGAAAGTCTCCAGAATTAGGGATGTAAAACTTTCTTATTCCCAATTCGTACACATTTACAAGAAAGAACTTTTCTTTTGAACTGAAGGCTGGAAGCTTGAACAGAACAAGTCAGAGTTCAAGTGAACCCGGAGGCTGTTTTCTCATTACGGAGCTCCAACTGGACCCGTGCCTTTCTGTTCTCCCCACTCTGCTGCTCTCATCCCTCTTCATTCCTTGGCAGGAAGTCACACTACAATTGAACAATGACCTAAACACGTACAGAGGATTTTCAATAACTGGAGAGAGAAGAGAGCCAATCCTGGATTAGAATGTTACAGTACATCAACCCAGATGACCCTGTCAGCTGTGTCTGGGTCGGTTCTTATCAATTCCTCTCACTTTCCTCTTAAGGACAAATGGATGTTCCTCCTCTTCACTTCTTCCATCGAGACATGGAACACGTGATAGGCTGGAGTTATCATTAAAACACCAGATTTAGTTTGACTGCTGTGGGTTTTACAAAATTCTATCAGGGAAAAAGCACCTGAAAATCACATACGTTTTTTTCTAACAAATTTAAATATTTCCTAGTTTGTTTTAAACAGTGTTTTAAACACTGTTTGTTTAACTGATGGTTACACTTTCAGGAAACCTGAAACCCTGCTGTGTTGTATCCAATTAATCATTTAGAAAATACTTAAATTAGCTCAAGAAGAAAGTTTTTATCCAATAATACTTATAATGGTTCGGAAGTATAGTGGTTATCATGCCTGCCTTACACGCAGAAGGTCCTGGGTTTGAGCCCTAGAGGAACGCCTACCATCTGGCAGCCTGTGAGTTGCAGGAACTCTGACTTTCCCCACTGTGTGACAAATAAGGGACTTGAGTTTTTATTGCACAGACGACAGTGTGTACATACACAACTAATTTAATTAATGAAAACCTCACCAGCATCAAACTGAGTCACTGTGGGTGGTTCAAGTAAAAAGAAAAGTACCTTCTAACCTTCATGATTCTGTGTCGGAACTTTCCCCAGTACATCACAGACAGTCCCTAACCCAAACTCAATCACGATGTGTCAGTACTGTGCACACATGCATGATGGGAAAGCTGGTTTAATTTAGGCTTAGATTCGAGACTATTGATCCTATTTAAAATTCTAATGTTCTGTAACAAGGGAACTGGGCCAGAGCTACTGAAAATCTCCCACAGAGACTCAAAGGAAATCACTGTTGGAGGAAAAGTACTGGACTGAATTTTTTAATGATTCACCCCAACACAGACCCACACAGACAATCGGCCTCTGGTCCTGGTCGCAGCATTGTGTTTTCTTCTGTATGGAGTCAGAAAGGTTTTTCTCATGGGAACCACACGCAGCTGAATGAGGAATACAAAGAAGAAAGAAAAATAAAATCTGTAATCTGCTGAGACTGGGATTTAGGTAATTCTCACACTTTCTAATGGAATAGAATTTGGAGTCTTTTAAACAGCTTCAAATATTTCTCTCACAAAAATCCTTTAATGTGACTTTGAATTATTTATTCCCATAGTGGAAAAAAATAAACAAAATTGGTAGTTTTTTTCAAGCCAAAGAAATTAAGATACTATTTGGGTTTGGTTTTTTTTTTTGACAGTATTTTATACATTCTCTGAATGTTGTTTTTTTTATATACATATATATGGATTTATTTTTACAATTAAATTGAAAGGTACATTTCCAGTGACAGTTACAGACTGTTGACAAGACTCTGATAAGAGTGAGATCATCGACTTTTTTGGGTGTGTGTGGATGTACTGTAGTGTACTCTACTGTCAGCACATTTACTGCTTGTTTTCATACATGGTGTACCATTACAAGAAAATCACCTCCTCAATCAGCTGTTTTGTTTTTTTTTCAACGCTGGTTTACATATTTAAACTTACTTAATAAGCTGTTTTTCACTGTTACGTACAGTATAATCAGCTTTATGTTAAAAACAACAACATTATTGTTTCTGTTTCAGTGTAATGTGCTTATGAGGTGTTGGTGTTTGTTTTTTAAATTAGACACCAAACCAACAACAACATCACATCGATAGACCTGGACTCTGAACACATTTGCGTCGTTGGTACTGACTTTAATCCAGTTACTGTGTTTGTCTTTGAAGTCTCACACTTTCATTTATGTGATTTTTACAGTGCACTGGATCAAACCTTACTTTTCATCAGAAGTACAGTGCAGCGTAATAAGGATTTACTGTTAATCTCTTAATACCAGTAGCCAGGTTCAAAGACACATTTCTGCCGCTCTGGAAATGACAGCAGTGCGATTAGTTATGAGTGTACGCACGGCATACGTCTCTTACACATTTTAATCCTCGTGATCAGGGGTTTTTTGAGAGGGGACAGATTAGAGAATGTAAAAGTTACCCATAGATCACCTGCTTCTTGTGTAATTACTTATGTTGTACACAAATGGTTGGCAAGTTAGCACATTTTTGACGACCTGATTGATCACAAAATAATTTTAAAAATTGTAAAAACCCACTTCAAAGGTCTCTGATAAACCACTGTACTACCGTTAATCGATCACTTGCGAAACCAGCAGCCACAGGAAATGACTAAATTCTGAAAATCCACTGTCCACAGTGTTTCTCAAGTATTTCTCAGTTTTATTTCCCGTGATCGTTACAAAGTTTTTTTCTGAGAAATAAGAAATCATGGCCTTATTAAGGCCATTAAATGAATAAAAAAAAAAATTGTTAGTTGTAAGTGACACGTATAACAAAATAGGTTCAAGACATTAGCCTTACCGTAACATGGTTTATCACTGGGTTGTTATTATTATTATTCTGTATTTACCAATATTTCAAAAGTGTCACCAAGAACTTCATCTTCTGTATGTAAATGGACACGCCACCCTGTGGTGCTGCAGTCTTAAGGAATTACTCATCAAGGAACGGACGATGGACGCACCCATTCAGAAGGAGATCCTTCAGGTGATAGAACAACGTTTTTTCTGATTCTGATGAAACAAACACTTTAGTTTTTTTGTGATCGTTGCCATGGGCAAAAATAATTCCTCATAAGTAATGAGCTTAATCTGTTTAAACCATGTGGTAATTATTGTGCTGGACTTGATCTGACTTCTTTGTTTTCATTCATTTGTTGCCTCAACACATATCAGATGAGAAGAATCCCATGCAGCAGTTTTGAGTTACATTTGTGTGAAGGTCTGCTCCAAATAAAACAGTTTCTGTGAAGAAGATCTCTCCTCTTCACCCGCCTTTGCTCCTGATGTATGGGAACTGGCTCCTTTACGTCACTGTATATTATGGTGTTCTGTGGGAATCGGTTGAGTAAGACATGGACACGGCCGTGTCCCAGCTTGATATAGATTATGCAACCCCTGAAGGCAGATGTCAATGTTTCCACCTCGGATTACACTGGCAGCGGGACGTCTGTGTGGATGCCTGGGTGCACTTCACATATGGACACGTCCCTGAACCAGACTGGAAACCGTGCACGAAGTAAAGGGTTAAAGTGTACCATAAACAGGAAGAGCTCCTGTTCTCCACAAACACAGAAACGCTCACGTGTGGACTTTTGAGTTGTGTAGTTTGTGAATAGACTGCGGGGTGTGAGGCAGGGGGTGTGACGGAAGTGGGAGTATGACAGACTTTTACACACAAACAAATGTTAATCACATATTTCTGTAGCCGTTAGTTGTTAGTCATTACCTAGTATTTAGAAAGAATGAGGAGGCAAAGAAACTGAAAAAGAAAAAAAAAGAAGAAAAAAAAGAAGCTCAGGTGCTGATTGGCCCAGACAGCATGCATGATTCTAGCCCTATTGTGATTGGCTGAAAAACATGGTCTCACCTTAACAAAGGGTTACTCCAGTTCAATGACATTGAGATCTCCTTACGTGTGTGCTGGGATGGCGTGGCTCAAAACTGACATTTCCCACAAAGACATCATTCAAATCAGCTGCATGTTTGGGCAAAGATCTAAGAGCAAACACCAGCAGGCTGGGGACAATGTTGTCCGAAATTTTTTTTATATATAGTTATTTATTTATCAATGCTTCTGTTACTACCGCTACTAGTACTGCTTCAAATTATTTAAAAAATAATAATTATCAAACAGAATAGATCCAAAATCAAAATAGGTGGTCCAATTTTATTTTGGGGAGATAAAAAAAATAGAGAAAAAAACATTATACAGTATAGATATAGTCATAATGATAATAATTCAATCATTGATTTTAGGTGTTAAAAACCCATCTTAATGTATTACGATACCAAGTTTTACCAAACAACTTCCTTCTTAGTCTTAATATTCAAACATTTCCATATAAATTATATAAATTAGCCAGGAAGTTTGTTAGTAAATCCAGCAGTAACCAGAAATGAATTACCGGAAAGTAGGAAGCGTACATCTCTCTAAAATGTGTTGGAAGCTACAAACGCATTCCTTGACTGTGTAAGCCAACTACTCCCTCCCTTCCCACCGTGCCGAATCGAACCCTGACCCTTTCTCACTCTCCATCATCAAACCTTTAGACTGACCCTAATACCCAGGCTGTGACCCTGGGCTTTCTTTGAATTAAACGTTTGCTACTGAGGGCGTGGCACTGGGCCAGACAAAGGTTCATTGTATCCAATCCAAGTCTAGCACTTGGTGAGAAAAAAGCTACAATTTTTTTTTTTTTTTAGTTCACCAAGCTGCACGGAGAGAGAGAGAGAGTGAAAAAGAGAGAATTCTCCAAGGATGCTGCCCATGTGACACACTTATAAGCTTGAATAAGACAAATGAGAAACTTCCTAGGCCAATTTTACTTTGTTGTTGTTGAATTTGGCCAGGCCATTTTTTTTCTGTTATACACATACATTAGATATGTATATTTATATATTCTAAATAACTATTTAGGATCATTTGGAACTCCAAAAATATCATCTTTTTGACTAAATCATATTTCTTTACTTTCTTGAAATAATATTTTTTCCTGAAATGATTTTGAGTTTTGTGACTAAATCAAAAGTCCGTACTTGAAATCACTCAAATGTAAAAAAAAAAAATGTGGTGAGACATACAGTATATGTCTGCAAACATGTTAGTAATAACAGTGACCTCCTGGCTTTTCAGAAATTTAAGAGTTCATCAGATGAGGCTTAATCTGTAATTTTAGCTTTTTCTCTAACATTTCACCGTCAAACACACCCATGTGTGAGGATGTGAGAGGGAGAGAAGAGAGTGGAGCAAATGTTGAGTCCAGTGAACGGAAGAGGAGGCTGAGCTGAAGACTATGACAAGACAGCTGGAAAACACATGATCCTGCAGCTGCTGTACAACACACACACACACACACACACACTAACCAAGGTCATGACCTATCAAAGTAGATCAATGCCTAAGGGCAAACTTCCACAGAATAATACCATGTGGAATAACATAGGTTTCTACCAACAGAACTAGTTCTAAGAACCAAATGGTCCAAGACAGTATCAATAATTGTGTGTTTTAATTCCAGGGGCCAAAAACTAATTAAGGAACTTGAACGTTTTGGTCCCAAAATTTGTATTGTTTGCATTTATTGATAGAATTGTATTTTTTTTCCCCCTGTAATCTAAGGCTTTTTTTTAAATACTTTGATTTGAAAGTAAATGTGTTGCTAATGCTGAACTGACTGCACCTCTTGAAACTACAGCATGCATGAGAAAAAAAAACAGGATGACATGAAAAAAAACCACATCCTGCAAAACACAAAGAAAAAAAAAATTCAAGCATCAATATATGATTTCATACATCAATAAAAGTCATCATCAGCTCCATGAACAAACCTTCAATCACATCACAAAAGTGAACATAAACTGAGGCCTAATTAAACTGAAGCACATTCAAAACGCAGTGGTAGATACTGCAGATATTTACACACATTTCTTCATACATTCTTGATCTCACTGAGTCACAGTCAAAAACCAACTTGGTTAGTTAGTCAATACAAAGGTACATACAGGGTGTAATTTGGCAAGTGAAAAATTCTTGCTTCACGAAGTGCTACTGTGTGCTGCTTTGTGCAGGAATGTCATCATGATGCAAACATACAGAGAAATAGTCATCATTTGAAGTAATATTTGCACATTCAGCAATTAGGCAACTGAGAAATTCTCTACAGTAATCAATATGTGTTTTGAAATCATTGTGTGGGAATGATTCTAGACTGACAAAGTGATTCTGTTATTTTATTCATCATTTTTTTCAAAAGTCCTGCAGTCATATTCAAACATCCTTTTTCCTTGTATTATCCTCACGACTTCCTGAGGATTTACATTATAAAAAACAAGGTCTAAAAAGGGACAAAGGAGAGCGGAGCAGCATGGATACGATTTTAATGATCTGATATAATCATAGAACATTTCATCTTTGTTGTGTTTGAACAGAGTACTATGAACCTTTTTGTTGAGAACATGTCACCTCCATACAAAGAGATGCAGTGACACGTAATATTATTTTGCAACGTTCAGTAACAAACAAAGATGGGTACTTCTTCTTGTCTGTTTTACACAGTAGTTGCTTTGAATGCAACAGTTTTTTCTTTAACCAGTTCTTTACTCAAAAAAAAAAAAGAAAATCTCTAAATGTCAGTCAGACTAGAAGTCAAATGAGTCTCCGCTTTTACACAATTGTCTCGAATTATGTCGAATTACCATAATTTAGTTAGTTTGACAGTTGTTGTCTTGATGTTATTGTCTTTGTTAGTTCTTCTCTGTCATTCATCTTCTTTTGCCACTATCATTTTTTTTTCTGGGGATCCATATTTTAAAACCTTTGTGACCCAAGTGAATAAACATAATCATACCACAAAACATAATCTCCTGGGAAACATGATGACCCAGAAGAAATCTCTTGCAACCCACCTGATGGTCATGACCCAGTCTTTGGGAAACAATGGTCTAGAGCAGTGTTTCCCAACCTTTTTTCAGTCACAGCACATATACAGTATATCATCAGGAAAAACCACACAGTACATCACTATACAAAAAGTATATGTAATAAAATGTGATAATATTCCAGTTTAAATTGACCAAAAATGAACTCCTGTTTAGTTGAAGAAAACACTGATATACTGACAGGAATTGAAGAAAGACACTCACAAAGATCTTCAACAGCTCTGATTGCCTTCTTTTTAATAACCATCTGCTGCCACCTAGCGGAAAAGGATTTAGTTGCTCTGCTTGTCACACATTGACGAACAAAAAAAAAATTGCAATGAATAAATAATAGTATTGGGACCAATTAAGTGAAATTGGATAATTTTCTGCGGGACACCTAAAGATCTCTCACGGCACACTAGTGTGCCACGGCACAGTGGTTGGGAATCACTGGTTTAGAGCATTCAAACTGATGTACATGTACTGTTTGTACTTTTCAACAAGCAGAGATTCAGGGGCCTGGGAGATTTGCTAAGCTTCACAAAGCTTTAATAAATCCCTCCTGATATTTCCCTTTGTCACAGGCTCTCAGAATCTGAAAAATGTGGGTTTAAAAAAAAAAAAAAAAATCAACAAAAATTGTTTTTTTCAAAGTATTGGTCATAAATGGTGCAGCTGTTGTGCAGTGTTCAATTCAATTCCAGACTTGGTAGTTCGTATGTGATCCCTTGGTCCCTTGGTCTGGAAACATTCTATACCAGCACAGGTCATGTATTACAGCTATTTATTTTGGTAGTTTTCATAGCATATAGTTTTGGGACTTAATTACCACAAGATCCGAGCGCCTTAAAAAGAGCAGATCGAATGATTTATAGCCTACTTTAAAGATAAGAGATGTTGGGTAAAATGTGGTGCTTGAGGATTAATTTGATACATTTAGGAAGTGATTAATTCATCACTAGTCCCTTTTATGATTTTATAACTTTTCTCTCTTTTTTTAATTCTAAGAAAAAACCACAACAGCTTTGTTTTGCCTGTCGTCTGTCAACACATTTCCAGACAACAATGTCACAATAGAAAAACTGCCGTTGCAGCCAATGAGTAACAGCTGTGAGAGAAACAATTGATAGAACATTACGACAGCATTACAGACGCATCTGTAGAAAAGTTCATCTGCTGCTGGAATGTCTCTTCTGACATCCTAAAGTAGGTTTCGGTGTCAGACCTTCAGAATTAAAACCATGAGGGTGAGACATGCGGTCAGACTCACTGTTTTGCAAACGTTGAACAATCAAACTTTCATGGATTAGAGAGTTAGGATTAGATTTCATTCACACCCCTCCTTTACCTGGGGGGCAAATAGCTATGATTTACGGGAATTTATAAAACATATTTCCGGAAGGAAATGGTAGAGAAAAGGCATAAAAAAAAATCCCTGAACTTTGGTCTTGGCCTTAAACCAACAGTTGCAGTGCAAACATTATTTCAATATTTAAAATGACATGGCATGACTGAGGTGTGATGTGCAAACCCTGGTTTTTCATCTCATTCTTCTGCTTACACTGCTTACCAGAACTAGACCATTACTACTTCAAATACAGAACTTTGTTATTACAAGATATTCCAGATGTAAAATAATATAAAATAATTTAAAAATGTAGCTACAAGCTATGCTTATGCTAACTGTTGAGCTAGGAAAGCTTAGTGGTGTCTATGCCTTTTAATGACTTCCCATATCGGGCGTATAGCAATATTTATTTTTAGAATATCCATCCATCCATCCATCCATCCATTTTCATCCGCTTATCCGTTACCGGGTCGCGGGGACAGCAGTCTCCACCCAAATCACATTGCACCATACCAACCCCCCAAACCTTCCTGCGGGTGGTGAGTCCACTGGAAGGTATATTTTTAGAATATACAGTTATTATTGTAATTTTATTTTTTAATATTTTTCTTGAGTGTGTGGCTTTTTCCCCTTTCCCCTTGTGTTTTTGTTGAAATGAATTAAGATTTTATGCCAGTGGTTTACCGTCACCGTCTCCCGTGTGTGTACTGTTACAGTTCAAGTTACAGGACTGAGGTACCACCACAGGTAGAAGTGGGTTGAACACAAGAACACAAAGACAGGCAATCTAATAAAAGGCGGCTTCAGTGTGTGTTACATGATACACAGGTGACACAGGTGCTGCCTCCTGAGGGAAGAGGAGACTGTGCATGGGCGTACATGGAGGGAGGGGCAAGATCAGGTGATGGTGAGGTGAGGCGGTGTGACCCACTGATGACGCTCCAGACCAGGTGTAGGCAAACTTTTTGAGTCGCGGGCCACAATTGTCCTGAAATTGAACACGGGGGGGGGGCCGGGTCAGGAGCAGATAGATGAAGCTAAGATAAATGGCATGTGAAAATCATGCAAAAAGGCTAAAATGTTAACATACATTTAGCATTTTCTATGCCATCTATTCAGGAAACATTTGTATTTCAGGGAAAAGGCAGAAGTATTATGATAATATAAATAAATTTGGAAAAGGTTGGCGGGCCGGATTAAAAAGCTAAACGGGCCGCATCCGGCCCCCGGGCCTTAGTTTGCCCATGTCTGCTCTAGACTGCACGTGTCAAACTGAGGGCCAAATCTGGCCCGCAGTGTAATTATATGTGACCTGCGACATCATATCAAATGTTTACTAGAGTTGGCCCACCAGTATGTAGCACCTATATTCTGGCAGGATTTGTAGTAAAAAAATATCCAGTGACTGAATTTTCATATACATTTATACAAATGCATATGAACCTATACATATAACATATCAAGGTCAAGGTCAAGGTCAGCTTTATTGTCAATACCTTCACATGTACAGAACATACAGAGTTATCGAAATTACGTTCCTCGCCTTCCCGTGCGCTGACAGACATAGACAATACTGAACGAAAAACATTAAGGTGCAATAACAATAAGGTGCATGTGTAGCTTTAAGGTGCTGTATGGTCTGTAAAAATATATACATGAAGTACGTAATAAATATAGTAATATAATTAGCAGCAGATGAGGTGGTAATATATAACCATGAATAGACATTAAATCCTTTTTTTTTTTAAAAAAACCTAGAAAAGCAGTTGTGCTAGTTATGAGTCAGTAATATTAGCCAGAGACAAACAGATCTGTTTCCATCTCGATGTGACCAAAAGTGATAGAATTGGCATTGTGTTTTATAAATGAAGAACTAAAACTACTGATTTACACTGCAATATAAAGAGGGGGAATTTACTTAAGGGGAAGTACCCTTGGTTTTGACAGACATGTAGAAATACCAGGATTTTTTAACCGATTCCCTTCAACCCTTTCTGGCCTTTTTCCCACCATTCATTTTTAAAATTCTCAACATTGCACTGAACAGTTGTGGAAGTCTGTGTGTCCATTTAAAAATAACTTTCCTTTACAATGGAATTTTCTATGCTACTTCTTTTTTTTTTTGGTAACATTTGATGTTCTGTCACTGCCATTCATTTAAGTAAATTATTTAAATTAGCACCAATCACCTCCACCCTCAAATTAATTTATGAAAAAATAAAGATAATTTCTTGGGAGTTCATCGCAGCCATCACAGCTACAGTCTATATTTTAAGACTTGAAAAGAAAGCATGTTGATGCAACAGGTTTTCAGTTTAAGCAAAATCCTGACAAAAGAGGAAGTTTATGACAATATTAATGATTGCGGCTGGACTCGTTTCCTCAGAGATTACACCTTTCACTGTTTGTAGATCAGTGTTTGTCAAGAACAGCACAGAACAGAATGTCATGTCTTGTCTTTGAGTTATGCAAAGTTGGTGGTGTTATAATGTAATGTGATGTCTGTCCATGTAGAAAAAGGTCTGTCGTATGAACTGACAGTACATGTAGTGTAGCTGTGGTTAGTAACATGTCGTTTCCAGTTGATCTGTGGTTTCTTCTTATGAGGCGACTCATCAAAATGAAAGTGTAATGACAATTTCTGGTCATTTCTGGTCGGGGGAGAGAGGTTTGTCAGTGATGTCATCACCATAAGTGAGAGAAAGCACGACTTTGTCTAACATTTCAGGAGTTGCCCAGCAGTTAAAAATCCAACCCAACAGGGTGAGTTGAATTAGCCAATCATTCTGGGTGTTGTACTTGACAATAGATTAATGTCAAAGACACAGTAGTGATGAATCGAGACTGAGTCATCAGTTTGTACAACTCTATTACCTGCATGTCACTGGATCAGAGAGAGTATTAGAGCAGGAAAAATTAAGATAAATAAAAAGCGCAAAGTGATGAAAAAAAGTAAACGTAAGGTAAAAAGTACAGCAAAGGTATTTCACATTAGAAACAGTGCAGTATATCTGTAAAATTAAAAGTAAAAGTAGAAGAGAAATGTTTAATTTCACAAAATATAAAGGAAAAGTACAGCAAAGGTATTTCAAAGGCATATTTAAAGTTAAAAGCAAAACAGAGCCAGTATGTTAAACATGCAGACGAACCTCTGTGTTTTTACTGCAGCCCTCAAGCTGTGTCCTGAAGGTGGAACTCATTAAAAAAGCCTTAAATTATTTCCTGGATATGACCTCCATATTTTCTTTACTACACTTGACATTTAAAACCTCTGAACCCTCCAGCCTGTCTGCTCCTAGTCTCTAAATTGTAAATTACTGTGATTGAAATGAATGGATTGCTAGCTAGTTTGAAGGAAAATCTCCTGTGCTAATTTTTTGACAGTACTATTTTTTTTTAAGATTGAATAGTTTAATCTTCATCTGTCAGCATCTCTATTATTATTATTATTATTTTGTTTATTATTATTATTATTATAAAGGACTCTATCACAATTTCTACTACTACAGGGTTTTCCTTTACTCTTAGAAAAGGTCAATCTAAAACAGTGACCTTATGTGGTGTTGAAGATGCACTCGCACTGCCTTATACGTTGTATTTATAAAAATATAAAATTACAAACTTCCATTGAATTTTTTTTTTTTTTTTTTTTTGGATTGCAAGTGTTTTGTTTGGGGAATTTTGTAATTCTTGTATCTAACAAGCAGAAAACATTACCCGCTGTTTCCAGATTTATGAAAATGTATTAATCTGCTGTTAGTAGGTAGGGAACTACCCCCTGGTGTCAACTCTGTAAATCACACCCTTTCTGGAAGCATTACGGTTCTATTAATGGAGACCTACAGTACGTCTCATTTTACATTTTCTTTTTAGCCCTTTACCCTTCACACACCAGGAAGACTCGAAAAGAGCAGGTGAGAAAGGGGTGAGAGTGTGTCGGGAGGAGTCTTTATAGCCAATACACATTTAACAGTGAATTATTCTCATTTTATTTTCCTTTGCTTTTATTTAATGCGCAGTTAATTAAGTTAAACTTGTATTCAAATTACAAGGACTGAACAAAATTTTTTTAATCACTTTGCAGAGAGGTCAAATAAATCCACTAGTATTATTGGTTGAAGGTTGATAGTACGATCACGATGTGAACCTTGAAAGAGCGGCAGGAACAACGATTAGTTCTTGCCTCTGGGTAGTTACTTACTGTGCTGTAGGTGCGGTTTAAACAAAGAGATTCTTTGACAACGTGAGGCACAAAACAGGTGACAACCAGAAATAAAGACAAGAGAAAACACAGGGATGTGAACACAGGAAGCAGACAAGAAAGGAAACCAGGTGACAACCACAGAAGTAAAGAAAACAGAACAAAAACAGTGACTGAATGTAACATAACATAAACTAACTCTAATAAATATAATATAATAATAGTGGCTCTTTGGCCCAGAGGCAATGTCTCTGTCATTGGTGTGGAACCCCAGGGTTCACCTCCTGGGCAAGTTCGAATCCCGGTTAGGGCGGTTGGTACCTTCCAGTGGACTCACCACCTGCAGGAAGGTTTGGTACGGTGCAATGTGATTTGGGTGGCGACTGCTGTCCCCGCGACCCGGTAACGGGTAAACGGATTAAAATGGATGGATGGATGGATGGTGTGGAACCCCAGGGTTCACCTCCTGGGCCTAGTTCGAATCCCGGTTAGGGCGGTTGGTACCTTCCAGTGGACTCACCACCTGCAGGAAGGTTTGGTACGGTGCAATGTGATTTGGGTGGCGACTGCTGTCCCCGCGACCCGGTAACGGATAAACGGATTAAAATGGATGGATGGATGGATGGAAATATAATAATAAATTAAGCTTGTGTGGCGCTTTGGCCCAGAGGCAATGTCTCTGTCATTGGTGTGGAACCCCAGGGTTCACCTCCTGGGAAAGTTCGAGTCCCGGTTAGGGCGGTTGGTACCTTCCAGTGGACTCACCACCTGCAGGAAGGTTTGGTACGGTGCAATGTGATTTGGGTGGCGACTGCTGCTCCCGTGACCCGGTAACGGATAAGCGGATGAAAATGGATGGATGGATGGATGGATGGATGGAAATATAATAATAAATTAAGCTTGTGTGGCGCTTTGGCCCAGAGGCAATGTCTCTGTCATTGGTGTGGAACCCCAGGGTTCACCTCCTGGGCCTAGTTCGAATCCCGGTTAGGGCTGTTGGTACGGTGCAGTGTGATTTGGGTGGCAACTGCTGCCCCCGCGACCCGGATAAGGGGGCAGCCTTAACGGATAAGCGGATAAAAATGGATGGATGGAAATGAAGCTTGTGTGTTAAAGATTCAATACTAAAAATATTCTGAATAACATAGTCAAGAGGTCAGAGGGCAAATTAAATGTTTAAGCGGAATAACATCAACAAACTCCAGATTTAAATGAAACCTTTAACCATTTATATGTAGGTCACGTTTGGTAGCACAAAGAAGACTTAATAAACCTACACTGAGTCTTGGAGTAGAAAAAAAAAAGCGGGACAAGGAAAATAAATATAGGCTAAAATTTACATTGTGAGTTTCGAAAAAAATTCCTTAAAACCATGACACAAGTTTAAAAGATTCAATTCAAAATATATATTAAATGACATTATGAATATCAGGAAATTCTTCTTCATATTCTGACCTAATACCTGAAACTATAACCATTTAAAAAGTTAATTTCTTCACCTGCTAAATTTTCCATTAAATAGAATATAAGAAATATTTTTACACTTAAACACAAAATCTGTCTTACACTAAAGATTAGACCTAAGGGACAGACCAGGACCAACATTTATGTGAGTGCTAATGTGTCACTGAGTTGGCTTTAGCTAAATGATGATATAAAAATAGTTATCGTTAATTTTTAGCCTAATTTTTGCCAAGCATAATTTTGGAAAAGACCAGAATCCACCAGTCAAGGTAATAAATAATATTGTGTTATGTTGCTTCTTCAGGTGTCATAATAAAATGCTGGTATCATAACATAAATCATATCATACATTTTACACCTTCACTTCCTCCCGCTACTACAGAGTACTGGTTTCTGGATTTATGCATGCATTTTTTTCTGTACAAATACTTAAATGAAGTTTCGTTTTTAATGTCAGTTCCAGTTCCTACTTAGCATGTGGTTCTTCTTTACAATAAAAATACAGCCCACTGACATTTTTCTTTCAGGAAGAACCGCAGAAGTAACAGAAACTATTAAAGACATGAGGGACTAAAGAAGCGGAGCCTTTAGTGCCCAACGTTTTAAATACTTCTGTAAACCTACTGTACTATTAGTGTAAGGTCAGCCCATCCTGTAACACCTACATCTTAACCTCACTTTTCACGTACATACCAAGAACTGTTCAAGAGTTCTTTAAAAGTCCTTCCTGGTAATGACAGTTCCTGGTACGATGCTGTTAAAAAACATCTGTTGTGACGGTTCAAACTTATAAGAGGCCTCACGTTTCTGGCCCAATTTACCACCTTTTCTCTCAGCCGTAAACACTGTTAATCATATTGTTACGATGCAGGACCGGCGGAATCTTTCAGGAAGGCAGCTTTATTTTAAGATTTTTTTGTCTTCCTCTTTGTGAACCCTTTACTGCACATTTCGAAGGTGGAGATAAAATGAGGCTCCTTTCTTTGCACTGCAGGAATTTTAAGCTCCTAAATGTCAGCGTGCCTGAGGTAAAATTCAGTGCTGCTCAAGTGTTGGTGCCGTCTCTCATTGTCAGTCTTTACACCGGGTGCTCTAGGAAGATGTAGATCAAAGTGTACAGTAGGCGCCATTAACCTGTCTCCTATTGTCCAGCCTTTTCTTTTTTTCCCCATGGAGTTCAGTCAGGAATCTTGTCTCACTCAAAACAAAGAGCCGGGTCAGGTTAGAAATAACTCCTTGGATTGGGCAAATTGAAAGCCATGCCAGAATAGCTGGGTGAGAGTACCACCAGTATTTATGCTGGAAATACACACTGACGTTCTCTGTGTAAAAATATATAAAATACATCGACTTGGTCCAATTTTAAATGGAATGTTTATGTATGCCGATTCCGGAGCATTTGATACTCGTACAGAGGGTGGAAAGAAAATCCTTAGTCGTAGCCGTTACCACCGGAGGTGAAGAACTGAGGGGGCAAACAAAAAGAGCCGAGTAATAACATTCCAGGATAATGCTCATATTACTTTTATACTGATGTGTTAATCTGAGTGAATGAGCAAAGAGAAAAGAAAATCTGGTGTAGTTGTAGAACCAATCAGAGTGGATATCCAGAACGATTCGTCATCGGGTGAGAGTGGGGTAAACATGTGGTCATTTTACAGTTAGCAATTAACCTGAACCACACTCAGCATGAACTCTCCTTGCTGTAAGGCAAGGACATCAACCTCTTCTTCCACTGTACGACCAGGCCAGAAGGTGTAAAACACAAAGTAGACAAAGTCTGGAAGGATTATTTCTTTCCTTCTCCCTCTGGGCTAGCGCGTTGCTGTAAGCTAACGGTTTGATGTAATGACAGCAGACATTGCACACAGCTTTGGACGTGGAATGCAAATGTTAAGTAACACATCACTACATGTATGTGTGTGTTTTTTTTTTACTCTCTCTGAGGTGATCAGTCCTGTCAGGTTTTCAGAAGTGGAAGGAAGCTCTCTGTGACTCACATGACACACTGAAACTGGAGAACCTGTTCTCTGCAAAGTGCATGTTCTATATAAAGACAAAACTCTCGGGGTGAACTGCTGTAACCCGTGCATCTACATGTACAGGTGTATGACAAACTTTCTGCTCAGACGGAGGTTTTTTTTTTCAGCTGCATTATTTTGCACAAATCTCTTAGCCCTCTCTTCCCAGAGGAGGTTCTCTGGAGCATCCTCACACGCTGGTTAGCATTCACCCACAGCATCTGACAAGAAAGGCCGCACTGTTTCTCCTCCATCAGTCACAGGGCCTCCCTGAAAACAACCATGTCGCCCTCTGAACGCCAACACCTCCTTCTTCACTGCTCCTCCGGCGACTGCGGGGCGGCGGGGTGTGATTCAGGGCATTTAGATACCTAGAAACTGGGCCCTGTGGTCAGTGCCAGTTTCCATGGTTTCCTCTGGTCAAAAGGAAGTCCTTTCTGTGTCCTACGTGTTCGAGATTTCCTGGTGAAAAGATGGCTCTGTGTGTTGAGGGTCTCGAAATCCATCGAGAGCAGAATTCCTCTGTGACTTTGGCTGAGTTAGGGTAGGGCAACACAGAGGATGGAAAAGGGGAAGACGGGGGAGGAGGGGGGGGGGACAGAGAGCAGCATGTTTGTGTCCTGGCTCGGTGCCAGTGCATCAGTTAGGGGCTCTGAGGGACTGTGTCACAGTAGGGTTTCACAGGAGGGCCTGTGTGTGCGCACTAATATACACTGGCAAACACACGATGAACTGCAAAGATAAACACAATCCGTCCTCTTCAAACATTTCAAACAACATGAACAATAATTAAAACTTCATCAAAATATCCATCCAGAGCCACAGCTATCTGTGTTGTGACTCTTTGTCACTGGTGTTATAATTTAAAAAGGTGTCTGATTCTGAGAACTCCAACGTGTTAAGACACATCTCAGACATCGCCGACGACTGACATCATTTATTGTCATCTTTGGCAGGTGCTGAGCCGCAGTGTTTCTCGATTGTTCATTTGATCAGGTTTTTCGAGATTTAATAGGCATGAAATCAGATGAAGCAGATATATATATGTATGTATGTATATATATATATATATATATATATATATATATATATATATATATATATATATATATATATATATATATATATATATATATATATATATATATATATGTGTGTGTGTGTGTATATGTATGTATATATGTATATATATATAAGTACAAATATTTAATAAATTGATAAAACAATATGGACTTAATCAAAGGTCATCGTTGGGTTTCACCTGAAAGCAAAGATGACCAAAGTCAGAATTTCTAGAGTAACTTCTGTGCCCAGAGATTTGTCTTAAAGGTCTGAGTTCATTTTTGCTAATAAAATATCTTCACAAATGGAAAAGATTTCCATTGGAAGGTTCCTCTGTATGACTCACTTCACAGAACAGCCTTTGCACACACACTCACACACACACAACAAACACAGGTAAAGGGGTTATAAACACATAAAGGAGGAGGTTATGTCCACAGTGACTCATGTGACAGAAGGAACGTCCGCAATAAAAATAAACACGCAGATCAACAATCAGTGTCACGTGATTGACAACTAAACTGTTAACAAACGGAGGAGTCACGCTGATGACTGACAGCTGAGCAGGTGTCCAACAGTACCACCCACTGGTAGTACAACTCAGCAGTCACCTGAAGTACCGCTGTATACCACCTTATCACAGGTCTTTGAATACTAGTTCATTGGTACTTGGAAAAACCCCACACCTTTATACCACTGTGATATGGCCATGTTTGTGTTGATAACATTATCTATAACATGTTATAGATAATGATAATATATATATATATATATGTCATAGTAAAATACCTTCACCTTATCTGCATCATTTACTGCCATCTGTTTTTTTACACACACATTTTCACCATCAAGAAATTTATGCTATAATTTACCACTTATATTGTTTCAAAATCTGCATTAATCTGCATTTCCTGTTGCTTTAACAATAATATCAATCAATATCTAGATTCCTGAGGTAAAATTATGTTTAAAATGTCTTCATTTCCCCAAAACATTATTAAATTAAGGTTATTAAGGTTATTCTAATTTTGTATTAAAACATGTATTTTGCAATGTTAAAATTAGCGTGGAAGCGGTCGCGTACAAAAGTTATACAGAAGGTATAGGATTTTTATAAGAAATTGCTACAAGCTAGCTGAAACACATTTTCAAATTAGCTAAAATAAAACTAAAGGTTAGCCTAGAAACAGGAGGTTAGCCTATAATGATGAAAAAATTAAAATTTTATTAAGAAATTTGACAGTTTGGTAAACTAAAGGAGAGAAAAAGTCAGGAATCACACCTAAAAATGTACAAACACCAAAAGAATGGTTCAGGTTAGCAAAAGAATTGTGAGCAAATGAGCCAAAAGATACCAAAGGGTTAATAAGGACAAAGCAAGTGCTTAGCGAAGATTTATTATTTCAGGATAATTAAGTAAGAAGCTTAAGTGGCTTAACCCTAACCCAACAAAAAAGTAACCACTAATAATCTAGAAAATAGAGCAAATTAGGTAAAAAAAAACAAAAAAACACAACAAACAAAAGTGCTGTTAACGTAGGTGTGAAGAAGTGATGGGTCATTAAATCCCTCAGCTCAGAGTTGAGCTGGAAAACACTTGGTGAGAAGCTAATAACCTGCTCATGACGTGCTGTCAGTGATTTGCAGCATGTGTCCACTAACAACACTGAAACAGTGGGTTTACAACCTGTGTGATGTTATTGTTTCACAGTGACCACGATAAAAACTTTTCCACCCAGACCAACGTTTCTCAGGAAACAGTCGGTCTCTATTAGCCCTCTACACCTACACAGGTTTCTACCTACGTAATTGTTATTATCTTAATCCCACTGTGCACAGACTTTTTCCCTTAAGGACAATATAATTCTTAAACAAACACAGGAAAATACTGTGAATTTTCAGACCGCAGCCTTTAAAACAGGCTGACTCTGCTCCACACGCCAGCCGAGGCCCTGAGTCTGCACTCAGTGAACGCTATGCGTTTCCACTGCGGCTTCAGAACCAGCACCTGGGACTCCCCACACCATGGTCCGCGGCAGGAACAACCACACACGCAGCCTCCACTTGGTGGGGCCAAACACAACAATAAGAACACGGAGCTGGTCGGAGCTCTTACGCCGCTGCGCTTTTCACGAACTGACACTGTCAAATCCAAGGTTTTTCTGTGGTCACGGTCAATGAAAGCCCTGTCCAGAGCTGCTCTCCCCTCTTTGCGTTCACCCAGAATGATTTATTCCAGAGGTAAAGAGCTGTAATGATTGGACATCTGAGTCGGCCAAATGTGGCTGTACTATTACATAACTCAAAATGTTGCCCTGAACCCAGGAGAGTGCCTCTGTGGTAGTCGTTTTACATGTAAATACTTCAGCCAATTTTCTGCAAGTTACATATATCTGCTAATTACCCAGTCAGCATGTCAAATGTTGGTTTCCGCATGAGTTTGTTTGGGCAACACGTGCACATATGTCTGAACGGGGCCAAATGTGTGGACCATATGTAGCTACCACTTGCCCTTTGCAAGGATTTGGGCAATTAAAGACGGAGAAATTAAGACGAATTGAAACAGTTTGAACAATAAAGTACAAATTTAAATGCAGGCACCATAACCATCACCCATACTGTATGTGAATGAAGGGCACCTGGTAAACCACACATGGCCTTCACAGTTTACTCAGTTACTCCGGCACTACTGTGTACCCACGTGAACTATAGAAAAACTAGAACGTGGAGAAGAAAAAACATTTAGAGGAGAGCATCGAGTTTTCAAGTTAATACATTGACCAACCTGTAAAAAGCCCACTTATCTAAGAGCGTACCCCATACACCAGACCAACACACTTATTTGCTGTATTTATCTGTTAACGATTTACGTCATACAAAAACAACCTTCACATCTCCAGAGTTCAAGATATATTTTGGGAAGTCTGTACGTTTTCTCTAACATCCACAGACCTTCTACCTTCAACTAAACTAAACCTCTGCTATGTATAAGGTGTATTCTGAGATCACCGATAAGTGAATCATAGGTACAAATGATAGGACTTTTGCTCCCTCTGCCGGACATTAACCAGTAGTAGTAATTAACGGTTTTATTTTCTGTCATTACACAAACACCCAAATACACGATAACACTTAATGGATACTTCAGGGTTATGTTAAAATCGTTTGACAGTAGACAGTTGAGGTAGTACATTTATAGGTGTCTAGATTAGGTTTAAATTATGTCAATATACGACAACATATTGTGTATATGCAAAATAACTTAGTTTACAATGTAATATATATAATTTTGTCTTCATTTTTCCAAAATATTTACAAACATGGTACTGCTAAACTTTTAAAGTACCTGTCAGATAGGATTAAAGATACCTCTACCTAAAACCGGAAGCTCTGTCGTTTTTATTACTAAACCGGAAATAAAGGGAGGCTACTGTCTTGTCGAGACATTTCACTCTCTGCTCATTCGTCAACCCGACACTACCGGCTTCTTCCTGGAGGACGGAGGCAGCTGGAATTATCTACTTCGCACATCATTTATTTAGTCTTCCATCCGGTTAGTTGACGTGTACACTAACACACAATAACCGGGACGTGCAATTAGGTATAACGTTCTTCATTTAATTACGTTTTTGTAATGTCGACATTGGTTTCCATTGCTTTCCGACCTTGCTCTTTCTTCGACGAAGCAAAAAAGCTAATACTTTTAAGCTTCACAAAATACTCCAAGAGTGAGTTAGTAAATATTTGGCCTGGAGTCTTGGTTGCATCCACTGTTGATCGTGAAAATGTAATCATAAAATGAAAATATAATGAAAATGAAAATATAATGTAGGACGAAAACATTGGTGGACGCTAAATATTGGTTGTTAAATTTATATGGTAGTAATTACGCCACAATAGAAATAAATCCATTGCTATTATTTGTGCTCTTCTTAATGTATGCTTGCGAATTCAAACCACGAATTTGTTTTTGGACATTGAGATTATTTTTGTTTTATTTCCAGTAGTGGGCGTCCTATACCTATATACAGAGCAGTTCAGGTTATTTGTGGCGTCATCTGAAGTTCTGCAGCTCCTAATGAAATTTACTACCACACTTTAATAACATTAACGATTTATTTGAATATGAATGCGGATTATACGTCCTAAAAACTATTATTTGTAGTTAGAGTTAATAATATATTTTTGTGTTCATTTAAAATTTTATAAAATATAACTATATATATATATAAATATTTTTGTTGTATTTTGTATTTATTGTATCTGACGTAATTTATGTCTAATTATTAATTACATAATATGTCATTTATATTTCTGTTTCGTTGAACATCACGTAGGACAAAAGCCTGGGCTGGATTATTTTATATACTTTTTTACTTGGTACTATATCTATCTAGCAAAACCTTTTTCAACCTAACCGATGATTTGTTTTCTCCGATTTTTCTTAATCGTCAGGCGACACCTACAGGTCAAAGACAAACATGTAAGAGTTTGTCGACTTTTATTCACCGTCATTGAGTGGTTCAGTCGTTTACAGTGAAATAAGCTAAGGCTGTCGTTATTTTCCTTATTTAAAGGTCGGCATGCAAATATCAAATGTCGCTGCCTGTGGCTGTGGGTGTCCTAGTGGTGGGTCTGCCGTACTCCATTTCTCTACTGGCCCAGTGGATTTATGGATGGCCCAACAAACCTGGGTACAAGAAGTACACAGAAGCTATGAAACCAAGGTAAAAAAAAAAACAAACAACAACAACAAAAAACCCCAAATACATTTCTGTTTTTGTGTTTTTTTATTTAGAAGTTAATAATAATAATTCTCCTTTTGCTTTTTGTTTATTTCTTTCTCCAGGAGGATTTATTGTTTGACCAGAGCTGTGCTGGAAATGCTGAAATACCTTCAGTATGGGAGACTTTACTTCCAGTGGAAGTCTTGGTACAAGGATGATAACAACCGTAAGCATTATGAAAAAGTGAGTGTACACTTACAGTAATGCTGTTGTAATATTTTTAGATAATGTAGCAGTGATGACAAAAATGTGATATCTATTTCATTTTATTTGAGGGCCCAGCCCCCAAGGTGTCTGTTCAAAAAAATTCTACCTAGTTGGTGATCACTGTGCATAGCATTTCATTAAAATGTACCACATTAGACCGACATTTTTGTAGTCTCACTCTTATTTTTAAATACTTTTTTTTATTTTTTCTGTCTTACCTTGAACATAAGGTTTCACCATGTGTTGTCTAAAAGTTGTTGTCTTCCCGGACCCTCTGTAGGGCATCACCTTTGGCCGACGAGGAAACAAACTGGACCTGTACCACCCTCCAAGCCTGAGCAGGTCTGGAAATGTGCCTGCACCGCTGGTGGTGTTCATTTACGGCGGTGCGTGGGGATCTGGAGAAAGGGCCACATACTGTCTGCTGGCCAGACAGATGGCTGAAGAGCTGAGTGCAGCTGTCATCTGTCCTGATTACTGCACCTATCCAAGGGTCAGTAAACAACCCTGGAGCACCAGGGGCATTCCTATTAAAGGTTGAGCATGGACATGATGGGGAGGTTGTTTCTGCTGCTGCAGATAAGAATTTTAATTGGAACAGTATCAGTGGCATCTGTGATGACTTTTGGGCTTAATCTGATTCTCAGGGGAATGTGTTGGCCATGGTCCAGGACATCGCTGACTGTTTGGTCTGGGCCAAAGAGAACGGAACCAGGTTCAACTTGGACAAAGTAGGTGTTCTGAGTAAAAATCTAAGGAATTATTCTAAGTACACAATAAAGAAAATGTTTGAACATTCAATTCTATGTAACCCTTCTATCAGGAAACACGTTTTATAGCAGTGATTCCCAACCTCTGTGCTGTGGCCCGTTAGTGTGCCATGGAATTTCATCGAACCAACATGGAAAATTTAATTTTACGAAATTCAAAGCTATTATTGATTAACTTTAAATAACCTGTTGTCCTCTGCGTATGCGACCGTGACAGCCATAATAATTAAATATTCTTCCACTAGGTGGCAGCAGATAGCCATAAAAACTAAAAACAGAGAGAAATTTGCTGAGTGGTGCTGCTGTTACTTTAAATCTTTGGTGGGAAATACTTCACAGTGCAGTAGGCGCCTCCTTCCATTTCTCACACAGTTTAGAGCAGAGGTTAAAGGTCACAGAGGTTCTGCATAAGGGTCATGACATTTTCAGTTGTTAAGACAATTTTGATTTATTTTTAAATATTTTTGGACATTTTTTAAATTTCTTTGAATCTTCTTCTTTTTCTTTCAGCTTTGTCCCTTTTTCAGGGGTTGCCACAGTGAATCATTGATTTCCATCTCTCCCTGTTCTCTGTATCTCCTACTCTGACTCCAACTATCTGCATGTCTTCCCTCACTGCATCCATATATCTCCTCTTTGGTCTTCCTCTCTTTCTCCTCCCTGGTAGCTCCATCTCTAACATTCTTCTACCGATGTATCCACTGTCCCTCCTCTGCACATGTCCAAACCATCTCAATCTGGCTTCTCTAGCTTTTTCTCCAAACCTTCCTGTCTGTGTTGTCCCTCTAATGACCTCATTCCTGATCCTGTACATTCTTGTCACTCCTAAAGAGAATCTTAGCATTTTTAACTCTGCCACCTCCAGCTCCGCCTCCTGTCTTCTGCCTATTGCTACCGTCTCCAAACCATACATCATGGCTGGTCTCACCACCGTCCTGTAAACCTTTCCCTTCACCTTAGCTGACACTCTTCTGTCACAGATCACTCCTGACACTTTTCTCCAGCTGTTCCATCCTGCCTGTACTCTATTCTTCACCTCTCTTCCACAGTCTCCTCTGCTCTGAACAGTTGATCCTAAGTACCTAAACTCCTGCACCTTCACCACCTCTGCCTCTTGTAGCCTCACTATTTCACTGTTCTGCCTTTCGTTTACACACATGTACTCTGTCT
Organism: Cynoglossus semilaevis; assembly: GCF_000523025.1. Classification (NCBI taxonomy): domain Eukaryota; kingdom Metazoa; phylum Chordata; class Actinopteri; order Pleuronectiformes; family Cynoglossidae; genus Cynoglossus; species Cynoglossus semilaevis. The sequence continues at coordinate 9,790,745 of NC_024328.1, read as the reverse complement.
TGCTGCGACTGACCTTCATTCCTCTTCTTTCTAGTGCAAACCTCCACCTCTCTAGGTTCTCTTCTAGCTGCTGCCTACTCTCACTACAGATCACAATGTCATCTGCAAACATCATAGTCCATGGAGACTCCTGTCTGACCTCATCTGTCAATCTGTTTTTAAATTTCTTTGAATACACTTTATTATGAATCCAACATGTCTGCATCGGTCTGTCAACATGTGTGTACTTGTTCCTCTGCTGTCTGGTCTTTTACAGGACAATATTGTATTAATTGGGCACTCGGCAGGTGCACATCTCTCGGCTCTGGCCACATTCTTCCTGACTGACACACGAGAGGAGCTTTTCATAGAAGCCAGGAAACAGCAGGACATTACACCGGCAGTGAGAGGAGTCATTGGTAAGAAGTGGTCTACACTTTGGTCCATAATGTATATGAGCATTACTTTTTTTTTACTTTTACCCTTATGGCCTAATTTATATTATATGATATTACTTTTTTTTTTGTACAGCCCATAATAATACTTTGAATTACTCACTCAAAGTATCTGCTTGAATTAGTTACTTTCTCCCACGTGTCTCACCATCAGGTCTGAGTGGTGTGTACAACATCATGGACCACTATGAACATGAGCAGAAGCGAGCGGTAGAATACGTGTCCACTATGCACAAAGCCATGAACGGG
>NC_024328.1:9784847-9790055 GCF_000523025.1 Cynoglossus semilaevis | reverse complement strand
CCGATCTTACTACTCACCGACACATGTAATACAAACACTTGGACAAGAGAAAATTACAAGGTGAGACAAAAGGGTGATGATTAACGTCTGATTTGTGTGTGTGTGTGTGTGATAAATCTTGATTAATTGCATTGTGGTTTGCAAAAATGGTGGTTTGGGCATCTTTGAAAAACAAAAAAACTATTGCTCTATGAACAAAAGTGCAGTAATATTAAATTAATTTAATATTAATTTCACTTCTATTACTTTTGCCATCTGTGAGACTAAAGAGTTTATTACTGTTTAGCTCTTTTCTTTCTTTCGTAACCAGTTCTTTTCTGTTCTGGTTTATGTGAGAGCTGCAGCAGGGTTAGCCCCATGTTCTGAAGTTTTCTCCTACCTATAGTTTTTTGCTACCCGTGTTTACTGCGCATGCGTATATCGGCCGGAAGCAGAAATTTATAGCCTAGTCTGAAGTTTTTTCCTACCTAAAGTTTTTTTCTACCCGTAGCGGAAATTTATAGACCTATCTGACATTTGTGTTCAAGGTGGTAGAACTAGAATTATTATACACATCAAATCTCAATAAATACGTGCTTCTCAGTGTATTTAGAGTGGTAGCACATTATTTGAGGCTACACAGAAAATCCCTGTTAATATATCTGTTCTGTCAGGGTTTATAGTAGCACTTTATTTATGTTCTTTACATTTACATCTTAAACCAGAGGGAATGTAAAAATGTTACCCAATGCAGCACATACTGTAAAAGAGAAAATAATCACGCTCAATCTAGGATTTTTCAGCAAACTGTTTTTTATTATTTTTATTTTTTACAAATATTAACAGAAAGGATCATAACATATAGTACAGAACATTTGGGTTTATTTTACATGAGTTTTCTTTTAACTGTTTTCCAGTAAGATACAGGCTATGTCCATCCTTTGTTCACTGACAGCTTTTGCTGTTGTCTGCACGCGTACTGTAAATTAATGTAATTATGTGCTTGATTTGGTACATTATCTACATAATAACATGTTCTTCTAGATACATAATCTTTACAATTAAATACCATTAGCTTAATCTTCAAAGTACATAAACATTAACTTGTAGCGAAATAGTACCTTCAACACTAGAACCCCACAATTGCTGAAATCCATCTGTGTGTTGTGGTCCATGATGTGAACTGTCCACACACATTTGGATTCCTCCCTTGACCTGTTCCTCAGGAAGTTTCTATTACAGCATTAAAATGATTGTTTTAAAACTTATTTTTTTCTTGAAAAAAATATATCTGTGCAAATTATTCTTTATATTACTGCCAGTTCCTCAGAATCTTCCTGTTGTAGGCAACCTCATTCCCCATTGGGTCAATTACAGTGAGCAACTTCTCTGCCATGTTCACAACCTTAAGTAAAGTAATTTCATATTTCATATCATGGCTGTCAACAGGCTGTATAAGGACTTTCTTTACTATGCGTTATGGTTACTCTACAGAGTCTTGCGCAGCCTGCTTAATTTGTTCACTTCTGCCAAACACTCTCTGCTGGGAACTTCATCTGTAACAGATAATATAGAAATATGTACGTTAATAAAGATGAGTTAGGACCTTACATCAAAAGAAATGACTTACCACTTAATAGGAAAATCACCTTATGGAGACTTTTAAACTGCCCATTAAAGAAGAGGGAGCTTGCCACAATGGCACTGAGATAAAATATGGCTTCCTGATAAAATGATCAATATATTTGTTAGTGCAAAGGTACAGTACATCCATAGACCATGTCAAGTAACTTCCATTCAAAAATAACACATTTCTGTTGAGTGGTGTTTTTCCCGGTTGACAAAGGTTGTTGTCTTTGAAGGAGTGTGTTTTGTCCTTGAGGTGTGTGTGAACAGTCCTGTCCTGAAGAGGACTGAGGACTGTTCTGTTTTAAAACAGCTGGACTGTCCATTAAAGAAGTGGGAACTTGCCACAATGGCAATGAGATAAAATATGGCTTCCTGATAAAATGATCAATATATTTGTTAGTGCAAAGGTACAGTACATCCATAGACCATGTCAAGTAACTTCCATTCAAAAATAACACATTTCTGTTGAGTGGTGTTTTTCCCGGTTGACAAAGGTTGTTGTCTTTGAAGGAGTGTGTTTTGTCCTTGAGGTGTGTGTGAACAGTCCTGTCCTGAAGAGGACTGAGGACTGTTCTGTTTTAAAACAGCTGGAAAATCACAGCGCTATTAGACATTCGAATTGCATACACATAAGTTTGCAGGCTACATGAGGAAGTTTTATGAGAATTACACAAATTTAGTAAGGAACTGTTTTAAAACAGCTGGAAAAATTCCGAGGCTACATGAGCAAGTTTTATGACTACATGAAAATGACGATAAATCGCAGTATTAGCTATTCAAACTGCATTCAGACACGATCTCATGCACGTGGCAAAGTTGAAATAATTTGACTGTCAAACCGATGCATTGCATACTGGTCATATAAAGTATTAAAAATACAAGAAACTAACCTTGTTTAACGGTGGGGTAGCAGAAAACTATGGCTTGTCTGCAGCGGCAAATTGGCCGATGTACGCATGCGCAGTTAACTCGGGTAGGAAAAAACTATAGGTAGGAAAAAACTTCAGAACACCCCACACCAAGAGCACTCATTGGTTAAGACACATGATGATGCCAGTATCCATCAATAGTCAGTGGTTTGCCCAAATGTGTATCTAGAGCCAGTGAGCAACTGATTCGTCAAAACCATAATTATTAATTAACAATGTTAAAAAATATGCCTAGTGGCGCTTTGGCCCAGAGGCAATGTCTCTGTCATTGGTGTAGAACCCCAGGGTTCACCTCCTGGGCAAGTTCGAATCCCAGTTAGGGCGGTTGGTACCTTCCAGTGGACCCACCACCTGCAGGAAGGTTTAGATACGGTGCAATGTGATTTGGGTGGCGACTGCTGCCCCCGCAACCCGATAAGCGGATGAAAATGGATGGATGGATGGAAAAATATGCCTGTGTAAACCTTATAATGATGACATTATAGTGACAACTTGGTCAACTTAACTAACTGCTCTTTTCATAAACGTACACGCCAGAGTTCCTCCATTCGTTTTGCTCCATGGGACCAGTGACATCATTGTTCCTGTTGAATCTTCAATTAAGTTCTCCGAACTTCTCACCTCCATGTCAGTGAAGGTGTCACTTTACCTGCTGCCCAGACTGGACCACACTGAGATGGTGACTGACCTCATGGCCCCAGACAGAGGCTTCTACCATCCCATCTACAGCTGCATCAAACAGGAGTACACAAAACTGCTTGACACGGCCTGCTGACCCCGTGCCACCGTTTTGGTCACTTTACAGAAGCGATTGCCAAACTTCACAATAAAACTTTTTTTTTTTTTTGCTCATGACACTTTAATATGATTTAATAGACTGTTTTGATTTATTGTATTAAACAAATACAGCCAAAGGAGTATTCCAGTAAAAAGTTTGTTTAAAAAAAATGCATTTATAAATTGTATTAACACATTGTACTACTACTTCTTTCAAGTTAATATTTATTTATACTAATGTTGATTTTGAGACTTTATTGTCATACAAATTATGAAAAAGTATTTTTTCTGGATCAAACTAGACAAAGTATTGTTTTATAACATTAAAAATCATGATTAAAGTCTCTCTCTTGTTTTGGTTCCTTTGCATCACAGACATGTCTGTCATTCACCAAAGTAGTGTGTTTACTGAAACAGTCAGTGGGGCTGTTTTCCACTGCTTTCTCTCTCTATGCACTGGTCTGTGGTAATCCTAAAACATTTCATCAAATGTTATCTGTTAACTATAACCTTTACGTTTGCAGAGCCTCAGAAATCAGTTCTGCTTTGGCACATTAAGGTAAAATCTGTAATGTCCATCTATAAATTGTTCCGAGGACTAAGCTGTAGTAACAATCACCCATCAACTTGAACAGCATTCCACATTTAACACTATAAAAGCGGTTGTGGATGACACCCTGTTGACGTTTAAACTAATAACTACGTAAAACAGAGTTCTGGATTGCAAGCCTTCATTTTGAGAAACCCATCTTCTGAAAACGTTACCATAACAATTTCACTTTATGGCCAAACCCAAACTCTTCAACCTGACACACAACCATTCACACAAGTACAGTTAAACCCAACACACACAGTCTATTTTTAAGTTGTGAGGACTTCATATAGATTTATTGCAGTTTCTTACACTACCTTAAACCATTAGATGTCTCTCCAATCTTAATCCTTACCTACACCCTAATCTGGCCCATGTTTATAATCTCTAACTCAAAATTTAAGTCTAAAACTTCAACTATCCTTCATCCTGTAGACCAGTGGTTCTCAAACTATTTCTACTCTGTACCACCTGAGAAAACCTTGATCTCTCCGAGTACCACCATGATGACCAACATTAGAATTCCCCCGCTCGTTCCACGTTCAGCAAGTTGATTCCCATGATTCTGTGCTGCCTGCGCTGACGTTCATCCCATTTCATAATCTCACATTTTTTCTAAATGTTGTTTTAATTGTGCATGGTATGTCCATCCATCCATCCATCCATCCATCCATCCATCCATCCATCCATCCATCCATCCATCCATCCATCCATCCATCCATCCATCCATCCATCCATCCATCCATCCATCCATCCATCCATCCATCCATCCATCCATCCATCCATCCATCCATCCATCCATCCATCCATCCATCCATCCATCCATCCATCCATTTTCATCCGCTTATCCGTTACCGGGTCGCGGGGGCAGCAGTTGCCACCCAGTAAATGTAAATGTGAAAATATGATTTTTTTCACCCCTTGTGTACCTGTCAGCTTGCCCGAGCGGTCCGGAGGCAAAACACAAGAGAATGATTCTCCAGGTGGTAATGTATGTGTGTTTATTCCACACATACAAAATCAACCACTTTACAACAACATCAACAATAATGATGATGATGATGATGATGATGAGTGGTTGATTTTGTATGTGTACATTACCACCTGGAGAATCATTCTTTTGTGTTTTGCCTCCGGACCGCTCGGGCAAGCTGACAAGTAGTGTCAGAAGTGGGATTCAAACCTTAAGAGCTATCAGAAGTCACAGTCTGATTAGCCTGGAAAACAACATGAAGAGAGGTGCAAAGAGAACGGAGCTCCACGAGGAGCCTGACGATGGGGCGCCAGGTGATGCTGCCGGCC
>NC_024328.1:9778257-9780202 GCF_000523025.1 Cynoglossus semilaevis | reverse complement strand
TGTAATAAGGACATACTGTAATGAAGCGAAGTATATGGTGGATTGAGCTAGGGCGTAACAACGCAAAGGGAAACTTACCACAACCTGCTGCTCTGTCTTCACATGGTGTCACATCAAGACAGGTCCCCGGGGAACGTGGCCCTTATGTATGGTTCTGGAGGACAGTAGTAAGTGGGAAGTGGGAGTAGGGGAGTTTGTGTGGGGTTATGTAAATGTGTCATGTTCATATATTCATGTGTTTGTATTTGTGGTGTTTATTAATGGTATATGGGTTTGCAAATAGGTGTTTATATTGTATATATTGTATTTATGTAAATATTTATGGTTTATTAATATATGTGTAAATATGTAAAAACACCGCTCAATGGTTTGAGCCAATTAGTCATGTGATTAAGGGGAAAGGGATAAAAGGGACGGAGAAATGTTTGTTGAAAAAACGAGTTGTGGAGTTTGTATTAGAAGGAGATTGTGAGGATTATTATTATCATTATCATCATCATTATTGTTGTTGTTGTTGTAAAGTGGTTGATTTTGTATGTGTGGAATAAACACATACATTACCACCTGGAGAATCATTCTCTTGTGTTTTGCCTCCGGACCGCGCGGGCAAGCTGACAGTACCACTAGAGAGCGCTCGCGTACCCCTGGTGGTACGCGTACCACAGTTTGAGAACCACTGCTGTAGTCTCAGAATGATTGAGTCTACAGGTCCTCCACAGTGTAGAGGTCCTCGTCATGACAAAGGACCCCCACAAGATAGTTATCGCCTACACACACACACACACACACACACAGGAGGTGGAGTTTCGTCCACTGCGCCGCTACGCTTCGCTTCACTTCAGTGCTGCTGAGGTTTTGCGGCAGCGCCGCTCGTTCCCACAGGAGTTTAGAGAATTTTTGAAAGCGGTGTGAGTTCGTGGTTTGTCCTGGTCAGCAGCTCCAGTCAGCAGCTCCAGTCAGCAACTCCGGCAGGTGCGAAAACATGTAAACGGTTCCTCCCGGCGCTGTGTGATCGGCAGAAGGTGGAAGAAGATGGACACTGCCAGGAGGAAGTTGTGGCTCAGCGGTCTGCTCTGGTGGTCGCTGCTGGTCGAACTAACGGCTGGAGGTAACCGAACGGGATTTAAACTAAACCTTTGAATGAAAACAATACAAAACAAGACCGGTATTTAAATGGTCATTTTAACGAGGTCTGTCCAAATGGAGCCTCGTGTTGTTCATGGTTTATTGTGTTTGTTTTGCCTGTTGTCTTCAAATGTCTGTTCTCTGTAGCAGCTCTATTCTGAAGTTTTCGTTGTTGTTGTTGTTGTTGTTGTTTTTTCTCTTTCCCCACTTTGTACAACAACATGTCGTCTGTCACCGGGTCGTCTTCTCTCCAAACGTCGCCCTCAGCTCTATTTGTGAAGCAGCATGTGTTGGTGTGGGTCTAAAAGCAGCCTGTGTGTCGTTTTACACAGATTGTTTCAGTGATTTCTCTACGTGCTGTTGCTCCGGTGCTTCGTGCTTCACTGGGTCTTAGACCCTTAACCTGCAGAGAAACGGAGTCAGAACTGATGTGGATGTGGACAGTCTGGGCTGCTGGCTGTTTTGGCTGATGTGTCATAAAATATTCCATCATCAAATCTATTTTATGGAGGGTTTTTGTTTTGTTTTTTCCCCCCTGTGACTTCTGCACATCAGGACTCAAAGGAATTCCTGTAAACATTAGAACAAAAGCAGAGAAAACACACCCTGAGGGAGAGAACCTCTGTCAGGGCTGCACACACTCCCTGGTCCAGAGTTTGTTTCTGGGAAGACTTTATTTTCCTCTTTTGATAAATCAAACTATAAGAAATGTCACCTTTTTTGGCAGAACAAGGTATTTATTTAAATGTATTAAAGTTAAACTCTGATAACAGAGAGAATATTCACCCACCATGTTTTTCCTCTGGGAATCGAACCCATG
>NC_024328.1:9777807-9778199 GCF_000523025.1 Cynoglossus semilaevis | reverse complement strand
ATATGTATATATCTAACAATGTAACAAGTTCTTTAAAAAGTTGACTAAAAGCTAACTCAGAAATTTAGGTAAAATGTAGACCAAAAAAGGTCAACATAATGGAATAAAACAAATACATTAATTTTTGCTATTTTGCTTATTTTGCTAAAATGACCCAAAAATTGGTCCAGTTAGTTTGAAGGAGGAAATAAATTAAAAAAGTGTGATAGTGTGTGTATATGTATGTATACATATATATATATATATATATATATATATATATATATATATATATAATTATAATGGACTTGTCTTCAGTGATATAATAACTATTTTCTTGTTGTAAACCAACTTGAGACCTCTGTGAGTCTGTTCATGCAGGATGTAACCACAGATGATGTTTACTGTAGGAT
>NC_024328.1:9765125-9777790 GCF_000523025.1 Cynoglossus semilaevis | reverse complement strand
CAGGAATAGGACAGTGATGTCCACTGTCGTGGAAGAACTCTTGTGACAATAACACATTTAAACGAACACAAGGAGTCGGACAGTCATTCGGCCACCGTGGAACCTTATTTTTATTTACTCGCAGATGTAAATTAGTTACATATGTGTGGGCATGTATTATCCTATCTGGTTGACTACACTCTGAGTGTGTCGTCTGTAGACAGTGTTCCTCTGTACCGTGCCCCCCTCGGGATAATCTGGACTTATTTCAGCGTGAATCATTCTCGGCATATACTGTAGTTCTTTAAATATAACCATGATGCACGGACAGTATGGGCAGTTATCATACTTCAAAGCATTGACTCTGTTCCTTTCACTTCAGGAAACAAGACATAAAAATAAAAAACGAAAAGGCAACACAAGCAGGCGCTAAAGCCAAGTCGCATCTCTGTGGTGTGGTACAAGCAGGGGCACACAGGCTGTGACAAGTGTGGCCCTCGCCCCTCATGTTAACTATAAGGTGTTCACTGAAAGGTCACAGGCTTTGTTGCCGTGGAAGCAATTCGTCTTGGAGTTTCCCAAGAGAGACGTCGCAGCTGCAGACGTTCAGATTACAGAACGAGCTTCAAACAAACGGCACGTTTCAGCCTCTTGAGTAACACCGTCAGGTGTACGCTGGTATGTCAGTGCACGGACTTGGCTGCCACCAGTCTTCTGTTCCCTCTCATTTCCATACCTCCCAGAAACAAACATCAGTGAGACTGGAGATGAAACAAGAGAAACATCCCACCATGAAACTGACTCTTCTGCCAGGATACAGTACGACAGCTTCCTGTGAATCAACCTGCTCACAATCATGTCAATCTGACTCCCATGCCAGAGTTTTTCTCTCTCTGTTTCTTCATGCTGCAGAAATGTAAACAGCCGTTCTAGAGGATTGGAACAGAAAAAATATTTATTTTCCTCTTGGCTAGTTTTTTAAATAAGATAAAATTGTAGATTAAGGATGTGCTGTGTTTTTTTTGTAGTTTACTATTTTATCTATTTATGGCAGGGGTGTCAAAATCATTTGGTTTCAGGGGCCATATACTGTCTGATTTAATGTCATTTGTCCTGGACCAATAGAATCTAAACGTAATTACCTATAAATAACAGTAAGTCCATATTTCCCCCCATTGTTTTCCTGCAAAAGCGTACAAGTATATTAGAAATGAAATGAAAACTGAAATATAATTTGAGAAAACATCCCCGACATGAAGTTTTTCACTTTAAAAAAAAATCATCAAGCAGGCCAGATTGAACCCCCGTAGCTCATTGTTTCCCAAAGACTGGGTCGCAACCCTCAGGTGGGTCGCAAGAGGATTTTTTTTTGGGTCGTCTCGCATCATGTTTCCTAGCAGTTTACCAATAATGTCTATTGACTTGGGTCGCAAAGTTTTGTGACTTTTAAAATACAGGTCTCCACAAAAAAAAGATTGGGAAACACTGCCCTGGCAGGCTGGTTTTGGCCCACGGGCTGTATGTTTGACATCCCTGATTTACGGCAACATTTTCTGACAAGATATAAATATTTAGTTATTTTTTTTCCTCTGTTTTTGTGTTGGATGTAAATACTCATTGACTTTGTGTACAAATTATTCAAATTGATCATCATTAGTAAATTGTGCATTTTACTCTTTTAATATGAAGAAGCTCCTTCATTAACGTAGCTAACAATTTAGTTTTGCAACCACTTGGACCCATTAGCAGTGTGCTAATAAACTGATGTTTTAGCCTCTGTGTAACCGTGGGACCGTGGAGCTCACTAAATTCTCAATGGGTGGAGGCTAGGATGAGAAAGCTTCAGAGAATGTAAGTCTAGATTATAGGGTGATGTGAAAAGACAGGGAGGTGAAGTGGAAGAAACAGCTGGGTCCATCCACCAAGATGTTCCTGGAACACGGGGGGCCACAGAAAATGTAGGGACGTCACAGCCTTTCATGTTTAGGTTGAAGGTTTCTGTCAAAGCGGAACGAGCTGGGACATGTCCGTCTTCCTCTGAGTCACTTCCATATCCACCGTCTTTCTTTGGAGGCTGCAGCCGTTATAGTCCTTGTTAAAAAAAAAAACAACAAAAAACTACGATATTTTATCACCACGTTTTAACAGTCACACAGTCCAGTCAGAACTTTCTCTGAGTGTTACCAACAGCCCAAAACATCAACCTGCAATTCTGATGAAGTACAAAAGCTGGGAGTTGGGTTTGTTCTAAAAGCAGTTATTATTTCACAGGTAAAGCTTTAAAAGTCATAATTATACTCAGAGTGAACTCCAGTGCATGTAAATCATTATGCTGGAGCAGAAGAAGTGAATACAAGTGTGGCCCACCAGGAAGGCTTGGATCAGAGACAGATAGAGATAGAGGCATTCTTTATATATCAGGTGAACTATAATTTATTTGTCTGTATGTGTGTGTGTCTGAGAGTCTCTCTGTGTGTGTGTGATTACCACATGCTCTGTTCAACATATAAAGTTCAACCAGGATGATAAAAACCATGCTTGACTTGTTGTGACTTATTACTTGTATCTTCTCTTATTTCTACTTCCTGACTCTTTTATACTCATTTAAAAAACTCAAGCAAAAAGACGACTTTACAACCTGCAAAATAAACTACACCAAACATCGGTACCAGCTCATTTTACCACACTCCTGTGTCTTTCTCCTGCTGCAGCTTCTTTCTACGGCGACGGCTTCGTTCAGCTCAAGGCGGCGGAGTCGTCCAACCATAACACGCTACGCGTTCGTTTTCGGACCTCCAGCACCGATGGCCTGCTGTTTCTTGCCGGTGGCCAGACTCACTACTTCCTACTCGAGCTGCACACTGGTCGCCTCCAGGTAGGTACATTCATGGCCCCGGCAAATGAGCTCATGTCAGTGCACACAGACACACACACTGTACATGAACATGCATGTAGTACAAGCAGAGTTATGTGCTCGCCGCAGCACACATGTACATGTCCACGGAAGACACACTAGTACCCTGAGCTGTAGTCCTGTCTCAGCTGGCTGTATCAGTCTCTCAGCACTGTCACACAGACAGACAGACTGGCCTGGTGCTAACTGAGTGTTTACTCTGGACCAGTCTCTTCATGTCAGTAGGAAATAATGAAGGTGATGAGACGTTAAGTCATCCCGGTCCCACAGTTATCTGTCATTAATCTCATTAAAATACTGCTTTGATGTATTTGCTGGTATTCAGATCACTGCCTGATATTATATCCACATGGTGAGACACGTCCTAAAATAACAACTGACGTCTGGACGTCAGTGCTAATATCTAATTTTTTTTAATATGATTTCCACAATATATATATATATATTTTTGTTAAAGAATGTCCGCTGCTGTTTTGCACTGTTAAAAGAAGTGCTTTAGCCGAGAGAGCCAACAGAACAGTTGTGTCTGTTCGACGACAACAGACTCTGTGATGCACTGTCACATTAGCGCAGCACATCCAGAGGAATGTTTGCCCCTGCTCCTTGAACTGTCACAGGTCGCAACGATATTTTTGTTCAGCCGCGCGCATGTTTTCCTCAAGCTCAGGGTCTCAATCCATGTGAGTCAGAAATTAGTTTTGCTCCCTTGAAAACCATGTATGATTAGCAGGGGCACACACACACACACACACACACACATACATGCAACAGCTGTAGCAGCAAACCATGAAAAGCTTGTCATCTGAAGGAAGTGTCAGTTTGTTAGCAGTGACATGATGCTCTCAGGATGTAGCCGGAGGCTAAAAGACTATAAAACGTTTTTTAATGGGTCATATGTAGTACAGTGATAAATGTGATGCTAAACTTCCAGAATCACAGTGTAATTTGTAATGAAGAGTTTTGCTTCTAATTTCAGTTGAAACTGGACCTGGGTTCTGGTGAGCAGGTGTTACAGTCCGACCCAGGAACACAGCTCAATGATCTCGCCTGGCACTCTGTGGAAGTCCACCATGTGTTGAACGACATCACTCTGACTGTGGACAAAAACTCACACACGAAGATTAAAATGCCGGGCCTACTGCATAATCTGAACATTGTGGATGGTCTTCATGTTGGAGGCTCAGGGGGCCTAGACAGGTTTTATCTTCCCAGAGACCAAGTTGGCTTCAGAGGCTGCATGGAGGACGTGGTCTTTAATGATCACGACCTGCTGTCATCTCTGAGGCCATATAGTGGATTCAAGTACGTCCATGAGGTGTCTTTAGGCTGCAGTCCCCAGTTTTTTGCGACCAACGAGGACCCTATCAGCTTCTTCAGCTCGAAGGCGTACGTTTCACTTCCGACTTGGAATGGCCATCAGCAGGCGGTGTTTGAGTGCATCGTTCACACATCTGCCAAAGAAGGAATTCTGTTGTACAACTCGGCCAGAGAAGGGGACTTTGTGGCTTTAGAGATTCAGGAAGGCTTGCCAGTGGCAATTGTTGGGAAAGCCGGGAGCAAAACTGAGCTCCGCTCCCTCACATTCATCAATGACAAGAAATGGCACTCGGTCAAGCTGCACTTCAGTTCCAAAAGCTTGGAACTCAGTGTTGATGGTGAGATGGTGAAAAGTAGCATCAGCTCTAGGACAAAGGAGATTCAGCTGAAAGGTCATCTTTTTGTTGGAGGTATAGATGACAGCACTAGAGCTGAAGCCAGAAAAGTGGGCTTGGTCTCCACGTCTGGAAAACGTGTCAGAGGAGGTTCTTTTAAAGGTTGTCTAAAGAACATTGAGGTGAATGGAGTCATGATAAGTCTGGCCGATGCTGTAGTCACCAAGGACATATCAGTTGGTTGTGAGCCAGAGAAAGAACCAGAACCATCAACCACACTGAGTCCAACAGTTTCTTCACGACCTTCATTTAATTTAGTCACACCAACACCACCATTCCAGATGTCTACCCTAGCCAGGGGCTTGGACAGAAGGTATGGCTACAATTTTGTACAGCTCAAAAACCTTGTGGTCCCAGAAGGTGGCCGGGGATCCCTTGATGCCAAACACATCAAGGTTCTCCTGGACTTCAGCATTCGCCAGTCTCAGATCATGTTCAGAATTCAAGAGCAACCGCTACGTGGTCAGATAAGACTCGACGTAGATCAAGACCAGGAAGAGAACACCTTCAGCATGTTGGACCTCTGGCATGGAAGAGTGATGTACATCCACGGAGGCTCGGAAGAACCAGATGACTTCTTCATGTTTTCCTTTTTTTCTAGCAGTAGAAAGCAGGTTCCCGATTATCTCAAGACTAACAAATTGTATCGCTACAATATCACTGTGACTCCAACCAATGATGCACCGGAGTTGAGTCTTCCTGAAGGAAATCTATTTGTTCTGTTGGAGAACTCTAAGAAACATCTCACCACAGAAGTTCTGAAGGCAACGGATATTGACAGCAACTACACCGACCTTGTCTTCTCTGTACTTGGAAACCTAAATGCTGATGCAGGTTATTTGGAAATTGAGAACAACCCTGGCATGGCAGTCACCTCATTTTCATACTCAGACCTAGAAGAACTGAGGGTGTACTACGTTCACCATGGGGTTAGAACTTCTCGGATAGTTCTCAGAGTAAGTGACGGAGAGAAGGTCAGCAACACTGTAGTCCTAAGAGTTATGGCTATAGCCCTGGAGTATAAGATTGCAAACAACACTGGCCTGCAGGTCATTCAAGGAGATGCAACTGTAATCAGTTCAAAACAACTAAGTGTGCAAACCAATGCTGTGAAGCAGATAGTAGACATCCGCTATGATGTCACCGAAGCCCCTCAGTACGGAGAACTCCAAAGACTTCACTCAAGTGGTGAGTGGAGACCTACAGACTCGTTTTCCCAAAGACTTCTGGAAAAAGAACGTCTGCGGTACATTAGCACATTTGTAGACATTCAAACGTCAAACGCCACCGATTCCTTTAAGTGCAAAGTTAATGTGGCTTCAAGAGCAACCACTGAAATTATCTTCCCAATAACTGTGAAATGGGTCAATTACCAAGTGATTAAGAATGTTATGATGGACATGGACAAAGCAAGAAAAGTTACTCTGGACTCTGAGCATATTTTTGCCATAGCTGAAGGTGCGGTCCTCTCAGAGGATGAACTTTACTACCGGGTTCTCACCACCCCAAAGAAAGGGATACTCCTGCTTGACACCAAGCTCTTAAAGAAGAACTCAACTTTTAGCCAAAGGAATGTTACGGATCTGAAAGTTCACTATGAACTAGTCGACAGGCCTTATACAGACACAAGTGACAGGTTCAAATTTCAGCTGGTGTCCAAACACGCTCAGTCTCAAAATTATGATTTTCAGTTTTCCATCAAAGCTGATGTCAACAGCGTGTTCATGACAAATGACGGTCTTTCCCTCTTGGAGGGTGAAAGTAAACTCATCACAAAGGAGAATTTGTTTGCAGAGACTCTAAGTACAAAGGATTTGTACTACACCGTCATAAAGAATCCCAAACATGGGAAACTGGCACGGATCAGTCAGTCAAATTCAAATGCAAGCTACGACAACATCGTTAGCTTTAGCAATCAGGATATATTAGAGGACAGGATTATGTACATGCATGATGACAGTGAAACAACTCAGGACGAGTTCACCTTCATCGCTTCCGCAAACCAGGGATTAAAATTTACCATCTCAGAAGAGGATGTTGGTTCTAAGGAAGGAACATTTAACATATCTATTCAATTAGTCAACGATCAGAAGCCAGTACGGGTTGTTGATAAAGTTTTCCATGTGGTGAAAAACGGACAAAGATTACTTACCCTGGAGGACTTATGTTATCGTGACAAAGACGATGATTTTGATGACAGCCAGTTAATTTACTCCCGGCGTGGTATCCCATTGGGAGACCTGGTTCTGGTCAATGACTCCAATCATCGACTGTTCCAATTTCGTCAGCAGGATCTGGAGGAAAAGCGAGTGTTGTTTGTACACAAAGGAGTGAGTACCGGGAGATTTGTACTGTTTGTCTCCGATGGAAAACATTTTGTATCAAGTCTTTTAGACATCAGTGCACAGGACCCTTTCTTGAAGGTTGAAAACAACACAGGATTACTGGTCCAGAAGGGTCAGTCAGTAACCTTGACAACCAGTAACTTCAGTGTCACCACTAACCTGGACGTCCGAGATGACCAGCAGGTTGTTTTCAAGTTGGACGAGGCTCCCAAGTATGGAGGACTTTATTGTGAAGACACAAAGCTGGATTCGTTCACACAGTCCGATCTAAAGGACGGACGCGTCTCCTATCGTCACGGAGACAGCAAACATCTGACCGACTATTTTAATGTTACAGTGAGAGCTAAAAATATTCAACTTTCAGTGAGGATTAATGTAAAGATTTACCTGGAAAGTCATCAGAGGCCTCCTATTGTGTTACATCACAACCCTTTACTGGTCGAAGAAGGAAAACCAGTGAAAATTGACGAAGCTGATCTCAAGGTGAGTGCAATTACCTCAGTCTCGGAAAAGAATAAACCATAGTTAAAAATGTTAACTTTGTTTCAGATACTAACTGATGATGACGTAAGAACCTTTTTAGCATAAATGTTAAATTAACAGAAGTTGGTTTTTGTAAACAAACTACATAAACATCCTCCTTCCTACCCTGCAGGTGGTGCTATAATACAGTTTAAATGCCCTAGTCTAGTCCAGTGATTGAGCTCCATATTATTTTTTTATTTTTTTAAATGAGCTCTATTTCATAATTCTAATGGAGACATCTGTGGTAGAAATGTTGAAACCTAAATAGAATTTTTTTTTTAATTTGACTGTTTTGACTCACCTTGTATTCTCAAATTATAATAAAGTGGAAATAAACAATGCACAATAAGGGATGAAAGTTATACAATATATTACATTGTCCTCTAGGCTGTCCAGGCTGCTGTGAAGGGGACAAATGAATGTTGACCAGCATTAATGTTTTGCATACAACATCAATGCCTTGTTTTGCTGCGTTTTTTGCTGCAGGTCACCCATGAGGACAACCTGCCATCAGAGATTGTTTTCACAGTTAAGGTGGAACCTCTGCATGGTATTCTCAGGCGATTTATTGAAGCAGAAAATCACTACATCGGTACCAAACAGGACCCTGTCAAGACCTTCACCCAAGAGGACATCAACAACGGGAACATTCAGTACATGCAGGAAGAGCCGGAGAAAGCCAACGACACCTTTGTCCTGGACGCCACCAACGGAGTCACAGACGTGGGGGACATCAGGATGTCTGTTGACGTCATCCCACGTCTCATCCCACTCCAGGTCCACAATTTCACTCTGAATGAGGGCGCCTCCAAGGCACTGACGGAGGAACTGCTCCAAGTCACCAACAGGCACTTTTCCGGAATCAACTTCCTGTATAATTTGTCCCAGCCCCCACGGCACGGTCACGTTGAGCATTCTCGACATCCTGGCGTGTCCATAACCTCCTTCACCAGGAGGCAGGTGAGATGTGGTTGCACAGATTCATTAAAGAACAAACAGTACCGACCCAGTGGCAGGTTTATTGCTGGGAAGGAATTTGATTTAGTGCAGCAATAAAAGTTTATGTAACTAATGGTTGAGACACGCGTCGGCCATAAAGAGTCAGTTTCTTCAGATTTTCAATGTAAGCTTTTTTTGATGACAAAAAAAATATTTATTCATTTTCCTGTTACAATGCCATGAGGTTTAGCAGCAAAAGAAAGGCATTTACATTTTTGTTTGTTGAACCTCCTGGGCCACTGTAGTTAGGTGGTGGCCTTGCTTGCAGGGGGCATGAATAGAAGTAAATATAGTAAATAAAGTTTTCCCTCTTTCTTAAATCTGTTAGTTTGGTTACTCACATAAAGATAAATTTAACAGAATAGCACGTGTTGTGTTTGCTATATATTGACAAATATATTAAAAATATGCCTGCAATATACTGCAAAAGTGGCACAGAGGCCTATTGACTGATGCCATATATGATGATAGCTGTTAACATTAAAGTCAGGTCTTAAGAGAGTATGCAAGCAATTTGGTTCAACATTGCAAGACATTGCATGTGAATGACTGGCCTGCCTGCAGTCCAGATCTTTGGACTATTGAAAAAAGGCTGATCTCTGAGCAATGTGATTATAAAGGCATCCTTGTAGTAGTGTACCAACCTTTTTGAAAATTGAGTGCATTGCAGTATAGACTGATGTGCAGAAATTCATGCAGGCACTTAATTATTTATTAGTGACTTGAATTTTATCTTCCTTTATTATAGACATGTAAAATAATAAAACATTAATTCAGATACCAACGTTTTGGAAACTCCTCAACCCATATTTTTTTTTTATGATCCTTCAATAGGTAGAACATGAATTCATTTACTACGTACACGACGGCAGTGAAACCTTAGATGACAACTTCACCGTAGTGGCCAATGACTCAGGACTGAGGAAACGGAGTGCGACCCAGACGGTCTACATCCAGGTTACAGCTGTCAACGACGAGCCGCCTGTCATTACAGTTAACAGGGTTCTCAGGGTGAGTCTGCCTGGCTCTATATCTACACTTTTTTTTATTATTAGCAGCTCTGGCAACACGGCTCACTTGTCAGATGGTTTTCATGTGGGCAGTGTTGTTGCCATGGCTGAGAGGGCGGCTGATGGAAAGTATGATTGCTATGTGGAGGAGGGTCGGCAGCACAGACCATGAACGTACCGGTCCAGGATCAGATCCAGTCTTTATGGTTAATGAGAATATAATTAAATTATGCTAAGGAGAAAGGTTATTGTTGCCTTTAAGTCTCTGTTGAATCTAAGTGATTCCTAGATAAGAAAATAATTTAATTAAATGTGTCCTAACTCCTCGGCAGTACAAGGATATGAGCATATTTTTCTGAGAATGTGAGCTTAATGACCGTAATTATAGTTATAGCCAATGACCTCATTTGAGTTACCACATGACCTCAGGCCACTATTCAATAAAAAGCACATTTTTTCCCCTTTGATTCAGGTAGTTGAATGTTTTAATTAACCTGGGAGATCAATAAAATACTCTAATTTAGGCTGGAAACTTCAAACACATTAATACAATGGTGGTGAACCACTGTCTTCTCTGGTGAAATGTGTTAAAAAAGAATGAACAATTTTAATATTTTGGGAAAAAAATTATTGATAAAATTTATATAATAATATAATTTTCAAAATAAAGGCATTTTCACCTGTATTTT
This sequence comes from Cynoglossus semilaevis, assembly GCF_000523025.1. Taxonomy (NCBI): domain Eukaryota; kingdom Metazoa; phylum Chordata; class Actinopteri; order Pleuronectiformes; family Cynoglossidae; genus Cynoglossus; species Cynoglossus semilaevis. The sequence continues at coordinate 9,767,617 of NC_024328.1, read as the reverse complement.
TTTTATCTCATTGGACTAAAATAATTGGGTTGTTCTAAAGAAATCAACTTCTTAGGTGTTAAAAAAAACTTGTAATTCCAAAGGAACTCAAAGATTGGACGTTCAACAATGGCAATGAGTGATCTCAATTGTTCACATTTTACCTTCTCTAAAGTTACCATTGGTGGGGTGGGACCCCAAAGGGTCGGCAATTTTTTTTTTACTTTTTAAATTGGTGCCACGGTGGAGAAATTGGACTGGGTTGTAATTTTATTTATTTTGTTGATTTATAAAATATCAGGCAGTGGCTGTGAATATGTCTTAACAATAGGTCTGACAACAACAAGGAGGCGCCGCAAGTTTGGAGTTTACTTCATTTGGGGATGTAGGGGGCGCTATGGAACATTATGACCAATTGTGTACAAGCCAGTGAAAGTAGTCCGAGTCCAGGGTTGATTCATTGAGGTCAGCTGACTAACTTTATATAAGTTTTTTTTTTTCTTGAGTTTTTCTCTATTTCTATATATTTTTTCTTCCTTGTTGATGACTTGGGCGTATTCCAAGATGACAGTGTCATGATTCATTTGGCTCAAACTGTGACAGGCTGATGAAGGGGGCAGAAGGCTATGTTTTCATTCACAGACTGGTCACCACAGAATTCACACCTTGAAGGTAGAATCTGCAGAACGCCTTCATGAACACAGACTTTAAAGGTTTCCTGACTGAACCCAAAAGTAAAAACAACATGTCATAATCACCTTAAAGTCTGTCTAATCCAGTAGTTCTTAAGTAGTGGGGCGAACCCCCCTGGGGAGGGGGGCACGATGAGTTGCCTGGAGGGGTGTGAGGGCCTTCCAATAGAATATGACGCGCTGGACACAAATGTCACCACTGCTGTAATACTTGAATGATAACAAGCCTCCAGTCACTAGGTGGCAGCAACTCACACAGTGGTTTGTACAGATAAAATATACACGTTATCAGGTTCTCAACAGTGTTTCACTTCGTGGTGGTGTGGGTCGAGGGGGGGGGGGGTCTAATCCAATGTTATAGCGTCAGGTCAATGTGTATCTGCGTACAGTCTGCAGGGCTGCAGTGAGGTGGCAGTTGAAAGAGGTCCAGCTGGAAGGAAAGGCTGAAATATAGACCTCTTTTGTGTGTGTTGTTTTGCTCCGAATACCTCAAATTCCTCTGGAATCCTGCAGATCCAGAGAAGAGTGACTTGTTCAATAGTTCTGCAGTGTAGAAAACCTTAGAGTGCATTTCATATAAAAACACAAAAATAAAAAACATCGTGTTAGTTTGACATATTTGTTGACAAACGTGGACTTACTGCAGGTTGTGGGCCAAACTTTTTCTTTTTTTTTTCTTTAGCAGCACAGAGGACAGAATTATAACTCTTATGACTAATGTCCACAAGGTGGCGCTCTATCACAGCACATTTAGTTAGGAACGTGGCAGTGGAGGATTATGAGTTTTAACAATGAGGGCTGGGTTTTAGGAAAGTTCTGATACATGTTTGATCCTTATTAAATCCTGTCTGGGGTCAAAAATGAGACCCGTCTGGTTTGATCTTTTCTATGGTGTCAATCAATTCTGTGGTACACCTTCAGACCAACAGTTTGCTACTAACAAACTATCTTCTTTCTGGAATTCAGGGCAATAGATAGACCCTGTTGACAAAAGAATTGCCTAAAAAGTAAAGTAAAAAAAATGACATAAATGAAAAGGAAAAGTAGGTTCTGGCATGAATTCTAACTTTATTCTTGTCATATCTCACTACTTTAAAAACACAAAACACGTATTACTATATTTATACACTGACTGATTGACCTGCATCTCTGGTGGCCATGCATGCAGTACATGTACTTCTACAATATTTCTCCATACAAAAACCTAGATTTTACAAAATGTCTTTTACCAGTGGACAGACAGTCTCCTAGAGTCTCCCACACTGCTGTAACTTCCTTTCGGTCATTTCGTAGAAGATTAGTCATTTCCCCTCGGCAGAAGCACTCACACATCTCAATCACTCCCTCACACACTCACACACAGGGTATGTTCTTGTGTGGTTAGGATTCAGGTCTGTGGGTCGGAAGGTGATAATTGAAAACAAAGTCACCCTGGAGCCAGCTAGTCTTTGACGTTAGGAAAACGTCAAAGACTGGAGGCTGGACTTCATGTTTAAGTCACTCATTACCTAATATCATTTCACTGGGCCTGGTCTACCTGTCAGTCACCTACTGTTACCACCCTACCTCTCTAAATGCACACAAATGCTCTATCTAGTGGTAGGCACAACATGGATTAGATGCATTTCTATAATTTAAACCTTTTTACATCCAGAGAGAGTGTAGATGAGTTCCAGTTCCACCCAGCCTCACTGAGAGACAGTGCAGGCTGCAGCCTGTTACCTGTTCTGTAGTGAAGGTGCTCGGCTGCTGCCTTCTCATCTCTCTGTGACCTGTGCACCTCCAGAACCCTGGGGCATCTGGGTGTAAATCACGGCCGAC
>NC_024328.1:9749423-9765091 GCF_000523025.1 Cynoglossus semilaevis | reverse complement strand
CGCCCCTCCATCCACCCCTCCCCCGCTTCACATAAAACCAGACAATCACCTAGCCCACAAGTTAAAATATATACTTATATTTTTTATTTATGTATTTTTTATTGGTATTCTACTTTAACATCACAAAAGACCAAGTACATTTACTACTATAAAGAGTATAAGGATACATTTTTATTTATATAATTATTTTCTGGTTTTGAATCTGATTTGAAAACTACTTGGTTTATAAGGTTCGACATTAGTCGACAGAAAGGTGAAAGTACTATGTTGACAGAGTAATTTATACTCACAGTTATTTCCTACTGGACCCCTGTGTGTCTTGTCTTTAAGGTGTGGGTCTCCTCAGTGACACAGATCACAGCTGAGGATCTGAAAGTGCAGGACAAGGACACGCCTCCAGAGGACCTTCACTTCATGGTCACCCCACCCAGCAATGGGCATCTGGCGCTGAAGAGCGCCCCCATGAAGCCGGTGCTGAACTTCACCCAGGCTCACATAGACCAAGGCCAGCTGCTGTTTGTGCACAACGGTGAAAAGACATTTTCACACTTGTTACTTTATATTTATATTTCACTTGAACACAAACATAAATACGGGCACAGAAATGTGACGAGGTGCTGTGGACACAAACTCAGAACCACGTCTTTATTGACATTGTGTAACGACAGACGACATAATGTCTGAATTCACCAGTGAACCCAGAAATAATTTCAAGACCTGCACTTTGTGGTTGGGTTGTTTGTACACAGTAAATGGCCAACAAGGGTGAATGGTTGACTGTGTAAACGGGCCATGTGAGGGTGTACTGTACTGATCTGTTCAGAATATATTTAGTTTCCCAAAGACTGGGTCACAAGAGATTTTTGGGTCATCCCGCATCATGTTTCCCTGGAGTTAACGGATAATGTCTATTAACTTGGGTCGCATAGGTTTGCGACTTTTAAAATATGGGTCACCAGAAAAAATTCAAAATCCACTACTGTGACAGTAAAATTAAAAAGTAGTTAGATTTCCTTATTAATTTTTTTTCTGTTTTAAGATTTTAAAAACTACAACAACGTAGCGTTACTGTTTTCCTATTTAGGGCAACGTGCGCAGCGAGTCACATCTTAAAAGTCAGTGTGAACACAAAAGAGAACTTGCTGCGCGCTAGTCTATCCCGTTTAGTGTGAAAACTGCACTAAAGGGTTGATAAGATCTTTCTGGAGCTGACATCAGTTTTCCGCTGATTAAAGTCTGTTCTTTGCCTCTGTACTTGTACGCACACACCCAAACTTCCTCTTTTTAACGGGTCTCTTATTGTTAAAATACACACATAAAACCTGAGAAAATGGTACTGACACAATATTGTTATTGTATTGTAATATTGTATTTCGGTATTTCGATCCGTTAGCTGCAGCTAATATGTGGATGTGCTTAAACACACGAAGGAAGTCAAATCAAAGTCTTGTGTGTTTTGTCAGAGCAACCTGATGACTTGACCGAATACCTGACAGTCGTTTCCCCCTTTTTGTTCTTGGCCAGGTGCCATGTCTGGTGGGTTCAATTTCCAAGTCAATGATGGTGTGAACTTCAGCCCCAGGCAGATCTTCAGCATCACAGCCAGAGCCTTGCTTCTCAGTTTAGAGAAGAACCGCCTGCTCAAGGTTTTTCCAGGTAAATCCTCTAATATTCTGATTCATCACAGCTTGAACCCCACATATTATTACTGAATTTTATACACAAAACAACATTTTTAACAACATTTTTTAACAACCATCAAGGTTGGAGTGTACATATATAAATATAAATATATATATGTATACATACATGCAAACATATATTCATATTTTATTTATAGACACACATATATACATATATTAGCAGTAGACATATATATGTTTGCATGTATATGTATGTGTATATGTATATTTATATATATTTATATATTAAAACCATACACATATATACTTATATGTGTGTATATGGTTTGTTTTTCTTAATTACTGTACATCTACTCTGGTTTAACAACAAAAACTCAAGTCATATAGAATCAGAATGATGATTAGAATGAAGTGTCTTCACTTTTACACATGTACAGATGCCAGAGGTGTGGACTCGAGTCACATGACTTGGACTCGAAAAATGTAAAGAGACTTGCAACTCGACTTGGACTTTAACATCAATGACTCGTGACTTCACTTGGACTGGAGCCCTTTGACTTGACAAGACTTGATACTTTCTCCAAAACCCAAAGTGATCTGTGTAAATATATTATTATTTTGTTTAAAAGGACTCGTGACAGGAATGTAAGGACTTGGGACTTGACTTGACACTTTTTAGTCTTGACTTGGACTCGACTCGGACTTTGCCTGTCTTGACTTGAGACTTGACTCGGACTTGAGTGCAAAGACTTGAGACTTAATTATGACTTGCAAAGCAAGGACTTGGTCCCACCTCTGACAGATTCTATTATAAACCTTGGAGCACACCACTGATTTTCACTAGACTTTTTAAAAAGATGAGTGGGAATAAGAAACAAAAATGTGAATGTGAGGAAAAGATAAGAGTCTGTGACTAATGGATTCCAGAGAGTGAAATACAGTGTGTTTACAAAAACAAAAATATAAAAAAAATATTTATTGTTTTTTTCATTGACATTATAAAAATACTTGAACTCCTCACAAAGCAACCATATTTTTTTTTCTTCTGTGTAATTGAGGGGGAAGTAAACCAAAAGCGTAGAATCATCCTTAGTCATCCACAGAAGTGCAGTACTTGGTAAATTTAATTATTTTTAATCTCTCACTTCTTTAAAGTAAGTTCCTTTTTATGGGTATCACCATGTATTTAACACTATTTATGTTTCTGGCCAAAAGCCTTTGAGTAAAGTCTTTAAATGTACGTGTTATGATTCAACAGGACAGTTCTTAAAAAGCCTTCCGTTCCGTGCAAAAACCTTGGTTATGAAATAGTTGTCTGGTTTGTGAGTTAATCGCAAAGGAAATTGTGTGGACAATAAAATGCCAGTTGGCCTGCTCTGCTGAGCTCCAGGCAGACGATGAGAAAGAGCACTTGAAAATCCTTGCCACTGTTTGACTGTCTGTCTGTCTGTTTGTCTGTCTGAGGGTTCTCCACTTGTGTTTTCTGCCAAGCAGGACGGGGGAGGGGGTTGAGGATGGTGGGGGATTAACGCTTGATCTGAACAGGGTTTTAATAAGGTGAAGGCTAAGGTGGAAAAAACAAAAATCTGAAGTTGTTGCTAATGCTACAACCTTCAAAATAATTAAATATGTTTGTGCTCTCTGCACAGCATTAACATGTAGCAGCAAAAATCATTCAAGTTCTTTTTTGGGAAAATATTCACAGCCAGTTCACATCTGCGGTAAATAATGAGGGTCTGAGATCATAAACACGATGTAATTAAAAAGTGACATAAAGAATATAGTGTAGCCTTTTTTCACTCAGAGGTAAAAATTAATGCAAAGGCTGTGGTTGTTTTTTCCTATGGTAAATATATATACAGTGATCCCTCTCCTATCGCAGTAGTTGTGATCCAAGACTCACTGTGAAGTAGAGGCGAGATAGTTATTATATTTTTTTATGTATAGATTTACCCTTAACGAACCTCCCCCATACTGTTATCAACCCTCCCTAGACTGTATTACCCTTTACCACACAATTATATGCACAGTAGAGATGTACAGTATAATGGCGAGTGATCGTTCGCAAATGCACTCATCTCAATTTCGAAACGAGAATCCACATTTTTAAAGCCAAAACTTTCACATGTATAATTATTTTATAATGTCTCTTAGTTTATTTTTTGCTACATTTCGCGAGATCGGATTTAAAAAAAATCTCTGATGTACTGAGTGAGCAAAAGGAGAACCACGATATAGAGAAGGAACACTATACATATATGTGTATATATGTACATATCGTTGTGTATATATATATATATTTATATATTTATATAATTATATAAAAAGAAAATGTATATTTATATATGTATATTTACATGTATGTGTATACAATATGTGTGTATATTGATGTTAAAATAGTTTTGCAGTACTTTTTGATGTGTCCACTGCAGTGTTTGTGGACTGGTGCACGAGAACGCACTATTCTAATGAATGAAGTTCTGTCTTTATCTCAGGCTCCTCTAATCTCATCACTAACGAGCATTTACAAGCCGTGACTAACGACATCAGCAACACCTCCAGCAGAGCCATCACCTTCAGTGTGAGCCGACTTCCTAAACTGGGCCGACTGGTGACGCAACAGCCTGACAACTCAACAGTGGACATCAGCACCTTCACACAGGACATGGTGAGTGACATCAGCACCTTCACACAGGACATGGTGAGTGACAGGCTGCAGATCCAGACTGTTTCCTTCATGTGTTCGGGACACTAATACCAGACTGCTCTCACTTTCTGGAAAATGACCAGATTTTTGACATCATGAATTATAAATATTTTCCGTCCTGGTTCAGGAGATTGACTCTGTGCTCCCTCAGCGGAATGATGCGTTTAAGGCTTTCATAGCAGAAGCTGTTCCTCATGTTTATCTGACTTATGTTATGCTTCATGTTCTGTATGCACTGCTGAGCTCTGTGAGCAGAATGGTTAGCTTAGGCTCCAAATGAATGCCCACAACGTTTTAACACAGAGAGTCACTAATTTTAACTTTTATTAACATTTCTGTTCTCCTGCTTATGTTTTTACTAATGACTGAAGAAACAATGTGATACTGACGCTTTTTTTGGTTCTTATCGCAGTCTCTTCGCTTTGACCTCTCAGTAAAATTCGTTACGTTTTTTTTTTGTCTAGATCTGTGGTTCTCAAACTATGGTACGCCTACCACTGGTGGTACCGCAGCTGCCTCTAGTGGCATGAAATGGAAATTTGGATTTCTATTTGGTTGAATCACTTCGTTAAATTAAAATATATATAGGTGTAGCAATACTTGTGGAGACATTGGTAAAATGTTTGTCTTTTTTTTGGACAGGGTCCCATTAGGAAAGACATTATTTTGAGGGTTCAGTTTTAGGAGAATGCATCAACTTTGCGCGCAGACTTCAAGTTCTTCAAGACTTCAAGAGTTCAACATTTGTAAAATGTGTCTTTGACTAAAAAGGATATTTTTAATCCTAATAGGAATTTTTTTTTTCTATTAGGATTCCTATCTTTTCTCTCTCTTTTATCTATTATTGTACATACTCTGTCCTTGACCCTTATCTTACCAACCAACACTGTACCTCTGCAGTTCTGTTCTGTAGAAAACTGGTCTTTGTTAGTAGTCACTGCTGTAAAAGAGTAAAATGTTGTTTTTTGACTGTGATCCAACACTTGGTGTCAGTATCGTGACCCTCTGGTTCACAGCGTTGATTAAACTTCCAGGCCACTGTGGGAAACTGCTGATCTGTTGTTTGTGTTGATTTAATATTTTTCTACTTTAGGTTGACAGGAAGGAGGTCATGTACATTCAGACTCCCATTGATTCAGTGGGCTGGGAAGCAATGGACACCATAACCTTCTCCGTGGCATCGCCTCCTGCTTCTCTGGAGGGTCAGACTTTTAAAATAGACATTTCCTTTGAGAATACTGGACCTGAGCAGAACACAGTCCTGCTGGCAAACACAGGTACGAACAAGAGTTAGCTTTAGGAGACAATACAGAGATACAGACACTGTGACTTTAGGGGAAAAAAATGATATACTCAAGTTTTCTTTAACACACATATATATATGTATATAATGTTTATATATATATATATATATATAAGATAAAATAATGTATATTGAAAAATAATAATCTTCATCACATTCACACTTTATGATCTCACTGATATTCCACAATTTTAAGCAGAGGTCTTCAACAGGGGAGGCGTGACCCCTTAGGGGACCACTATGGTACTGCAGAGTGGACATTTTGACATAATTTAATATAAGGCACATGTTTCTAATTAATTAGTCATTTGAATATTGTTTTAATTGAATAGCTCTGAAATATGGAAATGAAGTCTATCTTGGTACATTTGTACATTGAACAAGACGGATATTAAATGCATAATGATGTCAAATTCAATTTACGTAAATTTGTCTCCAACAGGTGATCTGAATGGAGGATATGTCAAGAAAGAGCTTTTGTTGGCCTTGATAGAGATTTTTTTCGATTTGTGTTTTAGAAATAGAGGATTACTTCTCCGTCTCTCCATCTGTTTGGAGTTCCTTGGCCTCAAAGATGTTGAAATGCCGGGCATAATGACACGTGTTTCACTTTATTTCCTTTGTTCGCAGGTGTAACAGTCACTGAAGGAGAGAGCGTCACGATTGACGAGTCAAATCTTGATGCCACTAACCTACTGTCCAAGCTTCCGACTCTCCAGAGAAGCTCCTCCGAGGTGTGGTTTCAGGTGACATCTCTGCCCCAACATGGTGTCATCGTGGTGGGAGAGCGGAACGTCACCAAAGAAAAGCCCAACTTTTCTCAGTTCATTGTCAACAAATATGGAATCACCTACAAGCACGACAACTCGGAGACAACCCGTGACTCCTTCGCCTTCAGCGTGTGGCTTAACCCCAAGGGTAAAACGGCGCAACTCCCTGAAGACGACAGCGATGTTGTCGAGGAGCGTTTTAATATCACAGTCACACCTGTGAATGATCAGTCACCTGTGTTGAAAACCAAAACCCCAAGATTGACAGTGGTACAAGGAGATACCGTGGTCCTCGGTCCAGAGAATCTTAAGGTGGAAGACTTGGACAATCCTCCTGAAGATATTAGGTTTACTGTCATTAGCAAACCAAACAATGGCTACCTGGCTGTGGAGGGGAGTTTGAATGCGTCCATAGGGGCCTTCACTCAAGCCCAGATCAACAACAGAAGCATCTATTTCATCCATGACGGCAGCTCTGTCTCTGGGGTCTTCTACTTTAGCGTCACAGACGGTCACCACAGACCTATTTATAAACTTTTTAACCTGGAAGTGACCGAGATCACCATTTCTCTGGTCAACTACACTGCACTGACCCTGGAGCAGGGGACAACCTTGGTGTCTCTGACCCAGAACAACCTCGCAGCGGTCACCAACGGGAAAAACATCACCATTCACTACCAGATTACCAGACCTCCAAACTTTGGTAAACTCTTGATGAACAACAACGAAGTGACTCAGTTCGAACAAGAAGATTTGCAAACGGGAAGCTTGTCCTACCACATGGTCTCCCTGACCTCAGCAGAAGACAGCTTTGAGTTCACTGCCTTCACGTCGGAAGCTAATCTGACGGACCAAGTTCTCAACATAACTGTAAGACCTTTGGTCCACATGGGAGAAGATGTAAGGATTCCAAATGGAGTTATTTTCAAACTTAACGCAGCTTTTCTTAATGCCTCTGAACTGGCAAGTGTCAGTAACAGTGACCCTGTCTTTGAAATCATGTCCCACCCTACATATGGTAAGGTGGTGCGGGTGCAGCCAAAAATGCCCAAGAGCATGGTACAGGCCGATTCCTTCACCTTTCAGGATGTGACAGAGGGGAAGGTTGCCCTGCAGCTGGAGGCCAACATGACCGGAGTTGAAGAACTCAACGACTCCATGGTGTTTCTACTGAAAGCACAAAACATCCAACCTGCTAAAGGCCGGTTCAGCTTCACTGTTGTGCCATTTGACCCAGAACTTATTCCAACCACACAAAGTCCGACTGTCAACACATCAACAGCTCCTCAGATAACAATCCAGATTCCGATCAATGGAACTGCTCCACCAGTCCTGTCTACAGTTCTACCCTCCACCCAGAAACCAGAGAAAGGCCAGCAGAAGTTCAAGGGCCGCAACCGCTGGGGGAACTCCAACAGGACCAGCCTTTTCAGTACCACAGTTGGCCGACCAACACGTGAACCAGAACATTTTCCCTTTGAGAACACTCCAGTCCGTGTGGAGTCCGACCCTGAGAAGAACTCCAATCCTCTCTTGGTGATCCTTCCACTGCTGGCCCTGTTGCTGCTCGTGTTCATTTTTGTTGTACTGGTTGTATACCTGCGACATCACAGGCAACGGAAGCAGAACGCTGCTCCACCAAAGCAGCCGCCGTCACCTGGACCTCCAAACATTGAGTCCTACCAGGGTCCAACACAGAGGAGCACAACTGTTCCCACCGTGACCGTGACGCCATTAAACCCCAACTGTCCAGGCAGCCCAGTTCTGGATCGATTACTGGTGTTGAATTCCCCCTCAGGTTATGACACCATAGATTCAAACACTTTCCTCAATTCCTGGAGTGACGGTTCCACTGTGGCATCTTCTCAAAATATCAGAACTGCCACTCCAACTCTACAGAAGAATCAGTACTGGGTCTGAGCTGACAGCTCTCAATAGGTTCTGGAGAAAAGTATCATAGTATCGTATTTAAAAGCACACCTAAATGTGGCCACAATTAATTAGTAAATTATATTTTTACTAAAGGAAATCCACTCTAATCTTTTTTTTATTTCTTCAATGAAAAGGAAAAAAGAAAAGAAGTTCTGATCACAGATTATAGCCTGATTTTGATTCTGAACTCATTAACCACTACAGCAACGTGACTGTCTGATCTTCATTTGCTGACGTGATCGGAACAGAAGCCGATAGTTACCGTGTGAAACTGTGAATTAAGACGGACACTGGGACGGATATGTCTTTATTAGGACATTTAAATTGATATATTTGCCATGTAATGTATATTTTAGTATAGCAAAATTTTGTAAACTCAGGTATTTGTTCAACAGTCATGTACTCTGTGTCACCTGCGTGTTACTACTTGTACAACTTCATCACAGTTGGTAAAATATTTAGCAACATGAAATCATTTGAGGCCTAATGTCAGACCTGCTGGATAAGATAATATTTGTGTTTTATTATGCTGTATTTTTTTTTAATATTAACAATATTACTGAGTAAAGAACCACAGCACTGATTAAATATTACTGTACAACCATAAACACTCTGCTTAATCTGTGATCTATTAACTGGTTCTGCCACTGGTGAAGAAATGACTTCATTATATTTGGTAAAGTTAAGCTGCTAACTGAAACACTCTCCAGGGTGAGATGTTATAATTTATGTTCAGACACAAAAAACATAGAGTCCATAAAGGTTCAAAGCTTTGTTGACATAAACAACAAAACTACATTTTGCTGGTATTTTATTGACAGTCCCTAACCTACTGTTTTACTTCAGGCATTTGTTTGACACAAATGTGTAGTGTGCTCTTTTAAAAAAAATTGTTGGGGGAAAATAACAATTGATTACTGATTATAGAAGACTACTATGGAAAACTGCTTACTCACTTTGTACGAAAAGTACATGTTAATCTCATGTATTTGTGTCATGTAACCTACCATGTTATAAATGTGTGGTATTTATTTATATCATTTTTAATAAACTACTTCAAAGTGACCTCCATAATCTTTATTGTACATGAAGAAAATTGTGGTGTGAACAATTTAGATCATATGTTTCAACTCAGGGCCCGGGGACAAAATGCAGCCCACCAAGGCGGGAGCTTAAAAAGTTTCTTAACCTGAGAAATTAAAAGTTTTTATAAACAAATAATAATAATCAATTGCAGAAACATGTATTAGTCTGTTATGGAGTAGTTACATCTATACCAGTGGTCCCTGACCTTTTTTGTTCCAGGACTGGTCAGCCAGTACCACCTGTTACTACAGACCAGTACCAAGGTACTGATTATTGAAGGATCAGTAAATTTTCAAAATAAAACATCTTTTAGACTCTGTTCTGTTTGTATCAGAGTCTGTATGACCTGTTATTTTAAAATATTGTCAGATTATCATTAAATAAAGAAAGTAAATGGATATGACTGGATTTATTTGAATTAAGTAAATTAATAAAAATTAAGTACATTTTTTCATGCGGCCTGGTAACAAATCTCTGAAGACCGTGGGTTGGGGACCCCTGTTCTACACAGTCTTCTTACAACAGACCCTTTAAGGGGAACTGTATTGCTGAGTTTGACACCCGTGGTTTAGATGCTCTTGAAACCAACACAGTTGAAGCACAGTTCTGATTATTCTTAGAACCAACATTTATTTCCTACACACACAGGTTTTTTGTCTCTGCCCAATGATTTAGGCTGGACCTGCATCCTTTTCCACACTTCTTAATGACTCTAATTAAGTCCAACACATGCTGTGCCAGATGCTTATACGGAGAAAAAGATCATTATTGCATTAGAGCTTCTCTGAGTGCAGTTGTTCCTCCAGTTCTTGTTACTGATCTGCTTCCTGTAGACAATTTTTTAAAAAAAAACCCTTTGTCCAAAAAACATCAGATGATATAGATGATGTGATTCTGTCCACATGACCAATGATATCATTTAAGGAAATTCGTCAGCTGTTTCTCTGATAGCAAACACAATAAGTGTTGCAGGACATTATGGTCAATAGTTCAAGATTAGACTAAGCTCCTGAAGAATGCGATTGTTTCCTGGCCCAAACTTGAACACAAATACTTTTAGTAAGCAGGACTCTCCTGCTGACTGCTCAGTGCTAGCGAACAATAGTGGCTGCAGACACGATGATGTCATGCTGCAGAGTCTTGCCTGTGATCACGATTTAAACACAATATTGTCCTTTATGCAGTACCAAAAGGAAGAAATTCCAACCCATTGAGATCATGTTCCATCAAGTCGAACTTGCCATCCTCAGAGATGAGTGGACTCACAGCTGAAGAAGTCTGTGAACATTAATTATTTTAAACACAAACGAGGACTTGACCAAAATCTAAATATAATAAAACAAAACATTTTAAATTTGTACCTTTTTCTTTTTTTGCAATTTCTGACTGTTCTCTGAAGTTTTTTAATTCTTGATACATGCTATCGCCCAACTTAGCACTGTAGCAGTTATCTCAAGAAAAACTCTGCTAATGCTAATGGTTAGCATTCTTCACAACTTCTCAACTTATAATTGCTTCGCATTATTATTTTTAATTAGTTTTAGTTGAATCATGTTTAAACTTGTTTACTTTAAATTGCTAATTGAAAAATCTTTCCCTCACACAGAATAAATGTTCTGTTATTCCTGGCTACGTATCTTCTTCATCTTCTGCCTGGTTTGACGTGGTATTTTCTTGACTAAATCTTTATCTACATTTACCAAATCTTTGTCCAATAGTTTCAGGCATCTCTGGACTCACTGGGCTGCAGTCGGTGAGTACGAGTCTAACTGTGTTTTGTAGGTAAAGCTAATTGTTGCTATTTATGCTAATAAGTTCATTATATTCTACCTTAACTGTCTTGAATGAGAACATGCTAACAATTAGCGCCTGGGTTTATTGCGAGCCTAACTGCTGTCATCAAGCTAACTGTTCAATGTACTGTAATATATTAGCATTTTTTTAATAGAAAGTGCCAAAATGATGACAATTTGAGCTTTTGTCTGACTTTAGTTTGGGCTTTATTTATTTAGAAGTTAAATAGAAAGTACAATAGAAAATATGGAGCCCTTCATTCACTGTGGCACCGTGAAATTTAGGAACCTGCAGTGAAAACAAAACCACAGATTTAGCTTCAGTAACACTACTGCTCAGGGGATTTTCTCCTAACACAGTTCACACAGTTCACAGGAAGTCGGAAGAATGCATGTGACATGCAGCCAATCACAGGTTCAACCCACAGGCTGCGTCTGGTGATTCAGTCAGTGCTGAGACAGACACAAGGACGAGGGATTTTCTCTGGATTTGAGGGCTTTTCATGCCACAGTGGCCTTCGTCTCACAGACACTCACGAACTCACGAACACAAACACACTTATAAAGACTCCTGTACAGACACACACACACACACGTCATTGTCATTTCCTGTACTTTCCCAGATTGGATCCAAACCTCAGTCCCAAACGATCAGATCCACATTGTTAAAGAGGTCAAAGACTCCACGTCCATCACGACAGGAGTGAAAATAAAACCCTACACAGTACGTCTGTACAACCACACACAAATGGATTTTTGGCAAGACCACCTACCTGTGATGTATACAGTGAGGTTGGCTAGTTGTGTTTAGGAATGTTGACGACATGAGAGGCTAAACTGAAATCACAGATGACAACAACAACAGCTCAGAGTATGTTTATTACCTGGAAACATTTGCAGAAAGAACAGTTTAATTTCACTACTCATATTCCGAACTGGCAGTACCCAACTGCATGACCCTTGGGTGTCACCTGCCCCAAACTTTTAGAATCATTGATTAAAGTCAAGGCAAAAGAATGGTTGAAACGAGATGAGCTATGATAGTATATGAGCAGGTCAGGTGTGGCAATAAAATACATGAGGGTGGTGCTTTAAAAAGACCAAAATCACCAAAACCATATTTTTCCCCTTGACTAATGTCTGATCTTGAGTTCCTTTTAAAATGTTTTAGACTAGTGGTTCTCCAACTATTTCTACTCTGTACCACCTGAGAAAACCTTGATCTCTCTGAGTACCACCATGATGACCAACATTAGAATTCCCCCGCTCGTTCCATTTTCAACAAGTGAGCCCATGATTCTGTGCTGCCTGTGCTGACATGAGCAACAGACTTGCATTGCAGCCAAAAAACAAGTAAATAAATAAAAAGACCAGACATCATAATCATCATAATCTCACAAGAAGCTACACTTTTTTTTCTAAATGTTGTATTAATTGTGCATCATGTCAGATTTATTCAATTGAAAATGGAAATGTGAAAATATGAATTTTTCCCGTGTACCACTAGAGAGCCCTTATGTACCACTGGTGGTACGTGTACAACAGTTTGAGAACCACTGTTTTAGAACATAGTACCATTGTACAAATAAAACATGTTTTAGCACATGGATAAAATAAACACAGGCTATTATTACAATCAAAGTAAAGATTGCACTCAGTGTTATGCTCAAGGGCACATAAATGGCTTTAACAATGCAGTCACTCCAACATGACACCAAAGTCAAAATATAGTACCGAAAGGAGGAAACAACAAATGCTGACGTTATGACACAGAGAGTTTCAACATGTGGAATGTCTGGCAGGAAACAGTCACATGTTGAGCGTCTCCTTGCCAAGGATCTGCAATTAAAAACACACCAGACCTTTTACAACTACAGTGGAGTCTCGAGATACGAGCATAATCCATTGCAGGACCGAACTCGTAACTAGAGGAGCTCGTACCTCAAGTATTTTTTTTCACAGAAGAAATAACAATAATAATAAAACAATAATAAAAAAGGGAGGGAGGAAGGGAAGGGAGAGAGTTGGCCCAGACGTAGACACTTGATTCCGTAGCGTACCTTACACGTACACTATGGAACTTACATAGACTTAGAATTATCTTAACTTACGTTTTTGTTTATACTATTTTATTTTTAATTTGTTGCTTTTTTTCGATTTGTATTCTTTCTTTAGCGGCACCACACTTATATTTATCGACAATTTCCTGCTTTATTACCATGGCCATCATGCATTTCTTCTTCTCACCACCATCCTTACCATCCACTCTCTTAGGACTCATCACTATGATGAAGAATAATGCACAAAATAGACAGAAAATCACAAAATACTGAAGACTCGTGGGAGATGCGTACGAAAGTCAACGAACACGTAAAGTGAACGAGTGAAGCGGGCTGCTCCAAGTGCTCGGCCACCTAGTGTCAGCGTCTGTAAGCGTGCTCGTATCTCAAATCTTTACCCGTATCTCAAAGCAGAAATTTGCTCAAAGGTTTGCTCGTATCTCGAGGTTCCACTGAACTACCACTTTATTTAAAGCACAGAGCTCCTGTTGGTGGCGATGGAGAGTCTGTAGAGTATTGTACAGTTGTATTTAAGAGACGGAGACAAGTAATGAAGAGACTCCAAGAGACAATTACAGCCAACAATGTCTCTCCCTCTGATATCAGCTCATGGACTGATCACTTATTAATTATAACGTCAGCGACTGTGAGGCAGAGGTTGAAGGAACAATGAGTACGAGGAAAACTGAGGCTCAAGGAGACAAAGACGATTTGGCTCAGTCGCAGGAACAGTCGTCCTCACAGACAAAAGCAGATGGTAAATTAAATCACTGCACTCCACAGTAGCTTTCTGATCTGATAAGTTTCTATCCCTGCTAAAGGCAGCCGCCTGCCGAAGCCTGCTAAGGCTACATCATTGGCACTGAGTTGCTAAGCTTATGGATGACAGGGCACGTCACATTCTGCAGGGAGTTTCGAAATCTAACACGCCGGTGTCAAAAGCAGCTAGCGGTTACCGCTCAGGAGAAAACACACTTGAGCAAATGATGAAGCAAAAAGATGACCCACTTGTGTAACATCACCTGTGTGAAAACAACAACTGNNNNTGACGTGTTGCGTGTCAGAGAGCCTTCTCTGTCTCTTGCGTCTTTGTCACAAAGATTATAAGAAAATAATTTTTTATTTTATCATCAAAGGTTTGTGTGTTTTACAATGATTTTGTGCCTCAGGTCGTTCTTCTTTGGTTCTTTCGGGAGCAGAGAGTTGATGACCAACAAAAGACTGTCCGAGTCCGAGTCCGAGTCCGAGTTCCAGTCCGAGTCCGAGTCCGAGTCCCAGTCCCAGTCCCAGTCCCAGTCCCAGTCCCAGTCCCAGTCCGAGTCCAAGTCAGAGTCCGAGTCCGAGTCCGAGTCCGGGTCCGGGTCCTGGTCCGAGTCCGAGTCCATACACGTGGTGGTGGGTGAGCCAGACTTACTTACACTTTGGTAGATTAGGCAGCCATTTTCAATGTTTTTGTACTGTTTACATGGGTCAGTGATTCCCAGAAATTGTGCCATTAGTGTCGCCATCTAGTGTCGAGTACTTTGAAAATAATCCAGTTTCATTTAATTGAAAACAATTATTTATTTGCAAGTAATTTGTCTTGTTTGTGTGATGGTGACAGGAAGGAAAAATGGATTAATCTTCCACTAGATGGCAAAAGATGGCCATAAAAGATATGAAAAGAGCAACTCGGAGCTGTAGAAGATCAATGAGAGACCTTCTCCAATTCCTGTAAGTATATTAACATTGTGTTCAACTAAACAGGACCACAACCTTAAATTGTACACTGAATATTCTACACAATGTAATACACTGAGATATGACGACAATGGTCTGCTGACACATTAACTGAATTGAGATGAATATGTAACGTGTGTGTGTGGGTGTGAGAGAGAGAAAGAGAGAGAGAGAGAGAGAGACCACCAACACTCGGTGTCTTCTGGTTGTTTGAAGACTGTGGTCGTCTGTGTTCGGTGGGTGGCAGTCGACACAGAGGCCGTCAGCAGGTCAACTGCAGTGTTGAAAGGGTGACAGTGTCTTTGATTCCATATTGTAGACCAGGTTTTTTTTCTTGAAACTTGGAAGCTATTGATTTTCTTCGTTTGACTCGTAGTTTGTGTAAACATACATATCCCTTATGAACAACACGGGAGAACTCACTGCTGTGTTCACAGGATTGGCTGACCTCAGTCTGGTTCTATTCATGAGTGAAAAACAGAAACAGGGGAAATGGCCTCTTCCGTAGTTGTTCTCACCTTTTTTTTAATTGTAAGTTGAGCTACAAATAAAACTCTCTGATAGGGCGGGGGAGGAGGGTGAGGGCAGGGGGCTACAGTCTGCATATTGGTCCACAAAGACAAAAAACAAAAATGCCATGTTTTTTTTTGTGTGT
>NC_024328.1:9714961-9749391 GCF_000523025.1 Cynoglossus semilaevis | reverse complement strand
GGGGGGGTCATTGGTGGGAGGGCAGTCAGCGTTTTTTAGGCAACATGAATGAGGCCCCACCAGAATGAGCTTCCTGTGTGAGAGCCATAAAAAAAAGTAAATAAAGGTCTAAAGTGTTTGAAATGCTCCCACATCCATAAGCAATTCAACCAGGTACAAAAAAACAAACAAACAAAAAAACAATTAAATTAAACAGCACAGGCAAATCATCATTTCATTTAACACAGTTTCCCAAAGACTGGGTCACGACCCTCAGGTGGGTCGCAAGAGGGGTTTTTTTGGGTCATCTGGCATCATGTTTCCCAGGAGTTTACCAATAATGTCTATTCACTTGGGTCACGAAGATTTGTGACTTTTAAAATATGGGTCCCCAGAAAAACAGTTTGGGAAACACACAAACCAATTTTTGGTTGCCTTGTTGTGTAAAGATTAAATGTTCACTGTATATTTTCTGGGTTCACTAAGTTTTTTCAACAGTCTAAAGATACAGTATGTCGACCTTTGTCTCCGTATGTTGACCCTGCGTCCACTGGCTCTCTGTTCAGGGTTTGTCCACCCATTAAGGTCATTGGCAGTAGTGCATTGAATCCAGGTTCATTTAAATCAGGCGTGGGCAAATTATTTGACTGGCGGGCCACAATTGAACGGGGGGAGGGGGAGGTCAGGAGCAGATAGATGGAGCCTACAAGTGAACTAAGACAAATGACATGCATACAGGCTAAATTGCTAAAATGCTTCTATCGTTTTTTACGCCATCTATTGGGGAAACGTGGGTATTGCAGGGAAAAGGCAGAAGTATAAGATAATATAAATAAAACCATCATTTGGAAAACGTTTAGTGGGCCGTATTAAAAAGGTGAACGGGCCGCATCTGGCCCCCAGGACTTAGTTTGCCTGTGCCTGCTTTAAATCATAACATATCACACTCTTTTTTTTTAGCCTATGTTCTCAATCCAATTTTTTATATCTTCAGTGTAAGGGAATATTTGTGCGTTTAACCCAAATACAGTTCTACTAGAGATTAGAGATTTCAAGTAAAATCCCTCAACACCAGCAACGACAGCAACTTTTGCTGCATTTATCTTGTATTCCAGCCCATACTGTAGCTCTCTGCAGCAGCTCCTATGTTTCCTACCAACTCTGTCAAAATTACATCAAGCACAGTGTGAATTTTTAGACACGGCAGATGCAATTTTAACCCCAAATACCCTTTTACAAGCAGGGTGTAGCTTGTCTGGGCCTTTTCCATTAGCGGCAGCCTCGCCCCCGGGACTGGGCAGAGTGCTGCTGGTCTGAGGTCAGGCCATGATCTCATGGGATTCAACCACGGACACAGGCCACATGTTTGTGTCATCGTGCTTCCTCTTGTTTGCAAAGCCACTGCGGTGAGCAAGAATAAATACATTAAATAAAGAAAAAAGAATAGACATTAAAATGTGACATTGAAGGATAAAAGTTTACAGAGTCAACAGTTGACCTCTGCTGATCTGGACACAGTGTGAGTTAAAGTTTGACTCACACTTTTTATTGTCACCTTCAGCACGTCGGGGTGAAAACGTTTCAGACCTTCTTCGCTAATTTAATCATCGCTCTACAAAACAAAGTCAGTTGACCTCTGGTGCACAGTCACATCATGACCGAGCCTTTCAGTCGTACAGTGCAGATACTAGAGCACAGGTGTCTGAAGCTAACAGGACAATGACGTTGCCATGGAAACAGGTGTCACATGAGAATAGCAGTATCAGTAGTTTAGAGTAGTATCAGAACGTCACACAGAACGTAACCACCAATAGATAATTGTTAGACTTTTTTCCTTTACTAATTAGGTAGGTAAGAAAATAACATTATAATACTAATATTTAGGTTATTCACTGTAAAAATAAAATAAAAAGTCATGCTAGATTACTTATATTTGTAATTCTTGAACAGAAATAAGTGGCATGGAGGTTACAATGTATTGAAAAGAATTTAAAAATAAAATAAAATAAAATAAAATTAAATTAAATTAAATTAAATTAAATTAAATTAAATTAAATTAAATTAAATTAAATTGATGTTTGAAATGGTCCAAAAGAATAACCAAAAAGAAGTACTCACACACACACACACACACACACACAGTTTTCCCACCAACCACGTGTGTATGGGGATTTGCTGATATCACAGACTGTGTTGTTGAGACTAGTTTTTAGTCAGAGAGTAAGAATGTGTTGATACCAGACCAGAGTCCAGAGTCAGGTTCAGGTCTGCAGTATCAGGACAGGGGTCTCTGCTCTGCTTCAGATCAGCGTCTGCTGCAGACACAGCTGTAAATGAAAACAGACCCTGCCCATGTATTTCCCCCCACAGCTCAAAAATGCTGAGTACAGACGAAAGCTTCACATTCCAACAGCTCTAAGTCTGCAAACAAAGAGTGAAGTTTCCTCTCAGAGTAGTTTCCTCTCTGTCTTCACACAACCAATTATATGCAGTATACAACTACAAACCGCTGGCTTGTGGGCCACTTCTGGCCCACACTTCCCTCACATCTGGCCCGTGACTAGATGTCAATAATAATTGATTAATTATGTTGTTAAAATACATTTAATTAATAAAATTAATAAAACTTTTTTTTTGTTATTGACCTACAAACAATGAACACAATTTTTGAAACAGTTGTTCTCCCTGTAAATACACAGACATGACAGCATAACTACAGTCACTACTGACACGGTTGTTGCAGTATTTCAGATTGAATATACCAAAGGTGGGACCAAGTCGTTGCTTTGCAAGTCACAGGTAAGTCTCAAGTCTTTGCACTCAAGTCCGAGTCAAGTCTCAAGTCAAGACAGGCAAAGTCCGAGTCAAGTCCAAGTCGAGACTGAAAAGTGTCAAGTCAAGTCCCAAGTCCTGCCGTTTTTGTTTCGAGTCCTTTCGAGTCCTTTTAAATAAAATAATAATATATTTACACAGATCACTTTGGGTTTTGGAGAAATTATCGAGTCTTGTCGAGTCAAAGGGCTCAAGTCCAAGTGAAGTCACGAGTCATTGATGTTAAAGTCCAAGTCGAGTTGCAAGTCTCTTTACATTTTGTCAAGTCGAGTCTAAAGTCATCAAATTGATGACTTGAGTCTGACTCGAGTCCAAGTCATGCGACTCGAGTCCACACCTCTGGAATATACTGCGGTGTTACATTGTTGTGATTTCTCTTGCGGAGTCGTTATAATGTTACCACTGCTGAGTCGGAGGAAGAGAAGTTGGTGTGGATGTGAGAGTCAGCAACCAGACGAAGGGTGGGTAGAACAGGAACTGAGTGTAATCTACACCAGGATCTTTAGACTTGTATTCACTCTAAACAAATGCGGCATCGGTGCCAGTGTATCAGAGTACTGCGAACAAACCCTGTTCTCACAGAGACTCAGATACATTGACCCAACTATCCAGTCATACATGTATGAAAACCCCTGCTGCTCCAGCGGAACTAGAGATGTGAATATTGAGCAGCTGGGAAGAGGATTAACCAGATCTTCCTATTATGGGATTCTCATCAAGTTGGACAGAATGTTTCTGGGTCAGATCCATTGAATTCCAGAACCATTGAAAGATCCAAAGGGAGAGATCCAAGTGCCCCCGGGGGCAGCGACGACCAGTTATTTTAAACGTGATCTTTCTTCTCTTAGCAACTGAAACAGAATGTCCCACGACAGAGTCTCACTCCTTCACTTGTTTATATTTTCCAGGGCTCTGTGATTATATTTGTGTGTTGCTCAGTGTGTTATCGTACGCCCCCACCACATCTGGAGGGGTATTTCCACCACCACTGCACCAACAACACATTGGATGTTTGCATGTGTGGACTGTGGTAGCAGACATTCCCTGTCAGTTAAAGGTACAACATAAAATATCTTTTGGGTTAGCAAGTTGTAGACGCTCCCGATCCAAAAGGCCAGCTGGAGTGTTCAAGTCTTTGAAACATTTTTTTGTTTTTCAACAAGAACACGATGATGAGTAACTTTTCTGCAGTGGAACCTCGAGATACGAGCGTCTCAACATTTCAAGATATGAGCAAGCATTTGAGCAAATGTTTACTTCGAGATACAAGTAAAGATTTGAGATACGAGCACGCTTACAGACACCGACGCTAGGTGGCCGAGCACTTGGAGCAGCCCACGCAAGCGTCGCTTCCATCAGCATAGCCTCCTCCGCACATACCGCCATTAACCGCTACTGTATCGTCTGTCTTTATACCAGCCCCACTGTAACTACACATGATCCTTGTCAGTTTAACTCCACATTTATTCCTGACATGGAAACAAACACTCCTACATTCACCAGCTAAAATGTGACACATAACTTAATTAGAAGAAACCAAAGCTGAGAGCCAGGAGGAACATGAGTTTCAAAAACAAGGACACCCATTTCTCCTAGCGTTGGCAGTAGTGACACAGAGCCAGAGGGAGGAAACAGCTAAAGGCTAAAGGCCTGAAGGCATTTTGTTGGGTCTTGGCCAAAAGTGAAAACTAAAAAATGTGACGGAAAAAACAATAAAGGAATGGAAATTGACACAGAGATATTTGAAAGTAAAAGTTGACAGTTGAAGAAGGTTAGCGCTAAAACTGTAAATAATGGTTTATTGGTTTTGACAACTCCTACCATTAGCATATTTGTGAGATCCTTTTTTTTTCAAGTATTAAAAGCAAATGGATAGAACAATCTGATCCATGTATACATTTTGCGGTATTAAAGGAGGATTTTGTGAATTAAATTATTACTCTTTATTTAAGATAAACTCTAATTATAAATCAATTTAAAGGCATTTTTCAGCTCTCCCTCTGGGAAGTAACCTGTGTGTAGCCACCTCCTCATGGTCAAGAAACAGAAATACAAATTGTCATAAATACCTCGGTAAAAAGTGATACTGTAAACATAAACCTGCGCCTAAAACTATACTGTATATCGATATAAACTGTATATTACTGGATGCATTTACACAAAAGAATTATTGTGTCACTTAAATCAATCTTGCAGTACTCAATAAGTGAACCAGGCTTTTAGTGTATCATAAGGAACATGTTGATGTTACATAGCTATTGTAATGATATTTTGAGCATGTTCACATTAACTGTTGTTTCTAGTTTGTTCTGACAGTACTTGTTGGCACCACAAGAGCAGCAGAGTGTGATGTAAGGCAGCCGGAGTCCTTCCCTCGAACAACAGACTTGTTTCATCCTTGTTTACCGAGACTCGAGGTTTATTAGCAAATGGCTGGGGGCAAGGATGAAAGAGGCGCAAGACAAAGAAAGAGGTATTTAATTATTTTTATTGCCTTTTTTTATTTGCTGTAGTTGCATAAAAACTTCAATAAAACCATATGTGGCAAATGTTAATTTGTGCTTGTTTCGTGACCACATTTTGTTTAGTTTAAAACTAAAGGGCAACACCAGAGAAGCTCAAAGCCGTTGAAACAACAATGCATCTTCATTAGCCCTCAGGAAAATGTTTTCAATAACTACACATTAAGCCTTCTAAAAGAGGATATATGGTTTATTTAATGGTAACCATTAAGATCTGCTTAAAATTAACTGTAATTTGTTTGTTTTTTGCATGGGAATAAATTCTGCTAACTTATGTTCAAGTGTCTGTATTTTGGTTTCAGCGTGGGACAGAAATCTACATAAATTATCTGATGAGAACAAATTACCATCAGCATATTTACAGAGCTGCTGGATCCTCATCTTCTATCATCAAACTGGTTTTCACATTCGTGAGTCCACTTATCTTAAAAAAAAAAGAATCTTCTCTATCCTGGTTGCCTGGGTGACAGGTGGTGTTGACGGCAAAAAACCTCTCTCAGCTGTTTTTGACCTTTTCCTGTTCACCGGGTGTTCACTGTCGTACGCTCCGGCTCTTTTAACAGCAGCCAGATGTCCCAGATGATTGGCCGGCATCTGTGCTGTCAGCAGATCTGAGAACTGAGCACGGGCTTAACACCAGACACTGACACGGCACAGCAGTTCTCCAGAGAGCCACACATGGCAACAGATCCATTTGGTTTTACATGTAAATTCTCACTCCTCTCAATCGGGGGTCTTCAACAGTTTTAAAGGAATAACGTGTAATAACCTAACCCAGTGTTTCCCAAACTTTTTTTTTTTCTGGGGACGCATATTTTAAAAGTCATAAACCTTCATGACCCAAGTCAATAGACATTATTCGTAAACTCCTGGGAAACATAATGCAAGACGACCCAAAAAAAAACAAAAAAAAAAAACAAATCTTGCATTCAATTCAATCCCATGTTTAAAACGCTTACCATTTTCCCCAAAAAGATTTACCACATTTTTAACCAAGAATTCCCCTTGCAATAACTTTACAGACCCTCTGAGGGTCCCGGACCCTTTGTTGAAGACCTCTGACCTAAGGTACAGCACAGTATGTAGGAAAAAACTCCTCCTTGTTCCTGACAAGTTAAAGTGGAGTATACCGTACTGTCTCCACCTAAAAGTTGTTTAACGAGAGCTTAGCAACGTTAAATGGGTCACAAAACTCCTGCAGCTCAAAAGGATTAAAATTCTAAATTAACTCGTCAGCAAATATATAACTATCACTGGCGTCGTTCCAGATGTTCATGAACTACTTTCAATTCAGTTACATGCAAAATACGGCTCCTATATCTCAGCACCTTTAATTAGTCATTAGTGTTTGTCATGGGTTTCTGAGTATTTAGACTTCACACTGACTGTATATAAGAAATGGACATAGCTGTCAACAGGTAGCAGTGTTGACAGCTATGTATATTACTTTAAAAGTAACTCTCTGTGAATGGAAAGTCTATGGAGATAATCAGACTATTTACTAAGTAATTGGACAAGTTTCTGTATATAGCATACGTGTCAAACTCAAGGACCAAAACTTTTTATGTGACCCGCGGGAGCCTTAAAAGCATTTAGTAAAGACCAGGCAGCAGAGTTTCTTAACCTAAGAAATTAAAAGTTTTAATAATCAATCAATTAATAATCAATTGCAGAAACATGTATCTGTCTGTTATGGAGTAGTTACATCTATACCAGTGGTCACTGACCTTTTTTGTTCCAAGTACTCATCAGCCAGTACCACCTGTTACTACAGACCAGTACCAAGGTACTGAGGATTGAAGGATCAGTAAATTTTCAAAATAAAACCTCTTTTAGATTCTGTTCTGTTTGTATCAGAGTCTGAATGACCTATTATTTTAAAATATTGTCAGATTACCATTAAGTAAAGAAAGTAAATTGATACGATTGGATTTTCTTTGAAGGAAGTAAATCAGTAAAGTACATTTTTTCACTGTTTCCCACTGCGGCCTGGTATCAAATGACCTACGGACTGGTACTGGTCCTTGGACCAGGGGTTAGGCACCCCTGATCTATACAGTCTTCTATTTACAACCAGCATTAAGTTTCACATGTTTTTTATAGAACACAAGAATAGCTTAGAAATGATCCTATTTAGTGTAAAACAGCTGATAAAGAGTGAGTGGAGACAATACATGTTATGTCCATGTAATATCTTGTGTAGTTTACACACCAGTGTTGTCTAAAAGAAGTCTTACATACGTACTTATTTATAGTATAATTTTATAGTTCTGTTTTTGGAAACTTTTGGAAACCAATTATTTGTTAGGTATTATTTTCCATATTCACTTTGGTCAGATATGGTATTTTTAACATGGTCGTTTCAATATTGCTAAAATAAAAACCTCAGCTTTAATTTCCAACCCAACATTCAGAGCAAGTGTTGGGTCTGTTGGCGAGGTCCACTGTGTTAATGCTTATCTCTAAACCAACTTCTCCTGTATGTTTACAGGGAAGGGAGGTGAAAATACAGACAATAGCTGTGGACGGTGAGTTAGCCAAAATAACACCTCAAACAACAGCCTTGAAGTTTTTAAGAAAAACACACGTGTGTTCCCTGTGGGAGAAATTTATTTTGCATCTCAGCCTCTACAAAGATCTCTTTCTGATTCAACACTATCACCAAACAGTAGTACATTAGAACCTTCTGGAAGTGTGCTGTTAAAATCAAAGCTTTGATAAAACAGAACTTAGAAGCGCCTGTCTGCCCACCACCAACACTACCCTTTAAAAAACCATTAAAAAGCCACACTTTGTCGACGCAATTTCACATTTAGCTCATGTACGTAGACGACAATCTGTTATACTTATCAAACCATACTGCAAATCAGCACCAGTGGTGACTGTGCTGTGTGTAAGGCATCGAATCCTGCTGTCGGGACAGGAAATTCTCCTCTTTCCCCTATAATAATAATTACTACTTCACAAAACCCTTCACTTAAAGCAAACATTTTTTCTAAGCACGTCTAAGCACAATCAGGAACGTGTCGAACAAATGTATCACAACACAATGATTAGTTTTTTTGTAAAGTGGATAGTAACAAAAATGACCAGAGAAACAGAGTCAGAAGGCACAGCGAGACAGAGGTGACAGCAGAGGTTTAACGAGAAAACTGTAAACATTCAGTCCAGAAAGAGAAAGATATTCCAGGAAGGGCACGAGTCTTGGCCAGGACTTGAGCCCAGCTGTTCCTAGAGTAGAGTAGAAATCAGTCACTTAAAAAGAAAACTGCGTAGTAAGGCTAAAACCACAGCATCGCATACACAGCAGTGGGGATGAAGGTTCGATTTCTACGACTCACTCAGTAGTAAGTCATAACAAAGATGAGTTCATACTCCATGTACTGAATCCACAGCTGATCCACCAGTAAAATGTATTCATAAAAAAATCAAAGGCATCACACCTTTATTTGTTTGACCAGTTGGGTGTTTTGTTTAGACCAAGTGGAGTGTGATTTTCTGGAGAGTTCTTCTCTCTGCTGGACGAACAGCCTTCAGCTGAAAGTTAGCAGAATCTGGCTGTTGTTCGCCCAAAAACTCCACCAGACGACTCTGACAGTGGTGCATGAACATCAGTGACCGAGGTCTAAACCGATGGGCTGCGTGACTTTTACTTGTCGTCATATTTCTGCAGAGCCTCCTCCAGCTTTCCAGTGATTTTCTGAAAGAAGGAGATCTGCTGCTGGAGGTAGTGCTGCATCTGGGCCTTGAAGTCCCGCACCCTGATCTTGTGGAAGTGCTGGATCTCAGCCATGGTGGCACAGGAGATGATGTTGCAGCGCTCGTTGATGCCTTCGGCCTGCGACGGGTCCATCTTCCCCTCCTCCACGTGCTTCTGGCTCTCCTTCACCTTGGTCAGGGCTCCTGTGAGAAGACCACACACAGGCAAGAATTTAGATCTGTATGCCGATGATGTGTTTCTGTTCGGAACTTCCTAGTACATGTTACTGAGAAACTTGTGCAAGATCTCAGTAGTATTATTACGTCAACTTGGGATGCAACAATACCGATGCTAGTACAGTGGAACCTTGAGATACGAGCGCCTTGACATACTAGTATTTGGAGATATGAGCAAGCCTTCGAGCCAATTTTTGTTTCAAGATACGAGTAAAGGCTTGTGATATCAGCACGCTTACAGACGCCAACGCTAGGTGGCCGAGCTCTCAGAACAGCCCACGCCGCTTAACTCGTTCACTTCACGTGTTCGTCTACTTCCGTACTCATCTCCCACAAGTCTTCTGTATTGTATTGTATTTTGTGCATTATTCTTCATCATAGTGATGAGTCCTAAGAAAGTGAGTGGTAAGGATGGTGGTGAGAAGAAGAAACGTGTCTACGTACGGACCAACTCCCTTCCTCCCTCCTCCTCCTCCTCCCACATGCCTCCATTAGCCTCTACTGTATCGTCTGTCTCTAAGGTAAGAACTCATAATTAAAACCACATTTTATTTTATATCACAGGAATCCTTATATACCATATTTTTTGTGTGCGTGTGTGTATGTCTCTATAGCAATTAAAAACATGTTTTCTCCATTGTTATTAGCACTAATGAGGGAGTTTTTAGAGGGCAGCAAAGGATTAATTTTGTTTTTTTGTTATTTCTTATAGGAAAAAAATGATTCAAGATTGGAGCACCTCGAGTTATGAGCTCGGTCCTGGAACAGATTATGCTCATATCTGGAGGTTCCACTGTATGGGTCCAGATACTTCCTTTAAATACTAGCCATACAAGCTTTAAGAAATAACCTTAGATGTTGTCCTGCTCCTGTCTTTTTATTTTCTGTGGTTTTCCTCGACCTCTGAAGTGCTCTGGGCCAACACTCTAAAAACCACTGGGAACTTGTGGTTGACTCCAAATTTAGTCTCAAAATCACCCATGTCAAGGGAGAATTGGTATTAGCTCATAAACAACTATGTCACTTCTGCAAACTTCTTCCCATACTTCCAGTATTCTTCCAAAGCTCCAACTTGGAAGAGTTTCTGTATACGGTCTATACTTGGTCAGACTCTCCCCGGGCTGGCCAAGTCACAACAGAGGCCTACTCATGTCTATTTATGTCTGTTTTCCACACATTATTTTATCAGAGAATGAGTAAAAATATCAATTTCTGGATGTTTCCCAGGCCTCTCAAGTAATTGTTGCTGATCTGTTTTGATCTGTTCCTATGTTAAGCAACTGCTTGTAACGTTACACGCAGAGAAATATTCCAGTATTAGCCATCACATATCTGGTTTAGCAACACTACTGTGATTCACACAGGAAATTTTAGCTCACAAAAACAAAGCTCCGTATAAACTCTCCCATGCAAAATAAGTTTCCTGATGAGCTGCTCGCTGATCATATTGGTGCTAAGCCAAAGAAATAACCTTTAAATTAACATATAGATGTCTGAAAAGAACCAGGAGGAAAAAAGGGTAATGTGACAAAAGCAGACAGGATTCTACCTGCTTCTACGAAAAGAGATTTGCATCCAGTCATAGCTGCGGGCAAAGATGGTAATGACACACAAATACACAGGTGAGGACGGGAACAGTGTGAACATTCGGGGACTTTAAATGTCTCTAAAGGTTCTTGTCGATCATTTTGATTTGTGAGCAGGAGCTAAAATGTTTTCATTCCTATTAACTCCACAGATCCAGCATATGACTTTTCAAATATGAAAACTTCTGACCTCTCTAGGCCTGTTCAGACATGGCAGCTAAGCACTTGGATCAGATCAGGTGTTCAGTGACATACGCTTAACATGCACTTAGGTATAATCTCAAAGTGGATTAATGTGGCCTCATTCCTGAGAATGTATCAATTCAATAATTTAGGATTAGGGAGGATTAGAGAGTGCCTCCTCCAGCACCTCCTCAGGGCTTGTTTAATTTACAGTTGGTACATCAGGGCCTGGAAATATGAGCAACCGTTCTATGACTGTGCCAGGGTTTTCCAAAATACAACCTGAGGTTATTATGGCTCATAGGTTTAACACCATGTGATGTTGCAGTGCTAAACTCATCTTCTATCTCTGCTGAAGTTGGTTTCAGTTTGGTAATTCAAAAGCAATGCCTAGCATATTTGCCTGCGAGTTTATAGTCTTAAGCAAACAAAATGATGATGGATGTGTCACATAAACCAGATCTGAACATGGTCAACCTGAGTCCAACGTGTGAGGGACTTATTATTACAGTTTCTGACTCTAGTACACTATATTCACAATAATGTATAGAACTGATTATTTAATTGAAATAGCTCACAGGTCAAATATGTTTCAGGTGAAGGCCGCAGTTTGTCAGATTGACTGTCGTCATTTGGTTGTGACAGATTTGGTCGTCTTAAGGCTGACAAACAGGAAACCCACAACTGACACAACAACTGTTCCCAGGCTGAGAATGACATTTAAAACACAATGTTTTAGGATGTGAATGGTCACTTTACGTAAATAATTTGCCAGGATTTCGTGTATATTTGAACTTATTTGGAGGTCTGACTCAAGAGTAAGGAATACCAGAGTAAACCTCAGCAGTAATTTGTTTGTTACCAAACAGTCATGCTAGCTGCAGTTTAACCTACGTCTTTGAAATGCTCCCAACACATGACAGTAAAGAGGCCAAAGACAGTGGTGAGGAAATGCAGTCATGTACAGATTAAAACATACCAGTCCAAACAGTGTTTACTGTGCCTTAACATCTCTGGCACCGTGCATTTCAAAGGCCATTGACTGACTAAGTAGGAAGATGACTCGATATAAAACATAAGACATGTCTTCAACCACAGCAAACTCTTGCCACACCATTTTCAAAGCCGCATGTAAGCTTCTGGGTGTATAGCAAACAGGGAACCACATTAACATTTGTGTTCAGCCTCTGAGTCATTCTTTCCATTCCTTAAAGCCAAAACCCATAAGAGAAAAAGCTGAAGTGTCAACTAAAATTTAATATTCAATTAGCTGAACTGGCAGCGCTTTCAACTGAAACTGAATAAATTTAATTAAAAAAAGAGAAAGATAGCAAATACTAAACATGCTAAGCTTTTTTGACAATTTATATAAAAGTGTTGTCTGTAAAGATAATCACCTAAATATATTTGATTAAACCTTGATAGTCTTAACTGCTCAAGGCCCTAGTTCCATGTCGACGACAGCGTTTTTAGACCTCATAATGTGTCCAAAATTATTTGTCTCACCTAATACCACCTTTATTAACAACTTTGAATGCATTGAATACAGCATCCCAATTGAGCTACGTCCACTAAACAAAGAAGATAATTCATTCCTATTTTGATAATTGGCCTATTTATCAGTCAACTACACACTGCACAATAAAGTAGCACTACAACTGGTGAATAAATCCCATCGTAAAACCACAACCATTGCTGCAGGACTTTTGTAGTGTTAATATTTTTTTTCTCTTCAACAGTTCTGGTTTGAAGCCAAAACCGCAGTATTTTAAAGCTACTGTTTTCACTGCCTTTTTTTTTTTTTTTTACCAATGATGTTTAAAAATCAGATTGCCAGCACAAGATTAGAGGGGATACTTGCACCATGTATTGATAATCAACGCTCCGATTATGTTAGACTTGAAGCAACTGCTTGAATTTGTCCACCATGTCTGTTTAGTGTAATCCAAGGATCAACATTTAAGCTTTTAGTGTCATTGCTGCAATTAGAAAAACTATTGGCAATAGTTATGACGCTCCATGACAAGGTCACTGCCCTGAAAAGGAAAAATATAGACAAAAATATCAGAAAATCATTTTGGTCTTCTTCAAGTAAACAAAACTGCTCTGAATTATTTGGGGTTGAAATAAAAAAAAACCCCATTAATGTCATGTTGTTTTTCTAAGAATAGTGCTGCCTTGTTTCTTCTGTTTCGCTTCTGGAAACATTGCTCCCTGGCTTTACTTTCCACTGTGTCACTAGCAGAATTTTTTATGATAGCGATCCCAGAGAAAACTCGACATAAAGACCTGCTGATTCACCAAGGCTTCTTAATGAGTTTCATGTCACACTGGGCTATAAATAAGACGGTGAACATAAAGAAACCCTGCCTGCGCCGGTGCATGTAGGTGGCAGTGATTTCTCCTGGGCTGCGTGGAGACACACACAATAGAGCTTATGCAATCTCTGGTTACACAACGCTGAGCTTCAGTGACCTAAACAAGGACACTAATATCCATCCTCATCATCACTACTTGACCTCAACCTGGATTGAAAATATATGACACACCCTCTGGTCTCCGATGTCAGCTGAGAGAAAGTGATAAAAAACGGTGGTCTGTGAAAACGCTGCTCTTAGTCAGGCGCCAAATAGATGAAAATTAAAAGAGGTTTAAAAAGGTGACTCCTTAACGAGGTCATAAGAAGACGCTCGTTGGAGCTGAGCCAAAATACATTTCAACTTAATGTTTTATTCATTTGTGAGCAGGCGTCACTTTAAGGTAAAATGTATTACAGAAACTCAAACACATGACTGTGAGGACACTCCTGTTTGCTGATGTGGCAGATGTAGCTCTACTTCAGTGGTGCCTGATGAGACGATTGTGTTCTATCAGTAGGTCGCAGCAGGAGTGATGGTATTAAAATAAATGTTTGTTTTTTTAAATAATGTGTGGTAGTGACCATATAGTGTAAGAATTTAATTGTATTGTTCCGTAAAGGCTACATGCATTTAAGCATTAAGTAACCTATATATATATATAATATATATATAATGATCTACACTCATTGTTTTCCAAAGACTGGGTTACGACCCTCAGGTGGGTCGCAAGAGATTTTTGGGGGGTTTTTGGGGTGAGTTTACAAATAATGTCTATTGACTTGGGTCGTGAAGGTTTCTGACTTTTAAAATATGGGTCCCCAGAAAAGAAGTTTGGGAAACACTACAGTGTAGATAGATCTCTGTCATCTGACTAGTAGCTCCCAAGCCCAAACAGTGGTGGCACCCCTGACCTACTACCAAGTTCTCATGTTACATTTTAATTGCTGTTAAACTTCTTTTTTGTATATATATATATATATATATATATTTATTTTACTTCTGATACTTTCTTTCGTTAATTTCTCTTGTACTAAATTGCTCTTGCAGGGGCCACTGTAGCACCCCCAGTGATCAATAAAGTATTTCTGATTTGGATTGATTAATTTTAGGATGAATTTTCTAAAAACAAAAATACATTTTTTCCCTGAAAGATTGTCCGTGGTTAAACATTTGCAGTTCAGGTCCCAGTTTCCCTTTCCTTTAACAAGAGCCAAAATAAAGGCTATAAAAACAGATTAGTGCTCAACGACAAAATATCATGTTTCAGAACCAAAGTCCGATATAATCAGAGAGGAGCAGCACTGTGATGACTAACAGGGGGCCGGTGGACGTGAAAATCAATAGGGGAAAGCTCACATTTGCTGGGACAATTTTTAAACCTGTGTGCACTCTGAAGCCGCAATGTAACAAATAAATGGGCCTCACAGAGACGAGATATGATCGACAACCTCCAGACACAGCCCAGACCAGAGTTTGAAATTATGATTTTATTCTTACTGCCTGGTTGGTTTTCCTTCAAGTGTAAAGAAGTGGTTAAGATATACCTCATCCCGAAGTATTGTTTGGTTAACTTCCTGTTCAAAGCAAAAGTCAGTGTAGCTAGTTAAATGTGTTTAAATTTTGCAAATGAAGACACATATAACTGGCCTTGGATCTGTTATTGGTTCCGTTGTCTAACATCACAGATGTTTGGGTTAAGGGTGTCCATCTAAAAGCTAATCTCTGGCTAACTAGCTAGTGGCTAATCTGTTAGCCCTAATTTAGCCACAAAACTGTTAACAATCAGTTTTTATTTAAAACATTTTTAACCTCTTTTAACCTAAGGTGATTCTCTTTGGCTGGTAATCATTTATTTATGAATCACTCTGAAAGCATAATTACCACTCAAAGATGGAGTTAGTCATAGATGACATAGTGAAATAGGAAGTTTCTGAGTAAATTTCTATTTTTGTCTGTTTATTTTTTCTAAAACAAGAAATAAATAAAACCTGTGGTTTGTTTCACAGATTTGATCAAAGTATTTTGTGATTGAAAGTGTCTCTACTTCAATCTGGTGGTTTCTGTTGGGGGCAGGGAGGGGTTTCACTGCACAAACTTCCTGTATTCATACAGTGACAGTTTTTCATCAGAGGAATCAGGTTGGTCTTCTCTGTTTTGTCTGTGCCACCTCATTTAGGCAGCACTCAGCCAATGTCCTGATTGAAAATGTGTTCCCAACTGGAGCCTAAACACCGTCTGCCCTGTCTATGAAGATTCTCAGTCATCCAGGTCATGGTCAAGGTTGAAGAGTTCTGTTAGGCAATTGGATGTGAATTTTCTAAAAAAAAACAACAATTCTACTCCCCACCACCTGTTAGAACTGAAGAAGCCTCTTGAAAGAGAGGCGAAATGTCTTATTTTAGAAAATTCACGTCCTGTTGCCTAACAGTCAACAAGTTCACTTTTCTGTAACAATGTAGCTCTGTCTTTTTTTTTAAACAGTTTGTGGTCTCAACAACAGCTGATCTAGCTCTAATCTGTACTTGTGTTTAAGTGTTTAATTTTTTTTAAAATACAGTATATCTTCATTTCAGGATGGAAAAGTTACTTAGTTATAAAATAAAATAATAAATACATTTGTACTACATTGACCCCATATTTGGCAAATTGTTGTGTTAGCAGCAGATATGCTGTTAACAGGCTGCCCCAAGCAAGCGCCAAGCATGTGGTTCCTCTGGGAATCGAACCCAGGACTCTGCTCTCTGCTTCCGAGGCAGACGTGCTAACAGCTACTGTATGGAACCGACTTTATCCTTATCTATTTTATTGAGAGCAAAACTCACCTTAACACCTTAATATGTGGTATGAAAGTCGTGGATTGCGATTAATCAAGAGACTACTGTAAAAAATGTAGATAATAATATATAACACAGCTATGTTCACTACCTGTTAACCATTAGTTATTCATTAAATAAAACTGTTTTACCCAAGGTGTCTATTAGACTTACCGAAATGAAAAAAAAAGGGAATGGGTGTGAACTACTTCTCCTATGTTGATACTGCTCTTTTGATATGCAAAGTTACATTCAATTTGACGGCCATCACATCTAACAAATGAAAATGTTCATAATTGTATATGGTGCTTTACTTTTGAACCTCTTGAAATTGCCTTTCCTAAGTTCAAGTTTTTCACTAACCAATACTTAATTAAAGATTAAAATTAAAAACCCATGTTATAAAGCACCACAGTGACATTAACTGATATATTTATATTAATAATATATTATTAATAATAACATCTGAATTTTAATATGGATTTTGGATCATGGTAATTTAATATAAACATTTCATTTTGTAGACAAGTGTCTGATAAGACTTTACCTTTCTGGACATGGATGATGTCTGGGTAGTTTGCCAGGTGTCCTTGGTAAAGAGCGATCAAATCCATGATAGGGTCCAGATCCTTACTGGGCTGCTCAGCAAAACACTCTCCAATGGCTTCATACGCGTCTCCAGTGAAGGCGATCGCCTGGTTAAGTCCTGCAGAATACACCTGCTGGTCCATTTCAAAGGCCTGGCTGAGGACCTTGAAAGAGATGCCCACTTTATGATACTCCTTCCTAAAACCACTGATCTGCTTGCGGGCAAACTCATTGACCGTGGCATTGAGCTGCAGGGTGCTGTCGTCCATCTTCTTGGTGAAAGTCTTGAAGCCGTCAATTTTGCTCTCCACCTCCTGGAAGTCCAGTGGAGCTGCAGGGGTGCTGATGGTGAGGAAGAAGTTAGCCCCAACCATCTCGTCCTTCTCTGCCTTCCTCTTACCTTGCTTCCAGGCTTTCTCGTCAGTGCAGGCGAGGAAGTGCTGGAAAACATCACACTTGGACAGAACCGGGTGACTGGTCATGTGGTTCATCCACC
Source organism: Cynoglossus semilaevis (assembly GCF_000523025.1). NCBI lineage: Eukaryota > Metazoa > Chordata > Actinopteri > Pleuronectiformes > Cynoglossidae > Cynoglossus > Cynoglossus semilaevis. Next base: position 9,732,096 of record NC_024328.1, on the reverse strand, counting down.
ATACGAGGCCTTTCCGCCTTTTGGAAATGAAGTCCTCCTCGAAGCGACCCGTAGCCTGCTTCTCGGGGATGTGTGGCACTGAAATGACGGGGAACTTCTCCACCAGCCGGGCATAAAGCCAGTCGAAGTGCTTATACCTCCTGTTCACCTGGTTTTGCGTGTGGGTGGGTGTCAGCTTGTAGGAGATGTAGCTCTTCATGCCTTTGAACTTGGTCTGTTTGGTGGGGTCATCGATGGTACAGGTAAAGGGATATGGGTTCTCCTGCCACTCTGGTCCATATTGATTTATGACCACACAGATCTTATCACCGTCCTTCACGAACCCTGCTGCCTCTCCCAGCACAAACGCCTCTCCTCCTGACTTGACGAAGGTGGAGAACCTGTTCAGGTTTCTGCTGACTGTGGCCGAGCTCTTGGGCTGCTGAGAGTTCCCTCTGGACATTGAAGACGTTGACACTCTGTAAGTGGACGGACCGTTGGCGTCAAAGTCACGATACCGTCCCCCAACACTTCCAGGCTCATCTGCTACAGTGGAGTTGTCGTCCCAGTCGTCGTCCCAGTCATCATCGCTCATCTGAACCGGTGCCTGGTACGTGTTCTGCTGCTGTGGATGCTGCCGATTCTGCTGTTGTGCCGGAGCAGTGAATGTGCTGAGAGAAGGAGGAGAAGCTTTGGGAAAGTTCTCCGTTTTATTCGCAGCATCAAATGCGTCGAAGCCTCCTGGAGGGATGTTGGAGTATCTGGAGTCCGGGTAACTGTCCCCAGATGTGCTGCAGCTGTTGTTGTTGAAGGTGGAGGCGGCGTCGTTCCTGAGGATTTCCACGTAGGACGCAGGGAACAGACCCCGCTCCCCTTTGCTGTTCTCTCCTTCTAACCAGCCCTCGACGTCCTGCTCACTGTACAAAGTTACTATCTCGTTCTCCTTCACGGACACCTCTCCGGGGTTTTCAGAGCTGAAGTCGTACAGCGCCTTGGCTCTGAGCGCCATGATTTCACCACAGCTGGAGAGAGGGAGCAGGACAGCGGGCGAACTTACTGTGACCGGGTCAGGGGAGGAAGAGCTGCGGGCAGCAGTGAGGCTGGCCAACTCGCCTAACTCACTCAGAAACTACTCTCGAAACTCCGCCAACAAACTTCCCACGGTCCGGCAGAAAGCCCTGTTGTATTCCCCCTCGCGCTGCTGTTATTCTTTCTGATGGACGCTGAGAGGAAACTGCGGTGCGAATGTTGCTGTGGTGAACAACCGAAGCGCAGATGATTTTCCGCCTCAACAGCGCTGCTGACCGTGGGTCCTGCTGCAGCCTCACTGTTAACAGACCTGGAGCTGGAGCAGCTTCTGCTCTCACACGCTGCACAGCAACTGCATGTCAACCAGGACGGCTAGTCGAGGGTGGAGCAACAAGATGCCGCAATCTGGTCAGACGGAAATAATCAACCACCTACAACTGCTACTGTAACTCCAGACTAAAACAAATGGTACTACATACATTATATTTAGTGTTTATTACAGGATTTTATTCATAATTATGGGTTCTTTCTTCAATATAACAACTGTTAGAAATGTTCAAGAACTTTAATGTCGTATGGGCGTAATATAAAAAATATTAGAAGGTATCATACTGACTTTGTCGTACTACTCTCAAAATTAGAGACATTATTTTAAGATCAGACCAATTAAGGAAAAGGATAAGAAATGTGAGATTCTGAAAAATAAAATTTTATTCTCAATGTCAATAGCCTGTCATAATGTTAGGATACAAGAATAGATTTCAAGCACTTTCTATTCACGTTTTTCTTGGTGTGTGAAGGAGTTAATGTTATCATTGTCGTGGTGTTGTGGTTATCATTTCAAAGAGAATTTGTCTCATGTGTTTCTGTGGTTGGTTTTTATCAAGTCTGAAGAGTCTGCACGTTGTGGACTGTGAAGGCTAACACCCTTGTGGCGTCATTCACAATGTTACTGACATTGCAAAAGCAAGATTTTTTTTTTTAGATGACATCAGTTGCGGGTTGGGAGAGTCTGAGTACTTTCCAAAGTATACAGTGTCAGTCGATGTTGCTGAAGGTTCTGTAACACCTAAATGCCCCAGGAGCTTCAAACAGATAGAAGTTTGAATGAAAGCTGAAACTTCCTCTAGCTTACTCAAGCAAATCCATTTGTTGACATTGACTTCCATAAAGATCAGGCATTGGGTGGTGATGCATTTATGCCTTTCTTTGTGCAAATGAGACAAATAGTCCAGAGTCTGTGAACCTGGTATTTTGAGTTAACAAAACAAATGACATACTTAGGCCTACGTGAACTCAGGCCAAATGTGTGTGAGCTCTCTCACTTTAAAGGAATGCTGTATAAAAACAATGACATCATGCTGAGCTGCTCATAAATCCCAAAATAGAACTGACTGGTAGATAAAAAAAGTCACTGTTTATTTATGTTAAACTTAAGCAACAAAGTCAACAATTCACAATAATACTACAAACACAGAATATATATATATATATATATACACTGTACATATAGAAATAGCCTGGGAAAAAACAGATTAAGAAAAATACACTGCAGTAAACAATGATGAACAATGACGAAAACTATTTTGATATATATTAGTCAAGACACTGTAAAAAGCTAAAACTTTGTTAAAAGTAAAAGCTGAATGAGAAACACATTTACTAGCAATAGCACAAAAGAGACAGATATTAGCACCTACTGTAAAAAAGCTTAGACAAAAATATGAAAAAGCAAAGTTTTCGTAAGTAATGTTAATGTTCGGAAAAACTGCTATAGAGATTGAAATACCAAAAATACAGACACAGTCTGGCCGAGACGCGACTAAATCAAAACATGAGCTAAAATGCAGAGTAATGAAATTGAGTGTTGTCATTATGTATCATGTTTGTGTTGAAACAACCCTAGGGGCTTTCAACTGATATTTGGTCTTGTTTCAATGCCCTGCGTTCTCCCTTGCTGAATTTCCATACATAGAGGAAATTCAATTAGAAAAGGAAACAAAAAGAACTGAACTGGAGTTAAATATGACCATATATGGTATAATTTAGCCATGCATGGTGATGTACTAATTGGGCAGTGTGTAAAACAGCTCCATTGCTCACAGTCACATTAAAAACCCACATTGTGGCTTCCTGACGTCATAACCACCACTTACATAAGACATGGTTTTATTCTCACAAACATTTATTTTTTCTCCTGAGTTGCAATATTCGGTCATAAAAAACGTAACCAATTACTTAAATGTTATTATCTTTTAAACATTTATTTCGTACTAATATCAGTTTATCTGGTTGTAATAAAGTTCCACACCCAAACCTTTCGTGTGTTTTTCTTTACTGTGGTATATACTCCCCCCATGTGGCTGATATTGAGACTTTTTTCTCGGTGGAGCGATTATTGGCGCTCAAGCTACTGAACTAGTTAATGAGTCTGTTCAAGAAGGCGGTAAATTACGGCAAACAAATCCCTGCCGGCATCAAAAACCACGACCAGCTATTGGTCTTTTACGTCACTTATTTATTGACCATGGTGACAGACTTATATAATTTCCAAAATAGGGTTCGTAAGATGATACAAAATAATGATGAGATACAATAATAAGAGAATGATATATTATTTAACTCTGAAATGTAGATTATTATTATTAAGAGACTATTACTACTTCCTTTATACATTTGCCTTATTTGTGGCTTAATTAATCTTTGTTTACCTTGTTCTTTATTCATATTGGAACTATAATATATTTCTGTTTCCCTTAATATACATCGCTTAATATATATCCTTAAGGTGGTAAATCACGATTTCTGAAAATGTTATAAATGTAAAAGCAAAAAACAAACAAAAAAAAACAAAAAAACAAAACAAAACAAAAAAAAAGACTGCCATATTCTTTTCGGCCACTAGAGACCACTGCTCTTCTGTTTGTCTACACGGCACAACGGCCAGAAATAATTTAAATACCACACTTTCTTCCTGGAATCATTCCAGCAGTGTCTGTAAAACCGTGCTGGCGACATCCTCTTCTGTTCCTGGAGATTTCCTTTTACCGAGCAGCACATGAAATATTGAAGAGCAGTGGTCTGTCCAGGGAGCAGGAGCTACTGCAGTATACAGTCTTGTGATTTATACTCTTCCTCTAGTCAGAACGGCACAGGTCTCAGTATTTACATTGTCTCATTGTGCTCTGCTTACTTCTGAACTGAATTAATCTTGTTCAGTTGTCAAAGAGTTTTCTGTGCAAACACGCAATCTGTCATGGAGGCCCATAACGAGTGTTTACATTGTTCTGGAGTATGCCATATACAGTAGCAATACTTCACCCGACACCGTTTTTAGTGCAAGTTGTATTTATTTTTGTTTGATTGTATTTTATGAATCACAAAGATGGACATAAATCCCCCCTAACGCCACACTGTCCGTGAGGCTAAGACTCAGCTTAAGGAAGGGAGTTTCCCACGTGGACTGTGTACAGTACTTACGTAGCACAACATCCTCTTTCATGTATTATGTATTGTGTGGTTTAAATATAACTGTTGCCCTTAGCGGTCGGAAAAGATGTAATTCTATGTATAATATATTCATGCAATATTATATTTTAAACTCGTGTTTATGGTTATCTGCAGTCTAACTTTTAGACTAAATTTTATATCAAATGTAATATTTCAAAAGGTGTTTTTTCCTCTCAACACTGGCACAGCTGCATCTGACCATTCACCCTGGCTTATCTACACATACCGATAAAAGTTGCAAAGTCCCCTTCCTTAGAAAGTCAATTAGAGATTATGAATTGAAGGTCTACTAATGATAAGATTTAATGGCATGCTCTACGTTTGACCCTTCACACAGTATTTCTCAATGAGGTTGTTATTGTGCTTTTTTATACTGCTTTTATACTAATGTTATTTCATTCATTATTTCTGCGGTGTACTTCTGTTCTGGGCGGCAGAGGTGAGCTGGAGCAAACGCTTTTATTTTGTAATGCCATTATTGTTCAGTAAAAGTGTCCTTTTTATTTTCTTGTTTTTATGAATGAGTATATTTGTAAAAAAAAAAGTAAAATAAAATAGATAAATTTAAAAAGTTGCAATACAGCCACCTACTGGGTATATTTGTAAATATTTGTCTGTCACAGTTTACAATACGGAAACTCTTTTACCCACAAAGATAAGAGGTATGCGGTTACTATTTGATATTATTTGTACAATTATCTAATTATGTTATTGTTATTTTGTTACTTTTAAAATATGTATAAACTTCGGCTTATCTCTCCCCTGAGGATCAATTGTCTTATGTAAAATATGACAATTCGAAATTTTAATTTAATGACGAAGAAGACTTGGAGGCCTAAAGAAGAATGTTTTTCAAAATAAAAGTTTTGTTCCCGCCCACTGGCACTCTGCCTCCATGTGTTTGGTCACGTGACCACGCTACGTGACCTAGTCGACGTAAGCGACGTAGGCTTCGCTAGTTTCCTCAACCAAACAGATTCCACTGATATTGTGGTGAAAAAGCTACACTACCGGTGGACAGAGGGGCTTTGTGTCCAGGACAGAAACACGGAAACGGGGCCACCCTCGTTGTGTGTAACAGTCTCTGCTCCCCGCTTAACCGAAGCGTGTTACACTGACAAAGAAGACGGAGAAGAAAAAACCCTGCTCGTAAACGGACCAGAGGCTGTTTTTCTATTTTGCTGTGGCTGTCCAAAGGCGGGGAATACAAAGCGTCGTGTCAGTCAAGCAAAGAACGACGGCGTCTTTCTGCGAAATCAGTTCGTGCTGCTGTGACTGGTCAACGTTGGTACATGGATTATCTGGTGAGTACGTGAGTGTAAACGCACAGATGTTTGTTGTTTCACTAAAACCCCTGGCTGGTGTTGTGTGTTGTCTGAGCAGCTCCTGGTCACACAGGGATGAGACTCAGGTGAGTGTTGGTCAAAGACCAGGTGAAGCAACAGTGCTGCAACAGGAGCGACGTCTAACCGGTTGATCCAAACCCGATCTCTTTACGCCTGAAACATGATAACTAGTCCACCAGCTACACCCCCGAGGGAACAGTTTGATCTCCACTGAGACATGGAGCTGTTGGTCTAGAGCGGTGGTTGTTGGATACCTGTTGCATCCAACTACATGATGCAATCGGACAGGAAACTAACTGAAAAGGGTGATTCTATGATGACGCAGCCTCAGCCATTTAATCATGTCATGACCCATCCATTTATCCATCTTCTGTTGCTCAGTCATTTTCAATAATATAGCTGTAGGTAGAGCGACGGCAGAGTAGACCTTGAAGAATGACCGTGGGAGTCAGTTGGAGTACAAGAGACACGCTGGGAAAAATACTGAAAGAACAAAGATGGAACTAATTGGAGGAGTACTAATCAGTTTGTGGTCGATAAAAAGTAATATGACATGTACTGGGTTCAAAACCAACCACAGCTTTGTACTACAGTTTCAGTTGTCTACTTAAAATCTAAATTGTAAATTTACCAATTTACTAAATATTTCCCATTTCTTTCTTTCTCGGCTCTGGGCCTCTGTTGCACCAAGTGCAACAGTTAAGATAAAGAGAATGTGAAGCTTGGAGCAGATGTTGTACGAATAACTTAAAGCCATCTGCTGCTTATAAAATACTTACTAATTACATTGCATGCAATCACACTGCAATAGTACACATTTATTAGCACCAAAACATTTCCTTTGTACAAATGGTATTCAATACTTTAGAGCATGTCTTTAAACAAGACATTGATAGGGAAATCGATGTTACATAGTACTGGAAAACATACTGCAATAAACTAGATATACAGTTGTCACACATTAGTCTTTTGAAGGCATCACTCCTTCACTTGAAGGAAGCCATATATAACCTGTTCAAGGTCCATGACCGGCCCCAGGGCCAGTGTTTGGACACGCCTGCCTTTCAACATTTTCACACATCTTCTGGTAATGTCAGTTATGTTTAACAGTAGAAACTTACATCACATTCATCATACATATATATACAGAAGCTTTAATGTATCTTTGCAAGGTATTGATTCGCATAAGTACTAAAGGTAGTAAATAGTTTAATTGCAGGCTTGAGGGGTATTTTAATGGTTAGACAGCTGACATCAGAGAGGAGAGGGAGGCGACTGATCACTATCAGCCACAGGCAAAGATACAAAAGCAGTCGCATTTCTACTTACTGTGGACCGGAATAGGCCCTCGTAGAAGTCATGTTTCAATTTTAAATATTTTAGTTAAATTATATGTAGGGTTTTTAATTAAGTTTTTGACATTTTTGTCTTTTGTGAAGGAGAAAAATAAACTAGACTTATCACCTGCAACCAAAAATAATAAAAACAACTGAAAGGTTTTCATTTTTGGGGCCTTTGCCCACATTGTAGGAATGGGCTGGGTGCAGCTAAAAGAGTGCAACAATAGAGAGGAAGCTGTGACAGAAGTCTTTCCCTGGGAATTTATGAAGCCTGAAGGGAGGAAAAAGTATGTGGACATTGTGCTGTCATATCATGTGTGGGTGGGTGAGTTCAGAGTGACACCCACCCAGTGTTATCAGTTGGTTTAAAATATATAATATGTGTTACCTGAAAAGAACGTTGACCTTCTGCTGCAATTAAACGTCAAACCCCATTCACAATTAAAAAGTCTAATTTGGGAATCGGCGCCTGAGCAGTTGTACTGTAGTCAGTAAAAAACAGATGAGCATGGCCTCTGACTGCTGCGTGGTATTCAGTAGGTGGTACATTCAGACACTACTGTATATGAGGTAAACACGAGACAGTATTGTCACAGAAGAAGAACTGAACAACAACTGTATAAATCCAGTTTCACACTCGGAACTTATTGATACTCTGTACAGTAAAACAGTTCCTCACACCCAAGATTAAGTTTTATCAGTGTCTGCTTTTTCAAACTTTATGGCTACAAGTAGGGCCGCACAGTGGAATTAAACCTATGCTCCCTTTACCTACGCAAAAGTTATACATTGTTTTCCATTGTCACTGCCTACATACCTACCTTTTTGCATTGTTGTTGTCACGTCAGGTTCTCAGGCAATTAAAAATTTGCCAACAGTGGAGGAGATTTTGATAATGTTGCACAGAAAGAGGACCAAATGGTTGTTCTGTTGTTGTCATCATTTCCATTGTTCTTTTAGGATTCTACACGATATATACTTTACAATACTATACTGTTGTACTGCTCCATGTCATGAGTTGTTGTACACAAGCTCCGCAAGCTACCCAAAAAATACCAAATTATAAAAATAACAATTGCAGAGGATAAACGCAAGCTTCTGTATACACACTATACATTGGCCATAATGTAGGCATCAATAAACCCCATATCTGAATGTATTAATCTGTATGTTGTTCTTCGATGGACTGGCTGATGAACTTTGAAGTGTACCATGCCATTGCCCGATAACTGTTTGGTTTGGATCCACCTGAAAAGGATTAAGTGGTAGAACAGTGAATGTTTTTAAGCACAAATGTATTAATCCACGACTAAGTGAAATATAAAATGCAAACATTTATAACATTGTACTGATGTGAAGTCAGCCTACATAAATAAAACACCCAGAATGTTTCTATGACAAATACTTCTCTCTGGAACGCACAGCTGTAACTATCTGGACTGTGCTGTAGGAGCAGAGTTCTTGGCTGCACTTGGAGGTCAGCCACTCAATAGGCACATGGACTTGTTTTCATGCTGTGCATCACAGGAGACCTGCTGCAAACACTAGCACAAACTGTCTCCCTTCCTTCCTGTGAATACACAGAAACATAAAATGCTTTGCTTCTTAATGGAACCAAAAGGATTGGAAGCAAAAGGACATTCACTTTTTGGGGTTTTAACGGTTGCTTGGTAGCGTCATGATTGTTCCACCTGAGATATCTGGTCTCTTGGTTCTAAATGTGAGCAGCCTTAAACTCCTGCCTGGTTTCTCTGGTCATTAATGGTTCAATTCATCAATGGTAATAAACCCGATAGATTCTGTAGGCTCTGTACTTTGGCTGTAGCTGCTGTCTGATAATATTGCATACGTACAGCAAGTGTGAAATGTAGATTCTTGGAAAGTTAAGTTCATTATATATTCACATAAATTACTTAAGGGAAGCCTTTTTAGCTATTCCAGCAAATCTAGACATTCTTTAGTCGATAAATAGATTTGTCTTCTCATGCTTGTGTACGGAGACAGTAGAGGCTGAATAATAGACTTTACCTAAATTGATGGGAGCAAATATTTCATGATCTAAATTTACTGCTTACGTTTTGTGTTGTTTCTCACTTTATGTCATTTCTTATTTGCCCTAATGTACCAGTAGGAATTTATTTCTTGTCATTTCTGTCCTTGCTGAAGACAGAGGATTAATTCTGTTTAGCCTGGTGTGACCATCCCGCAGGGTTCATTTTGAGGAAATCGATATCCTATCAAACATACTGTGAAAAACAAAAAACCACCAGGACCAACCTGGTAATAATGGGGTGACTGTTACTAAACCACTGAGTCATGATGGGGGTGTTTTTATTCACAAGTTTCAGTAAATTAATCTTTAAACTTAGTTTGGAATTTTATTTTTGGTTTTCTTTACCGCAGCTACACTCTATTTAAAAAAAACAACTTTATTGGAGAAGTGAGTTTACATTTTTATTTAAATTTGTCCTAATTTACCTTCATATACTACATATATACTGGGATTCCTTGCCCCAAGAGGAAACACTGTTGTGTTGTGGTAACGTAACATAGAATTGGATTTAAACCTTGGTGTCTGTTTTGCACTGCAAAGATTATATTATCAGAAACACTTTTGTGAATGAATAGCATTTTTAACTCTCCCTCTACTGCGTGGTAGCTTAACCTGTAATAGATTATTTAATCATTGGTCAACATAATGCTTAAACCACTGGACTTTGCAATAACAGGGAACACAAACTTTATAAATGTTCAAAGCGTTTTTTCCTCCTTTATTAATTTACTCTCTTTTTTCCTGAGGTTTTTATGTCAGCAGTGAAAAGAAGGTTTTCAGCTGTTTTTGCTATAAATAGTTTGGTAAAGACAAGATGACAGGACAAGCACCTGTTACAATTAGCTCTAAATCATTACCCAACACTGTCTACCACCTGTTCTTCTCCACCTGCCCTTTTATTTTTGACCTAATTAATGCAGTGTAATGGATTTGTTTTGGATGCCTAGTTTAATTTTATTTTTTTTTAAACTTGGGATTTTGTTTTCATCACTTTTGGATTTTTCCTCACCACAGCAGGTAAAACCAAACTGGTATTAAAACAGTATTTATACCAGATTTTCTTCCTGGGGCTATTTTTTGTTTATCTACACTTAGGGCTGGTACTTCTGTGGCTGGGAAATAATTGGCACAACTGCACACAACAGAATCCTAACCTGTTCAGAAAAAAACAAAACAAATATAAAACAAAAACAACACTGCGAGGGAGTCTTTGCTGATTTCCTATGGAATGTAAAGCTCTGGATTAATGTTTTCAACAGAGTAAATACTTCGCTAATGAAGCAAAGCTGCTCAGCACTGCTGCACTTAGTTCTTACAAAACCAATCAGTATTTAAAATGAAATCATTTTCAAGGGAAGGTGCCACTTGAAACCAAAACAATGAGTGTTTGCAATTGACATTGCGTGTATCAGCTGTTTATTAGAGCAAAGATAAGTGGATATTTGGGGTATTATTGGAAAACTATTCATTCATCATTTATGCCATTTATGCTTTCTACAGCCACAATCATTTTGTTTATGGATGTGCATGGATCTGTTCTTGGACGGTGTGTAAAGATTTAATGTAAAGATAGTTGGCCAGCAAGGGAATTATCATCATTCTCCATGATTCAAAATAGACAGGGAAAAACAGTGAGCAAAGCCTTCATTTAAAAAGATTATTGTGTCAGGTTCTGACTCTACACCTGGATCACTCCCTCTGTATATCTATTGTATTTGAATACCTAGTGGCTGTTTGGCAGACGAACTGGATTTTGGAGCTGATCGTTTGCCTAAAGCCACAGAACAGGTTGAGAATGAAATGGAGATAATGTGGGATTTTTGGCCTCATTTCAGTCAAGCTCGTTGGCCTTTAGTTTTAAAGCTGGAGTCACTTACACTTGTGCTTTGTTTGTTGACTGTGTCTCACGCCCTGCTTGTCTGCGTATTTCTCCTGGTCAAACTGTACAAGTGTGGACACGATCCGAATTTCACAATATATTTCTTCAAACATAATGTCAATCATTTACTGGTATTTTCTTAATGGATATTATATTATATTATATATGTTATTTGAGTTGGATGTGGTTTCTTAATGCTGACCTTTTGTTTGAATCAGCTCCTCCTGCAGCTGTATTTCAAACATTCTTTAAAACAACAGCATTCCTCTGAGAAACTCCTGTTTTTTCCCACTGCTGGTTAGATCATTAGAGTTATTTCATCGTTTCTGTGAAATGTCAGTGAGTGATGCTGTGATGGTTAAGGGATTATTTATGGGGATTAATGACGAGATGGTCATAGTCAAGCATGAGCACTTTGTGTTCTCCTCCACATTGACATCCACATATACGTAAGTTAATGGACCTCTAAAGATGCATTAGTTGAACGGCTCTCTGTTTTTATTACATTACATTTCCTTAACTTTCTCTCGAGCTGTAACCACACCCACTGTGTCGGTCGCACTACAGCCTCCCTACTACCTAATTCAGTGTAATGGATATGGATATATGGAGGTTTATGATGTCAGTGCTTTATTGTTTTCTTCTGCATCTCAGTGCCGAGGCAGCTCAGTACTGTATATACTGTGGTAACAAAATGAGCTAAAAGTCAATAAACCAAATTTCAGAGATGCTACTGAGTGATAAAAGGGCTGTCATGCTGTCGGCTATGCCAACGGCAAGCCTCTTTTGTCTTTCTGTGTTGTGGTGTCACTTATAAGAAATGAACACCCAGTGTAGGCACAAGAAATATTGTCCAAACATAGAAGCCTGTTTTACCAGTACCAATCCGACCTGCACAAACACACTCGTTTTTATGTTGCGTGAGATTTCTGTGTAGTAATGTAGAAGACAACTGGGACCGTCTAACTCAAAACTCCAAACTCAAATCTGAACCTTCTTACCACTAAATTAAATTGTGGGGACCTGCATGGCACCCCTGAAAGGACAATGTCCTCTACAAGAGGGACTATACCTTAGCTGTAGGGGGTGGTTGTGCTTTGTTGTTGTGTGACTCGACCTTATTACATAGTCTTTTTATAACATTGCAGTGTAGGATAATTGCTGCTTTTAATTGTATGTTTCCCGGGCAAAATACTTAAAAGTACACACTCATTTCTCTACTTTAGTCTAAATCTGTCAGAGAAGGTACCTCTTTAGCATCATGTTGAACCAGTGTTGTGAACAGTAGTGGGTCTGTGCTTGTCTTGGTAGTACCAGTATCGGTACACATTCCTTTGTACTTTAACTTTTAGTATATTTTCATTACAACAAGCTGCGCTCCTGCCAGCCAGTATTATGTTTTCCTACTGCAGTTGTGGGTCTCACTACCCTCATGTGTAGTTTATTTAAGTAGGTCAACAAAGTCAGCAGCATAGAGACATTTTAACTAGAGGGACAGGAAACTTAATGGAAGTTCTGTTACACCTGAAGATGCACCAAGACGCTGAATCCACAAATATCTCGGCACTGTGGTTAGATACATTTACACATCATCAAGTACATTTTTATTATTTATCAATGTGACAACAGTGCTAGTTTAAAGTACAGAAATATTGAACACAAAATAGTACCATTTTTTTCAACTGTTTAAATCTTTAGATATTGGCAGCAGGTGTTAACCCCAGAGATGAGCTCAACAAAACATATAGTTTAAATGTGACTCACAGTTCCTTCTACACAAAGGCCTCAGACAAAAAGTTCTATATTGGGTTGAAATCCTCATACTGGTTCTGAGATCCAGTGGTTGACCACATCATCCCATTCACGCACAGGAAGCCTTGGTCTTCATACAGCTACATGTACCGCATATAAAAGTGCGTGGTCGTGTTGTGGTGACAAATCCAATGTGCAGCCTTCCGTTGTAGCTTTGGATGTCAGCGAGTCACTAATCTCTGAGTGGAGGGAGATTCTTACAAACTAATCTGTAGCTTCTGTCTGCCCACTTGTCTTCATGAAATCTTTAATCCTCCCGTGAATGGACACGGGGCGTAAACACAAGGCTACCCTTGGTCATGAGAGCTGGAGACGTGTTCTTGACCTGTCACTGCTGTGCTCAGCTCATTCTGATCCTTCCACCAACCAATTCACTTACTCTAGAGGCTCTGCTTGTTTGTTGCCGGGGGATACGCTTGTTGGTTAGCACAATGTCTGAGCACATGCAGCTTGCTGTGGCTTTGTGCAGGATTGGGCTTTACACGGTAAGAAAACATATCCGTGTTGGGTTTTTTTTTTCTGTGTCAGATAGCAGGTGAATTGTGGTGCGCTGTGCGTCTGTGTGTACCATAGATTGAACATACGTAGTGGGACCAAAGGCTTTATCTTCCTTTCCATGTTTTTGAACAGATACTCAAAAAGCAACTATCCTGTTGCTTAGTCACCGAGTGGGCTGTGCGTCAGTTGAGCGCGTGTCAGTATAACACCATAGTTGAATAGGTTATCAGAGCTGTGGCATAAATGAAAATGAAAATTTCAGAGAACAGGCCATTCAACAAAGGCTGCCACTCTAAAAATAGTGACAAGGAAGGGGCAGTGGAGCCTGTGTCCTTCGCTTTATTCAACAGGTGTGGTTCATGGTTGTCATTTCCCTCTGTTTTCTTTTAGCCCCCGGGACCATCATTAGTGGTTTACTAAAAACAGAGATATTTACTTGTGTCATGCTGCATATTGTAATAATATAAGTGGATAGTTAATGTTATTTTAAGGATTTTACGTTATAATGTGTAGTATTTTCATGCAGCATTAAATGTAGCCAATATTTCTCAGTCTGGCTATAAGCAGTTGCATGTTAACCTTGTCGGATGACCCATGTTGCATATTACCAAGTTTGCTGTTATTGCTTGACGAGATGGCTAAATATTCCTTAAGGGATTAGTGTTGAAGTTGATTCTTTCTCTCTTTCCTTCCCTTTGCTCTTTTGATGGCTCATAGGTGTAGATTTATCCAGTACTCACAGAGGGTGTGAACACCTGAAGAACAATGGAGACCATCTCAGTCCAGTATTTGTATCAAATATTTGCTAAGCACTTATCAAGTCCTTCAAACAATGACTTGTGTAAATCCTTTTCCTTTGCTCGACTACCATTGATTACTCCCTGTCCAATCAGAATGGTGAATCCTTAGGGATCCTGAATGTCAATATATTGAACACTGAGAGACAAATCAACCTAAAAACCAGCTGTACTGATAAAAGCAAATGTAGCAGTTGATGAGATGAGTCCTTTGTAATTTTGTAGGTCAATCAATAAGTTAAAAACATACACTGATATGTGCTTTGTACAGCTTCTGTGAAAGGACAAACCTTTAAATGACTAAAGAATAACAAATGTATCTGCTTTCTGTATTTTGACTCTGGACACAGAGTCAAAATACAAAAATTTCAATGAGTTGCTTTCCTTTTGACAAAACATCCAGAATGTAGAAGGGATCTTGTGTCGGCTCCAGTAAGCTGTTTTCAGTTAATTTGCTAATGTCTTTGCTACTATTTATTAGTCCGAACATGGTCAGTAACTACCGCAGTTATGCGCTGATAACAAATTATCTCTCAGATTAGCTGTCAATTTATTGCCAAGCAATAATATCACGCAACCTACGCTGTTTATGAATGACCATCATTGTTTCGATTCCTTTATATGTCTAGTACATGTGAGGAAATTGACAATAAAGCTAACTTTGACTTTGTTCTGTAGAATCACAAGAGAAATAATTGATGAGAACCCCCTACTTTTTTATCTTTACAGTGTATAGGACTGCACACTATCCATTAGGATATGAGAGGCAACAATTTCAAAAAGAGAAATATTGTATTGACATGTGGACATTGTGACTGAAGTCCCTGTTGAGTCGCCACCATAACCTACAGCAGTGTGCAAACCTCAGCATGTGGTGCTCGGTGGAGGAATGCTCTGAAACATTTCAACATTTCAACATCTACGTGACAAAAATGAAAATGCATATGAAGGAATAATAATTAAAAAAAACTTTACAAAGCCTTATTTAAATACTCAGTCATTTGACTCCAGTGTAGCCTGGTCTTTCCTTGGATTTTCTAATCTTAACATAAAAAAAAAAAAAACACACCATTCTTGTCAGGACTGTCAGTTTTGACACTTTGTTTTCTCCCACGTTCCTGCTGGTGGAGATCTGGGAAGTCACCCACTCACTCTGCACAGCAAAAATAGCAGATGAGCTGTCATTGTATTATTAAGTATTAGGTCCCTTATCAGTCCATACCCTAGCATTGTTGCTAAGACATTTGAAACTGGATTGGCCACTTTATAAATCACCCTTATGGGTGTTAATTATTAATGTTAATAGGTTATATTCTGGTATTTTATTTATTTTTTTACCCACAATTCTTGATATCATCAAAATGTGATTTTTCTGTCTTGATCTTGTGTTATGTAAATAACAAAAATAATATATATATATATATAAAAATAATGCAAGTTACAGTTGATTCTGAGCTGTAACTTTAAGATGTGCATACAATTATATATAATTCTTTAAGAAAAAGTGGCCAGTGCATCTCTCATCTTGTCTTTGTTGAAGCTGTCAATATGGTATTTATTAGGTTATTTATAAATGATACACAGAATCTTTATTTGGTAAGTGATTGGGACTCACCTACGTGGGAAATATTTTATGTCACTGTGTGTTCAATTTAATGAAGTTGTGGCAATGTTTGTGTCCTTAAAAATATATAAATATACTTTTATTATATGACTCATGGTTGAGTATAAATCCAGGTGGAAAGTTTTTTTTTAACTTAAACTTAAAGTTCAGGCCACAGTTTTTTCAGACCAGGTCAAGACTGACATTATATGCATTCCTAAAACTGGCCACAGCTTAGATCAGATAAAATTATCCTCCAAGACAAGGTTGCATCTAAATTTTGTTTAAGTAGCAGGTGCCACACGAACCAAGTGTAATGAGCTGTGGACCATCGACACTGGGCACCTAGCGACTGCTCTTTAGACCCTGTCCTTCTAAGATACCCGCCTGTTAAGAATCTAAGTGATCACATTAGGCACTTTATGGTCACCTCATCATGTTATTAATAGGGTAGAAAAAGCCTTCATCACTGGTTTGCTTGCTCTGACCCTGAGGTTATGGCTACATCGTTAAGAACTGTGGTCTTCAGGCTGGTTTATGCCTAATTTGAAAGAGAGTGCATGGTTAAAATGACCTCTGTTGAAAAGCTAATGAGAGCCCAGCTTTAAAAAGTGTTTAATTGTCTTATAATGAAGTCCATGCTGCTGAGTCTCTTAAGTTGATATTTCTTATTACACAGAGCAGTGTATAATATGTGTAACTTGAATAAAAAACAATCAATTGCAGAAACATGTATTAATACATTATGGAGTAGTTAAAGCTATACAGTCTTACAGTTACAACCGACTTCAAGGGGAACTGTATTGGTGATGTGGCCCCCTGGTGGAAATGAGTTTGACACCCCTACAATATATATACTATACTGTACTCTATATAATACAGTATTATGATGAAGTTACCATGACAATGAAAACAACAATAATAATGTTATAAAAGCAAATATATATACATATATCTATATATGTGTGTCTATATATGTATATATTTAACTGGGTCTGATGGAGAAATTCTTTACAATGCAGGATTTCCTGCTCATTGAAAAGATATTTTTGGTTAAGACACTTTAGTCCTTGGCTGTGATCAGTGCCAGTAGAATGCGTCAGAATTTATAAACCTTAAATGTAGTTATTCAAAGGGGACATAAATATAAAAAAACGTATCTGCTGCCAATTTTATGTTAGTTGTCTTTTATTTAGTAATCCCTTAGTACGCAGATACATTTTTTTTTTACAGCTTCTAGGTCACTTATTGTCTGTGTTGACTGAAACATATATATATATACGTATATA
>NC_024328.1:9688436-9714947 GCF_000523025.1 Cynoglossus semilaevis | reverse complement strand
CCCACTTTCCCACACTGTGTAAACTGAGTACATTTCTTCTGTATTTCCGTCTTTTTGAAAGGCAGGATGGGAGCAGCCGTTGCCCAGTTCTGAGCCATGAATGTCACACAACCTGCTAGGTTGATGTTGAAGAAAAAAACAAAAGGCCACCCACCTAAATTAGTGCTGCTTCCCAAAACTTGGCGTCTAATCTTTACTGGTTTGTTTTGTTGCGTCAAGGACATTTCGAGATGGAAGTTGAAAAAAAACAAAGAATGACTTCCTTTTCCAGATTCTAGTGGCTGATAGAGTACGACAAAGTCACGGTTGGGTTTTGTGTACCATGCATACCAGGAACCTAGAGGATTTTTTTTAAGGCCACATCCTTTCCAGTTGCTTCAGTGAAATCACGTCCATCGAATTGTTGTTTTTCTAAAATACAGGATGTTTGTATTCATTTGAAGCCATTTTAAATTTAATTGTAGCAGTAATGACGTGTGCATTGATGAAGTAATTAAAACGTCAACACAGTATGTTTTTTTTTTCCAAAGTTAGAGGTGGGCAGATGGAGCAGTGCCAGTTTGAGTTGATCAGATTTTGGTTTGTTTGCAGTCTTGTCCTAAGGAAAACAAAGTGCACTGATTGATTGATTGATGATATTTTTTATTATTTTTATGTGGACATGAGGAATGTAGTCCAGGCAGATGGGCCTAGCTACTAAAGTCCACTGGACTAAAAAAGTTATTTGTGTGTCAACAAATGCAAATGAAAGCGTTTTATTGTACACAACCATCTACTGTAGTTGGTCTGCATACTAAAGTGTTCAAAGATTTTTACTAACAATGTCTTTTCATTAAAGACCATTAAAGTCTCCAGGTCTTTTGTGAAGGGCCATTATGAAGCATATTCCTGTTTTATAATAGTCTCAGCATGACAAAGCACAGTCCAAGGCTTTTATGCAGCCTATTGTACTCACATGATGTAATATACTTATCAGTCTATTGTTGAACCTGAAGGGAGTGCAAATCACCGAGGAACCAGACAATAGCCTCTCGTCTTATTGGTGATTTTTAGGGTTAGGGTTACAGCTCTTTATTGTTTTTTTTTTCTTCTTAAAACTAGGATTTTTCTTAAGTTTCTAAAGTTTCTTCATTGGTTATTTTTTAATAAGGTTAGGCTTTTGTTTAGAACTGTGAAACATGATTGTATGAAAGAAAAATAATATAGGGTATCTGGTTGAATAAAATGTTCAGGTCTTATTGTACATTATAGTCTAAAACAAATAACTGCTGGTTTTCTTTGTCTAAAATACCAATGCTGTTCATATCTGTCTATATAATGTAATTGTTTCAGTGGCACATTTTAAAAGTGGTCTTAGTAGTTGCAAAACTGCAATAATAAACCAGGACAATTGAGATTATGTGAAAATAAACTGTGTGAAATTATATTGTTTTGCAAAAATAAGTCAGTCATTTATAATAGAATACATTTGTCAGTACATGATACAGAAATAAACTAATCACCCAAGTACAGTATGTATATAGGTGGTATATAGATATTCTGAAAATGCAGTAACTCACAAATATTTGCTGTACAAGTCAGTAGAATGAATGCTTGAAATACATCCATGTCCTGTGTGCCTGTGCTTATTAGCGGCACCGTCTCACACTCATCTCCCAGAGACCCCTCATTTGACAGGGGAGATGTTGCAAATCATGCTCCAATTACTATTCCTGACAGCTCTATTTTGCAGCAGCATGAAATAAGTGCCAGTCCTCATTCAGCCTGCAATGAGACGTCACAGCCTAGCCCCACAATCCAAATGAGGTCATATTGACCGAAATCAGTGGTTAAGATTGTACCTCCCTGTCCAGACATGGATACCTGGATCTCTTTGCCCTAACCTTCTGCAGATAATGATTGATAAGGTTAGTGGGAAAAGACAAAACATCCATAAATTATCTGTTCTTTCACTTTTGCGTAGTTGGTGCATATATTTTTTACTCATAATATGGTTAACAATATATTGAGGGCATGTATGTGTGGTCATTTATTTATTTAGACACATTTTGGTCGATTATGAACCCTAGGGGTCCGCCGAGGTACTGCAGCAATGTTGTTTTTTTTATTATGGAAAATAGTGAAGCAAGAGGAGATATAGCTTTAAGCATTAGAGGTCGTAAAGATGTATGAGATCAAGTACTGATGGTGAAGTATCCAAAAATGCATAGTGATAAGAGTCAAGAGTGAGACCTGCTGTGATAAGTGTCTAAGGTCCTTAAATAAAAGTATAATAAAAGTATAATAGCATTGTTTTCAACTAAACATGACCAAGCTTCACACTTATATAGTAAATTGTAAGTAAGTTGAAAAGCAAAGATTATATTATAAATATTACATATATATGAATCAGAGAAGATATTACATATATTGTACATTTTATGACATGTTGGTTTGGTAGTGCAGTTAGATTTTTAAACTATCAAATATATGCATTGGCTTTAAAACTTTGGGGGAAAAACGGGTCTCAAAACTCTGCCTGCAACAGAAACAAAAACAAAGTCTCGAGATGAAATGACAACGTCAGTTGCTCAGTGTTCAGCAGCTGATTTTAAGAAGGTCGATGGCGCCCTCTGCTGTCCGTGAGCGCACACTTGTGGTGAACAGACCATTACCAGGTCTGAAGTCAATTTAAAGTTTCGCATCTTCGCTGCACATGCCTCTGGACCATTGCTTAACCGATGACGCATGGTGCAGCTTCAGCTCCATCTGTCTGACATAATCAATCCAATCCTTACTGAAAATAAACCGTGGCAACATCACACAACAAAAGGGACACGATCTTTGTTTTAACCAGACCACAGTCACCACACATTAGCTCAGACAAGTCATTAATGATTACTAGGCACATTTGTTTTAATGTTGGGGAGTGTGACGGGTTCTCTTTTACGACCATGTTCCTAGAAGATCGCTTGCGGCCAAAATCATAGAAAAAAACGCCTTGCACCCAATGAGGTGGATTTTCTTTTTTTAAAGATTTATAAAATTTATATAAAATTTAGTTTATTAAATATCTTCCATGTAAGACGTGTTACATCCAATTATTTTGTCTTTTCCCAAAACAGAACGAACAAAGCAACTTGATATATACAGTATATATATGTATATGTGCATATATGTGTATCTATATATGTATATCTATATATGCATATATGTGTATATGTATGTGTGTGTGTGTGTATGTATATGATTGAATGTGTGAGAAACCGTGGACAGCCCCAATTCAGTGTAAAACCAAAGTTTGAATTATTGCAACTAATGTACAACTTTCTTTTGACGTTTCTATCTCAGTCATCCTTTTTAACATCCACCAGGTGGAGCCACATGATCACGAATCCACGTACAGGTTCTGCTGAAAAAGGCTTTTGCAGAGGGAATGTTGTAGTTAAAGATGAGTCGTTACTGAATGGACTGTTACTGCAGTTATTGACATTGACATAGTAGACTTTGTATTTTGGGCACTTTGCGAGTCAAGTAAAAGCCAAGTAAAAAAAAACGGTTACGGTTAAAAAAAAAGAAAGATATTGTACATCACATTCTTTTCATGTGGTGCATTGGGAAGTCATTAATAATCATGATGACAAGAGGATGCATATGAATGATCTCTTTGTAGATCTTGGAAGAAGTTGGAGTGTTTATTTTTTTAGTCACTACGTGAAAAAGCGACATGAACGTCAACCATTGAATGACTTTGGTCTGATGTAATGTGTCATAGTTTAAATGAATTTTAGTTTGCTTCTTACTCATTGACAAAAGTGACTAATTGTGGATAACTTTAACAGTATATTTACAATTATAATTAACCACTGACAAGTAGGTATTTTTCCGATACCTCTTTTTACGTCAGCTGTCAAATTTTATTCAGCTAGATGTCTACTCTACATTAAAGAGCATACATTAAAATATTTTTTTTTTAAATTTCCTTACTATTATCATTATGTTCAAGTTTTCTTTGGAGCCACTTTCTCAGCATCTACTCTTCTGCCACACCATCCACTATCACATCCACTCGTGTTCTCCTGCCCTGTCATATAAACTCATTCACAGCTGGATGCACCCTAGGGACAGGCAGGCCTGGGTGAGGGCTGAGGCTACCTCTGAGTCAGGTTGTGCTGCTCATTGTCATAGGTGGGCCTGTGATGGATCATGACATGGTTGGCCTTTGTCTGTTCTTTCTTGTCTTTGACTAAGTAAACGTTTCCTTCTGTGTTCAGCTGTTTATGAAAGGTCTTTTGCGCAATAATGACATTCACACAACATCTGTCTATCAGCCTTGGCTTTCATGCCACACAAGTCCGTGTGTGCGCATATGGTGTGTGTGTGTGTGTGTTTGTAAATGTTCTCCTAATGGTGTGGTGTCCATGGCTTCTTCTGGTGAAAGTAGCTGGGGCTCTTGTTTCCAGCCCCGTCTGGATCACAGCAGGCCTTTACGGCGTATCACGTTACATTCACTTCGTCTTTCATGTAATTATTTATTTTGTTGTCCAGAAGGGGCAGTTGCACAATGATTGTTTCCATAATTATGTTATAATAGGCATCATCTACAGTTATCAACTATGTCAACACTCGCATATTGTTTATTTGCCACTCCGTCTACGTTATGTTAGTGGAATCACTGTGAGGGCCTGTGTGGTCTGCAGCTCAGTGGAATGACTGTGGTTTACACTCTTTGCTGTGGTTTAACAGTACTGCTTAACAAGTATTCCACTAAGTCGTTCTGGATGTTTAGTCATGCAGTGGGCATCAGAAAAACACAGGAGAGATGATTAAGAAGTGATTAATTACATTAAACCCAGTGTGACCTCATTCAACATCATCTCCAGCATCTCGGTGAAAGTGACATCTAATCTTTGTCATCTTTGAAGTAGTAAAAGTCAGCTTTTGGCGTAACGTCCTGTGTGGGGTTCACTTTGTACATTGTATAATGTTAGCCTATAGACACACACCCACACACATACACATGCACACACACTTCTCTGATTCACTTCACAGCTTTGTTTCTACTTTCACCATGTTTTGCACACATGTTCGTCGCAGTCAGAAACCATTAGGCTGGTGACACATGTTTTGTGAAGTTGGCTGTGTATATAAGCACTTTTGAGGAGTTGAAGTAAAACAGACTGTTTAGCTGATGTGCAGGCTCCCAGCTATGTGTATGCGTCTGTGACTCATATCCCGGTTCAAAAGCGTCTCCTAAATTCTGAAATTAAGAAATTATCGTCATTAGCAGAAACATAAAATCATTGTATTCAACAATTTGGTGGCAGTTCATTTGTTTTCCTCTGCAGTGATGATTTGCCTGGCCTGGTTTTTCAGCGCTGCACTCATGGGACGTGTTGTAAGAGCTTTTTACCATATGATCACTCCTTTCGGCATGTCAACACGGGGAGAAAAAGAGGCTGCCAATTACTAATGGTCCATTTTGACTCCAAACAAACAAGCAAACAGACAAACAAATCTTTGGTGTCATTGTTACAGTTTTGCAATCACTATTGATATTAATGTACTAAACTTTTTATAAACTCTCCAAACACTACATAGGAGTCAAAATGTGATGAACAAAGTTTCTTTATCATGTCACTTAACAACTGTGCTGTATACAAACATTGGTGTTCAGTAAACCGGTCCTTTTTTTTTTTTAGGTTTTACCTAGTTTTTGTGTTAGAGCTTCACTTGGTTGGTGGTTGGACTCGAGGACAAACGTCTGGTTCTAATTTCTCTATTACATAAGAACTGTGAAAGTTTTGTTTTTGAGCTTCGCAGGGAAAATGGCTAAGAAAATAAAAAAACAAACGAGAGTGCAGCTAATGTAGTGTGTAATCTGTTGTCGGAGTGTGATTTGATTGGCGTTCACATATAACACTATCAGTTCTATCTAGACCTCACGCAGGCCCCAAACAGTTCTGTCTCCACTCACTTGGTCAGGGGTGAATGGGTTTATTATGGAAATCTGAACAGTCATATGCATTAAATTGTAGACTGTTGATAAACTAGAGATCACCCATATATAAGATGGTGGATAAACGTTGTACCTGAACCAGACAGCAGACAGCTGCACTGTCAGGAAGCTGCATGAGAAATGGTGTAAATTGTTTGAGAATGAGGAGGTGAAAGTCTATTTGAGGTTTTGAAGCTGGCCCTACAAAGAGTCCGCCAGTCACAACGAAGGGGCCCAAAGCGTGTGATTATTAATTACCGATGGCTTCCCAGCCGTTGGAAATCATGGGGCCGCGGACATCAGATGTATGGAATAGGCAGAGGAGCGAAAGGCCTGTCATTATCATCATAGAAACAATGCTTGATTTTGGCTGTCATGCATTTTTCCCTAATTGACTGTTTTGATGCAGTTTTTTTTTATCCTCCATTTTGTTTTGAAGGGGGCGCCGATGCCTCCCCTCTCCGGTTTTGATGAGTAGAACTTCGTGGGCTTTTAGCTTCACGCAGCAAGAACCTTCCGGAGGTTCTTTGATGGCAAGAAAAGCCCCTGGAGATCTCAGGGGCCTCAGTGACTTCCATTTATGTATCGACACCGTAACGTTCTATATTTGATCCCAATAAATACCTACTGAGGAAAAAAGTGATAAATGTAAAGTATATGGTTTGTGTATGTGAATGTATGTGTTATGCTGTGTGTCTGTGTGATTGTGTGTGTGAAAGCCGTAGAGTTGTACTTTTTTTGTGTGTGTGATGTTACGATGAAAGGGGGAGGACGAGGACCCACAAACTGCATGAGACTTTGCATTTGCATAATTAACTGTTGACACTAACTGTGCTTAATGAAGGCCTATTGATGTCATTGACCCTTTTACTCAGCCATCCTCTGGGAATGAGACAGAGGCTCCTCCACCAAAGGTTAAAACAATGTGTCTGCTTAACTTCCGACAAACAAACCGAAATGCCCCAAAGTCTCAAAGACTCATGTTCAATGGAATAGGTTACGGCACAGAACGACCTACGATTTCCCAGAGCGCAAACACACACCAAATGTTGGGCTTCGGTGTCTGATCCTTCATTGTTAGCTTTTGTTCCACAGAATTCGCCCAGTCAGTTTTCTTTGTGATCAGCAGTTTGATTGCAGACCTGTGAAACAGTATCAGATTTGGTTGTTTTAGATTAGTGCAACAGAGATTTTGTAAAACTTTTCACCCTAGATTTTAACAAGATTTTTGACCATAACCAGCCCCATCACAAACTTTAATCTGTTACAAAGTGCTGTATTACGGTTCTCAGACGTCAAAGCAGTATCTAACAACAATAGCAACAATGTGTCTTTCTTTTCTGAAAAATTGTTTTTTTTAGTAAAAATGAAGTGAACGCTCTGGCAAGTGGTTTTATTTCCTTTATCTATAATAAACAGTTCTGCTGGTTAAGGTTTTTATTAAGAGGAGACAGTGATTTTGAACTCAATCTACCTTTGCTCAAAGGCCCTCAGCACTGAGGGATTCTTGTCTCAGATGTAGAGTGGAATCTTTCTCACCTGGCAATGGACTCAAGACTCTTCCAGGTCTTCTTGACCTGGAGGAAAGAATTAGTGCTGGTGCATGGGTGACGTCTGTTTAGCAGGAACAAAACAGTGTAATCTCTAGCCACATGTAGAACATTATGAAAAGGACAATACACCATATGATGTTTTAGCCACAATGTTGTTTTCCAGAGATGGCAGAAGACTTGTGTTGTGCTGATGAGACAACCATCTGTTGGAAATAGGTGTCAAACATCACAACAAATCAATGTGTCATTTCTCCAGAACCCAGACGTCTCTAACCTGCTATGACTCATCTCCTAATACCTGTCAATACTCAAGAGCCATGACACTTCCCTTCCTCAAAATGAACCGCTTCTCTTTTTGGCTGCACTAACAGAAGGTGTGTCCAGTTAATGGATTTTCCATTTTGTAGGTCTTAGAAGCCTCCAGAGCCTTAGATTCCAGTTTGTCATAAAATAGGGATTAACTCTCTTCACATATATGCAAAAAAAACATTTATCTTTTTCCTGCTTTCAATCTACATGCTTACATGTTTAAATAGGCAATTGGACATGAAATGAATGATCTTTGTGATTGGATTGAAAAGGCTTTTCCATTCCTTCCAACGTTTATGCCCTCTGGTCAACCTAATTCAACAGGCCTGCTATATGTAAAAACAGATTTATTCTTTGGTTGGTCCTCATCAGGTTTTTTTGTCTCAAAGGGGCCTAGAAATAGCTGATGGGTCTTTCACATTGGAAGACAACGTCTGGGTGCTGGAAACTTTCCCACAGTAAGACTTGGGGCCCGAAGATTTGTTTTTATCAAAAATGGAGTTTGTCATCGGTGGATAGATGTTGTATGATTATAAACTATAACTGATGTAAGTGGGGCAAGTGCCCTCCCCATCCACCGACCCTCTTTATGTCTATGAGATGGGGCGCCCCCCACCCCCCTTGGTTCTTGCACACTGTTTTGAGGGCCTTCAAAAGGGGGCCCCTCGAGCTTTGATCCTCTATATGGGTGCAGAAAAACATCTTTTTGCCCTGCACTGTGCCCAGGAAACCAGAGTTTTTGCCGCCGCCGTATGCTAATGTGGCCAAGATAATCACCCTTCCCAATTACAAGATTTATATACCGTAATGGCACCCAGTGGCACCCCTTCAGATCCTCAATTCCCTGGCCCCTTATCTACCCTCCGGATATCCTATAGAGCAAAGGTGTCTTCTGTCTATGAATGCAGCTGCTTTGCCACCACCTCACCCTCTTGCTTTCTCTTACAAAAAGGAGATGAAGTGAAAACACTTCTGTGGGTGGGCCCCTTCATGTGTCCCCCTCTTTCTTTACCTAATGTACTTTTCCAGCAAATGTCCTGCACCACGCAGTAGCTTTAAGGTAGGCTCCAGACAGATAAATGTGTCAGGAGACAGAAGAGACAGCGGCCCCTCAGACTCCACAGCATGTCAAGGTTACCTGCTGCTTGGATTATATTTCTCATATCAAAATTACACATCTAGCCTGATTTGTCTCTTGCCCATTATACTAGATGGCACCTAAAATATGCTGTACTGATATAGCCTAACTTCTTTTGTTACAAAAAAAACTTCTAAGATAAACAAAAAATTTGTTGTTTTGGGTGATGGGTGTGCACCGGGTCCTTGTCAGGTTCTGTTTCACCATATTTATATATCTGTGTCTTTTCTAATTAAGATAACAGCAGTTGTTTTGTTCATTTTTGGTGTAGTTTAAGTGTTTGGTCCATGAGCACTTTCTCTGTTTGTATTGTCATTTGAAAAGCGTAAACTATTTGCACTGATGTTCAGGCATGTTGAGGATTTCTATACATATTGGAAATAGTATAGTACTGAACTGTTTTGTCCTGTCTATGTTGTCTTTTTTTTATCATATATTTTTTATTGTTTTTTCAGCTACTCAAATTCCAAAGTGGTTAAAAAAAGTTGAATCTTTTTACTGTGTGTGAGTGCGCCTGAACGTGTGTTTGTTTATATATGTGTATGTGTGTTTGTGTTTCTGTGTGAACCATAGCGGGCACTTACTGCCACTTCCAGATGGTGCTGGAAACAAACAGGGCCACGCTGTAGGACCCCTCAATAGGGCCGTCTAGACTGGTCTCTGACCAGACAGATACAGCCTCCCATCAAATTAGCGTTTGTCAGATTTATGGTAATGGTCCACAACAGTCTTCCTGTCAGTGACATTAAGATTTACAGCGCTGACAGCCACCCACAACCCCCCAGCTTCTCACTGCTCCCAGCTTCATATATGCCATCTCAATCCTGACTAGTTTTCTGAGAAGACTCACTCTCCTCTCTCTCTCTCTCTCTCTCTCTCTCTCTCTCTCTCACTGTCCTTTTGGACGCATCTTATTGTCATTAAACAACTCTTGACCCTCACCACTCTTAGTACTTGCTGTGTACCTTTAAGCAGGAGCTGTGGAAATGGGTGTGTATGTCAAAGTTAATAGGAAAGCAGAGACCATCAAGTCCTGCAGTCTTCTTTTCTGAAAGCATGATAACCCCAGTGGCAAACCCACCCGAGCCCCCTCTTCTTTCTTAACAATGGGTTGTGTCAGAGTTTTCTGTTAATCTCTGGTGATGAGGCTGCAGTGTTTTTGGGGTAAATGGTTGGGAAAGAGGCTAAGGTAAGGTGGTGCAGAAAAGCTTGGGAGCAGAGGGGGCTGTAGTATGGGAATGATGCTTTCATAATGAGCACTTGAGTTTACAGGGTGAGGAGAGAAGGGATGAGGGAGTACACTACTGGGAGTGTTGGTGGAGTGTGAGTGGAGGACAGACAGAGAGCCCCATGTATGCGGATTAGCGTCGCCCCCTCTTTCATGTTGGCGTTTTTGGGAGGTAACCCGATCCCTGGGCCTTAGCACAAGTGAACCCGGTGGGAAAGGCTTCTTGACAGATATCCCGTCCATTCTCAGCCCAAATGATTTTCCAAGGCTGCTCCTTTGCCTTTGATCTGGCCTCCTCATCCAAACAGGGTCACAAGCTAACATGTCAGGCCAGATAGGAGTCGGCTAGCTTCATAGCCGTTACCCGCAAGGCCTTGACTCGAGGATGGAAAGAAGTAAAAAAAAAAAATGTTATCCTAATAAAATTGCATCTGAGAAATGTTTTCTTCACCCTAAATACCCAGAAGGCATCTCATGTTAGCTTTGGCCAAAAGATCCCACAACAGCAGGTATACAGACTACACCTAAGAACCTATCTGTATGTTAGGTGTAAGCAGTAACACACCATGGTTGGTCCAGGTAACTTTCACAGCAGGAAAAAAAATGTTTACGTGAGAAAAAAAACAAAACAAAAACACAACAACAACCCAGTGTTCAATTGAAAATCATCCAAGAGACCAGAGAGTATTTCTTTAGTCAAGATCGGAGTTTGAACATTCATGTAGTAAGTTATGGTTTCATTCATATAAATCATTCATTTTATAACCACAGAGAGTATCATGACTTGCTGGAACTTTTTTTTTATTACAAATAGGTCAAGTTAGGTTGACATGCATAGCTCAGCTCAAAGTTCCCGCCAGCAACGGAGCACAGATGCCAATGTTTGTGCTTTTGCCGCCATGCACACCAGTATGTCAGGGATGGGAGCAGTATAAAATGATGAAAAGATGAGGTAAAATAACTCACTGAACAAGACAAACCCAACAGATACAGCCCTAGATTGAAGGATGAGGACATGGTGGAAAAAAGATGTGCTTGTGGCATTCAATAGTATAAAGATAGCATTTTGAAGTATTTAAAGTCTGACAGGAAGCAGAGTGTTAAGTCCCCTGAAAATTGTTGAAAGCCTGATGTTCCCACTGTGACAGGTAGGTAGCACCTCCATTCTATTTGAAGCAGTGCCACACACAACAGAACACGAGCAGTGAAAGACAGTCTCGGGCTACAGCAGATGCTGGTGGTCCTTCTAACAGAACTCTACCTGCATTTATACCTTATACCTTACGTACTTTGCTTCCAAAAGATAAAAAAATATGAATTTGAAGACTCAGTCCACTTCACACCTGTGCTCCTAAAGGACATTCTTTATGTGTCCTTCTGGATGATCATAATGATAAGTAACAGTGGAGTTTTGTGTAAAATTTTCATATATTTAGATATTTTTTAGTCTTATTTCTGGACTTTATGGAGGAACATTACAACAGTATTGACCAATTGACCTACTGCATTTTGCAACTAATACACCAGTGCTTACTGGTTCTTCTTCTCCAGTGCAATGTCTGCAGTGTGTTTTACCAGAAGGCTGGGGGCGCTCTAACTTCACTCTATAGATTAGTGTGTGTGGGTGTTTGTGTGTGTGCAAGAGTTTTAGCTTGTCTCCTTGTCCAGACACCTTAGCATCAGGGCAAGAGTGTTCAAGCACTGAAACGAGGACCAGACAGACAGAAGTGGGATGAATGAATTGGGAACAGGGTGATATAAGAATGAGGGAGAGAGAGAGACAGACACGGGGAGATGTTTGCGTCAGAACGTGGAGATGATCAGCTTTTCAACAGGGCCTCCCCGACTCACAGACACACTGGGGCAATAGGTTGTTTTGTCCACTAAGACACGGTCTACTTCACCAGACGCAATCTCCAGCTGGTGCAGACAGGGTCATCTTATTACTGCTGTATGTCTCTCTCACTTCAGTCCAGTAGGTCTCTGTAATCTTGTGTTCCAAGCTATTGATATGAACAGTAGAAATGTTCATCATTGACTACATCAAAACATTCCACACTAAAAGCATTGTGAAGGCGTGGAATGGGAGCGATGCTCAGTGTAACATTTTTGTGTTTGTGTGCACGTGTGTGTAGGTGTCTATGTTTGTTCAGGGATCTATTTCTAATGAATGGCACCTGTTTAGAGTCCTTAGTTGGCTATTATTTTTGAAGTGCCGTAAGTCTTCTATTTCAACACCCGCAGCTACGAGTGAGGGCCTATCACGGTGCTCACCACCCAGTCCACATGTGGTACTGTTGTATCTTGCAATTTTAGTTTTAAGAACTGTTGAATTGTGCTTGTAGTGACAGGCTACCTGCCTCCGGAATCTTCTCACCGACAGTCGCTGACACTGAACATGTGCTCTCACGAAATGACATGAAATTGTTGATTGTCTGCAGGAAAGGATGGAGATTTTGAGGCCAATCGTCAGGAAACTGCATCCTGTCAGTTTAATTATTTTTTTTTCCACATTAACAGAACTTTATGTCAATACAAGAAGAACTGTCACGGTTTTGTATCGTCTTGCACCAACAGCATTATGTACATATCAATTACACTAGGAATAAAATAAAATAATAAGTAAAATTAGACCTTCGTCTACAAACTTGGTGAGGTGTAAAGACCTCATCTATTAACTTTGTCATTTTCATGTTGACACTCACTCACTGTAATGCAGCTGATTGTGGTGAAAAGCTGGTAAGGAGTATCTGGTCTCTAGACCGGCATGTGTTTTTTACTGTGGGTATTGGTGCAGCCCCTCCAGTTGCTTCCTAAAACAACATTAGTAGGACATGGCCCACCCAGTGTCTGAATCATACCTGTTAAACAACAGTAAATAAAGTGCGGTGCGTGGTGTGTGTGGAGGTGTGGTGGCAGGGGCCGTAGGTTTGAGGCTGTATGTGGTTGGTGTGGTAACAGCTAAGCATTGGAAGGGTCCAGTGCGCAGCCTTGTGTGTCTATCATGTCTCTCTTGGCCCTTAACGAGAATGGCATGCAGGGCACCCCACACACCCCCTTCCCTCACTGTACTAAACCACACTGTGTCCCACCGTGCACCCCCCATCCAGCTTCAAAGCGGCAAATAACAACAACAACTGAAGGGGAGAAGATGAATGAGGATGAATGAATGTGCCCCTTCCACCACCTCCCAACCCCCCTTTGCGCGCACACCACCCTCCAGTCCCTTCCCTCTAAACAGTCTGCCTCCCTGCACGTTTTTTTTCTCTGCTCCCACCCTCTGCTTACCCCTAATTTTGCTGTCCTCTGTTATGACTGTGGCCAGTGTGTATTACACACATATCTGTTAGCGCCACTCCTCTGTCGGGGTGCCCTTATAAAGCACTGTCATTTCCAAAGGTCAGGCATGAGCCCTTCACACAAGTGTTGTCCCGACACTTGGTCTGGAAAAATAAAAACGGCTTGCTTGACCATCAGTGTCCTGTGTCTGTCTACGGTGGCTTGACTCTTGAACACCACTGTCTCAGATGTCCTCTCCCTTATTATCACTCACTCTTCCTACCCCTTTCTTTCTTCGCTACCGTCGCTTCTGTTGTTGGGAAATCTAGACAGCCAGCTTGTGTAATTTGGCAGTCGAAGAGGAAGTCATGGATTGGTTTATGGTGTGCCTGTCTGTCGGAAACTGGAGATATATTGATCTTGCAGTTTTTATCGGGCATTGTTATACTCTTTAGCACCATCGCTAAGACCTCACAGGTGATAAAGGATATGAGTCACCGTGCGGAATTTTAAGTGCCCAATATGTGTGTCTTAGGCCACTACAAAGACAGACACACACACGATTAGGTACTAATAAGAAGCCAGCTACATCCTGACTATCCATTGTCATTCTTTCCAGGTTAATCCTACCCCCAGATGTGAGCCCACTCTGTGTCACTCAGTCAACAGGCACTTAGAGCACCAGACATAAAGTTCAAAATGTTGATCTAATTGAGCAGACGAAAGAAAAATCACAGTGTTCACAATACTTCATTACACCTTGGGATTCAGCTTCCTGTGTATTTAGTCTGCTTCCTCCAGCTCTATATCTAGATGCTGATACTGAAATGATACCAAAAGAAATGCTTCTGGACAAACCTAAAAATTAGTCAATGTTTATATTGTGTTTTTATTTTAATATTTGCTTGAATCTGTTTAGCAAAAGCACTGCATTCAGAAGGTGTTGTATATTTATATCATTTAAAATGTAGAGGTAAGTTAAAATAAAAAAACAAAACCGTGTGGTTAGTTGTTATCTCAAAAATGGTTACATTTTATTAGTGCCACCCGCAACTTAAGATACACCCAATACTTAAGGCAGCCAGAGGTAGCATAGCACGCCTCCCCTTGGTAAAGTGAGGACATTATAGGGGCAAAGTATTATTATTCTTATTCATTCATTTTTAAATTATTCATTAAAAAAACTCTTAGTAAATCCAGCACTTACATAATAAAAGACACAATATTATGGTTCCAGCATGAATATAATAGGCAATCATTCATATCTTTTACTTAAGAAGTTATATTAAGTTTTTTGTTACTTATTGCTTGCCCCTTTTTACAGTGTTTCTGATTGTTAAATGTCTAAAACATTTGATTTGTTATGTTTGGTTGTATGACAATCATCTAATTTAACACAATACTGTATGCTAACTCCATACTTCTGATTGTCGACATGTTCTCAAACTTCACTGAATCTAAATGTTCCTCCAATAAAGTGATTTTGTGTTGCTGTAGAAAAGTCAAGCATTGGTTTCCTAACCATGAAATACATTCAGGAAACTAAAAGTGTGCCCGGTTTCCTCAGTTTGGACCAGGCACTTTTTGCCCCGTGGTCTCATGACGGCAGCCTCAGAGTGCAGAGATGAAACATGAACTAGTCTGCTACAGTGGAACGACTCCCTCCAACTCACATTTATAACCTCCAAAAATACAAAGTGTTCTAAAACAAGCCTGGCTTCTGTCCTGTCCAACTATGTCAGGTAAATTTGCAACACCATGGTTTATGATACGCTGACAAAACTGTTTTGTCTGAATGCCTCAACTTGCCTTTTCAGCGGTAGAACCTGATGCCTTTATCTTTTGTCAGTATTGATTCCTTTCCATCCACACGCTCTAAATATTAGGAGATATGTGATGTGTTAACAGCAGGCAGAAGATGTGTTTGTTTAGCTGCACGTCTCATTTTTATCTCTGTCTATGGATGCCAACATGATCCACATGAATACAATGGCATTAATCCAACAAACACAATGTTAGAGATGTGCATTGTTAGCGATGAAAAATGCGGGGGAAAAAATAAATAAATCACACCGTATGTAGAGAAGTGGAAAACTTTGTCTTTCAGATTGATTTGTAACCTCCAGGTGTGGATTAATTAGACATGTCTGGGCCAGAAAATAATGAAATTAACAACAACAATTTTTTTTAAAGGTAGTAAAATGGTTCCACCACAATGAAAAAATATTGTAGATTTACGATATTATTAAATTTACAACTTGCAATTGTAAGCTTCAAATCGTTAAGAAAGAAATACAGCAGGAAACAGACAGGGGCAAGCAGCATTGCAGATGCCTTCGACCTTCTAGTGATACACTAAATAACAAAAAGGAGTATCTTTGGAAGGTTCTTTGGTTTTCTTTTATGGAAACACACTGCTGTAAAGCTCTTTGTGAACAACTGCCTGAGGTTAAAAGCCCTTCTTTGGGTGTAGCTTTGGGGATGCCCTGATCATCAGTTATACGACCAGAGGTATACAGCAGTGTTGGATCAGCACTTTCAGCTTCAACACTCTGCCAGGAGGTTCGGTTATGTCACCCATTAAATGTCCTGACATCTTTTTTTTTAAATTGGAAGATGTGTTTGAGTGCCTGAGTCTATAACTTCTTTCCATCATGCATCTTTTAAGGAGACATTTAATCTGAAAAAATGCAGCCCGGCTACGTCTTGAGTGATATTTATAGTCAGCAGTCTTTCTCATTTACATAAAGCCGAGCTAATCAGCTTTCACAACAACAGTGAGGTAATGTCTTGGCAGGTCTCTTGGTAAAGCAAAATTTAAACGTGACCAATCCTATAAGAAGCACCCAATCGATGAGGCCTCGACAATACAGACTTTTTATTGAGAGTGTTTTGGCAAGGAGCGGCAAGTCTATTATTCAAAATTGCCTTTCTAATGCACAGTCGGACTAGTAGTAGTATTTTAGGTGTAGCTAATCTACTAAGAGGAATTAAAGCTGACTACAGGCAGTTCCTTGTATGATCAATAACAGACGTATTGAAAAGACCTACCATCTGACCCATGGAGGTTTTTATACATCCCATGTAAATAAACATATATTGAAGTAATATATGGAGTTTTTCTATTTAGACTTGACTTTCAATTCAAGGCTATAACCGTTTTTTTTTTTTTATTCCACATAGTAAATTATGGCACATCTGTACTTGGTAAAATTGACTTTGAATTACATCTTTAAACTGTTCTGTTTTTAATGTTTTTCTATATTGTTGACATTTATTGTTGCATTTACTAAAGTCACTCAACGAGTTGTAAGCTGGGGATGTCAAATTTGTCAATTTATATTCATTATATATTCATTTATATTCATTTCTCTGTGAGTTGTATTCTTTACTTTTTTTACTTTATGGCTCTTTGGTTTTTGATTGATAGTTAACTTGAAGAATCTGTACACTTCTCAAACTCACCTCTAGGGGGGAAAGTATATCTAAGATAGCTACAGTGTGCCTTACTCTAAGCACCTCGGTTCACTTAGCACATTTTCCCTCCTTTATACAAAAGCACATACAGTCAGGCGGGTGAAAACATACTACAGTACATGTACAGTACAGGTACTTGAGGAGATGCAATAGAATGCAACGATCAAACAGTTTCTGTAGTGACACGACACACTAACTCTAATTATTGAGCATGTATTTGACAGGGGAGGAGCATGACTCAAAGGAAGGCAAAGGCATTTGGACATATTTATTTTGTCCTCCTGCCTTTTGACCAAACTCTCATCTTCAATCTTGTGCTGTCGAAAAAGGGCCAGAGGTGGGAGTGTCTGTCCCTCTCTCTCACAGGGGCCACTGTGAACATGGAGACCGCAGGGTCAGGCCCTGGATGCTCCTTTGGAACTGTTGTGAAATCTGAAATGTATGTGGAGGGAGACCGGGGGGAGTTATCGTGTCTGTCTCCCTCATTGCCAGTCAGGCAGCAACCTTCTTCACCTTCTTTCACACACTTTGTTAGGGTCAAGCCTCCTGTTGCCAAAACCAGCAGAGGGTCTTGAAGGCATGACGTTCCTGTGGTCTCAGTTAATGATCAAATATCAAATGTCATTGCAGAGACTAAGGGATCACAGAACTGCATTTCCATCAGTGCAGCTCTCTGGATCTGATTTTAAAAGGAAAAGAAGAAACATCACTATATATACACGTACTAGTTTAGTACTTTACCGATAACGGCGAGTTCATCCAACCCCTTGAAAAAAGCCCATGACTATCCTTTGACTTGTCCCTTCATCAGGGTTCACCACATTTGGCTTTTTACACAGATTTAAGTTTTTACACCGAATGCTCTTCCTGTTGCAGCCCAACCCAAGTGGGGGTCCTACCACTGCACCACTGTGGCCCCAACGCTCCCACAGATTGTATTTAAGGGACCCTCCAGTGTTTAGGTTTGATGTAATGTTTACAACTGGTTGTTCCCACAAATATGTTTTCTGTGGTTGTGGATGAATGAACAATTGTACCAGTGCGTGTGATTGTATTTAAGTAAGTTTGCATCTGATCTGTGGCTCGTACTCTGCCTAAAGGCTCAGGCAAACAATTCATGTATGTTTTGCAGTTCTGTCTGTAGTTCCACGTCTCCTCACTTCAGCAACTTCCTCCCTGACTGACAACACATCTCACCTTCTACAGATGCCTCTACAAGTAGCATCAGGAAAGCCAGGTGGGGTGAGGGGTGAGGGGCTGCACAGGAATGAGAACTAGAAAAAAAGAACCAAATGACCTCATCAGAGTTTTTACACGTGCTCTCTCATCTGACACCAATGTGTTTCTGATCTTAAAGTTTTTCTGGAGAGGGAAATGTTTCCTGTTTGAATAGGCTCCTGGGTTCACCAAGGAGTCGGGGGGGTCGGGTTGCTCAGTCGACGTCTGGTTCTGTTGAAGAAGATTCACCATTTCCATCAAACAGCAGCTCTGTTTTGGCACACCTCTGAAAATTGACCCTGGTGGTCAGTAATGTCTGGGGGTCTGAGGAAGAGTTGAGGCTGACTTCATGCTTCAGTTTGTGAAAAAAGAAATAGTGATAAATGCCACTGGTTGTTTTTGTTTAGTTACATTACATTTATTTGAACTAAAAACAAGTTACAGGCTTCATTTCTAAACGTTTGATTCTTGGTCTGTACCAAAAACTAGAAGTGTTTTAGGAGCTAATTAGAATCACATGTTTATCCTCTCATCTGTTTATGTCTGCTTCTTCCAGCTGAGTTACACTTTTTAATGCATGCCCAAGCACACCTGGAGAATGTGTGCGCAGATGTGCAGCAGTTCATGTACACTTGTCAGAGTGTTTTCTTTCCTGTCAGAATCTTTGACTGAACTGAGTAGCAGTGCGCTGCACAGGGTCATCCGCTGACATGAGCAGTAAGCAATCCTGTGTTGGTCTTCTTCCAACTGAAATGTGATAGTACACGAGAGGTGTGTACGTGCGTGCCCGTGTGTCTGTGCACATCCATGCATGTGTTGGTCTGTGTGTGTGAGTGTGTGTGTCTGCCCTACCTTGTCCAGACTGGTTCCTGTCTTGCTAATAAAAGAGATCTCTTTTTAGTTTAGGATACTGATCTCTCCACACAAGTTTAAAGATCTCATTCACGGTTCACACTGCATTTGCCCCTTAATGTCTCACAGCAGGCCCCCAGTCCCAGGCTGTGATTCATGGAGTGACAGGTCTACCTCTGACTGCCATAAGGGCCCAATCAGACAGGGTCTGCCCCAAACACACATGCAGACAAAAACACGTTACGCCAGTGCTTACATGCATGCATTTGACACTTATTTATTTCATCCCGCATCTTTTCTTTGGATCAGGCATTTACATAAATACGATAATCTAATAAACAGTCCAATTCAAAAGACCTTGTGGTTCATTCTTTGTCTTTGCTGATTACTTTCTTATTTCTACTTTCTGGTGGAGCGTGCTTAATCATTTTGTTCCTCTTGCATCAATAGACAGTGTTTCAAAGTCTTGCACTGTTTTTGACATGTAATGGGATTTAATGCCTCATTACATAAAGACAGCTGTAATGGTGTTTCCTGCAGACTTGAAGAGACACAAGATTAATCATTTTAATGATTGCACAACTTGTGATTCCAAAAAGTGGTACCAGTTTTTCGATCCCTTTTTACCCAACTAGGGGGTTTACTTTTTTTTTTTTTTTTTTTTTTTGCAATGTATTCAGTGTTTTCTTTGCTTTGTTCTCAGTGTTTCCGGGCACTGTGCTGTAAAGGACCTCCACCACCAAGACCTGAGTATGACGTGGTGTGCATTGGGCTGACAGGAGCTGGAAAGACCAGCCTGCTCTCGCGCCTCTGCAGTGAGAGCAGTGACAATGTCGGTCCGACGACAGGTAAGCGTATGTTTGAAATGGATCAGTAGGAAAAATGCTTTCTAAAAATCCAGTTCCCAGATGAGTTGGGATAATACATTAGCTGAGGTTGTGCCTGTTGTTTCTACACAAAACTATACAGCTGCTCAAGAATTTGTGGTAGAATTTGTGCAGGTAATCTTCCATAGAAGAGCTAAAAGCTAGGCAGTCCAATCAACAACATCCTGTTTGGTTAATTCTGAAGAACGATTGATTGCTTTTTTTTAGTTGAGGTCATGTAAATAAAATCCATATAAATATATATTTTTGGACAGTACACACACATATATGCACACGTGTGTATATATATATATATATACTGTATATATAATAAAATATACTATATTTATTTAATTTTATTATCAATTATATAACTACTCTTTTAGAAGTATACCAGATTTTTAGAACTTGGGTTTGTCCCATACAGACTTCACTATTATCCTCCACAACACTGCACAACACTCTTCACTCACAGTAGTTCTGGCAGACGTTCCAAGCTTATGAAATATTTTAAGTTTTGAAGAACAAGTTGTCCTCTGGATTAATATCCCAGATAAATTTGTCCAGGTATTACATTTCGTACTGTTCTCCAATAGAAGGAAGTACGTTTTTGCTATTTCTTTCTAAGGTCTGAGCGCTAATCCCAGAAGGCCTCTGCTGTATGTCACCAGCCAGAATGCAGCTTATCTTCTTCAGTGGGAGGCTGGTGCAAAGTATGTCCAGAAGAGCAGGCTTCAGCCTTAGTACAACATCCTCCTGGTAGTCAGTGCTGGTCGCTCAACATACGAGACCATTCCTTTAGGAGTCGAACATTCTTCACTCCTCCCCTTGGCTTTGGCTTTGCATTCAGCTTTGAGAAATTCTGTTTGAGCTTTTGGTCACTGTTCACTTTGACCAGTACAGTTTAAAGTTCCCACATGTGCTGCTTGCAACCGTAGTCCCGTTTGTGTGTGTGGCAGGCGGGAGTTCAAGGGAGTGAACACCTGTCAGCGCCTGCCACTGAGCGACCCTTAATTGATAAAACATGTCGATTATTTACCCTGAGAGGGAATGTTTCAGTGCACCTCTCTAAAATACCATTTGGTTGTCATCCCAGTATGCATCTGCCCGACATCACCAGTGGAACAATGAGTAGGAAGTCCCCTGTGGCTCCACCCACTTCATGCTCCATGATTTAACTCTGCTCAAGCCCACATTTACCAGTTAATTCATACGTGACCATCATAATAACACGTGTTCCTCATCTCCTCTGGATGTTACTGGCAGATGAATTCCCATCAAGACAATTTTGCATAATTTGAGTAACTTTAAATCACTCTTCTTTTATTTCTTTTTCTCTTACTCTTCTCCATTGTATGCAGCCACAGAAAACCAACCCCAAAATACATGGTAGCACTTTAGACATCAGCTCAATCCTGCCCTACCTCCAACATAGAACAATAAACTTTTCTCTATGACTCTCTTTGTTTTTCGGTTTTGCTAACCCAGACCTCACAAAGTGTTATTTTCCTACAACACATCGATGTTGATAGTCTTCTTGTTTTCATTCAGCTGGAAGTTTGGAAAAGGTACACCTTCTCCTATGGAGAGTAAATCATAAAGTGGTTTTTAAAGTCATTTTATCCCACATTATTACAAGATGATTGAGCCAGCATTCCTAAGAGCTGACACACACATATGCCATGTCAGTACAATGATGGATTTTTATTTTTCTCCTCTTAGGTTTCAGCATCAAAGCAGTGCCATTTCCAAATGCCATCTTGAATGTAAAAGAACTTGGAGGTAAGAAATTCATTCTTGATCTTTCATCTTATTTTGACAGCTTTACAGAATTGGTGAATTTGTTAGAGCTATCAATATATTATAATTGTAGTTTGGTTTCTTTACTACAAAACACTCCACAAAGTTGTTTTGCCCAAACGAAACCATGTTTCACTCTACGTAACATATTTGACTATTACCTCGTAGCCAGATGGAATGTTTATACACACAACTTTGTTGGTTTTCTTCTGCAGTAGCATCTCACCTTTGATTTCAAGGCAGGTGTTTGCGTAGTGACGTCGGTGCTGTTTGTGTAATGTGAAGTGGCTGCGGAGTCTGCACACTGTGCTTCCTGGAAATGTTCCGCACTCGAAGAAGCTGTTTAATAAGCACAGATGAGGGATCTTGTGGTAGAGATACGTAAACACAGAAAATGCATCGGGAGGCCTCCCGTTCTCCCAGGAGCCACGAGAGAGATCAGCTCTGTCTCCTCCACCAGCAGCTCTGTGACACAAAATAATTTATTGTTTTGTTGTGATTGAAAGAATTTATGTTGTTTTCTGTCCACTATAGGCACATGACAGGTGCAGTCCATATTTTCAAGGCTTACCCAACCTAGTCTGAAAAGATAAAACACACACACACACACACAAAGAGGCACCAGGGGACCACCAACAAGGGTGCTACCAAATTTGGACAGGGTGCATTAAGGAGGTTTCAAAAGAGGTTTTCTGGATTGGGTCAAAGAAGCCAGTCGGATGGGACATTATTGTGGTTGGAAAAACACTGGTCCCACGGATGACAGGTTTGATTTAGGGGCGTTAGTATTGGCTGCCACCGCAGCCCCCTGCCTGGACCCTCACTACCAGGCTCCTTTCTTGTAAATGCACAGAGCACAAGAATTTGAGCGATTTATGACGCTATCTGTTATGGTTGCGTTGGGTGGTGCGAAAACAAGCACGTGATGTTTTGACACCTTTAGTGACTAAATTTTATGTGGCGTAACGTATCGCATTTATGTTACTGTCTGAAGCATCTCGTGGAAATGCAAACCTTTAGTTTGGCTTTGTGACGACAAGCGATTGTTAGTTCTAAAATGTCACACAAGGAATTTTTTTGATTGAATCTGAATGGAATCTTCCTCAACACTCAACGTTTTTGGCACTCCTTTTCCTTTTTTCTCTCTTTTGTATTCTTCTGCCTTTAAAAGTAGCACATTAGCTTATGTATTTTTGTGCAGCGTGAATCTTTCAGAAAACTGAAACATGACGTGATGCTCAGACACTGGTAGTCCTAACTCCACAGACTTGTTACCGTACCTTTGTAGTAATACTTAGGAAAGGAAAGTGAACTCCTTGTCATTGTGACACAGCACATCACTGCAATCAACCAAATGTGACCTCTAATTTTAACCCATCACCAAAGTGAACAGTGGGCAGCTTTAGGGGAGCAGTGTGTGTGGACGGTGCCATGCTCAGAGCAGCTCAGTGCTAACTTGGCAGCTGGTGGACTCAAACCTGAAGCCTTCTGGAGTCAAGTCTGCTTCCTTAACCACTAAGCCACCACTGGCTCACTAGCTTAGTGGTTCCTAAAGTAAGGTTTTCTAACCTGCTGTCCTCTTATTTAAAGTCTGCTCCTCTTACCACTAGGCCACAGACTGCCAACACTGCATGGACATTGATAAAAAAAGTAAGTATTAACTTACTCTGATAAACAATTTAAAATGAAATTATTCAATAAACCTCAGGGAGGGAAAAAAAAGTCTTGCCTTCTTTTGTTTGGCTGATGCTGAAGCTGATATTTGCTCTGAGGGACAAAGGTATGAATATAAATTTGAACAGGAAGGAGGTAGACTGGAAATGAACAGTTAGGTTAAACAGATACAGCACGAAAACTGGGAATTTGACACTAGGAATTTGCCCAGGAGACAAGTCTCTGTCCTTATTTGTTGATTAAGGCTATGAAACCATGTTAGTGGTTCTGGGTCACAACCAAAAACATTTATTGTTGTGTTTTAACTCTTCCTGCTTAGAGTGAACTGGAAGTGAAACCTGTCCTTTCAAACCAGAGGCACAGAGTCAGGGTTCACACTGCACTGATGTATGATGTATGTAGAGCAGGCTACGAGTTTGTCTCACTCTCACATTGTTATTGAGAACTGTGCCGTCTTGTTTCCATTTGTTACTGTACTCATCTTCAGGTCTGGTTTGTGTCTCTGGTTTTGCGCCTCCAGTTTCCCATCCTTTTATCTTTCTCTAGCGGTCCTTCTCGACTTGACTCGGGCTCCGAATCTGCCTTCGTCTGCAGCTAGTGTTTTTAAACAACGTGCAATAGTGCAAAGTGCAATACAAAATATGAAACACGGCTAACAGCTGTGCTATAATTAAATCCAAAGTCTGAGTGAAACCTTAACCTAAACAGATATATCTAGCGTAATTTCCGATTTATAAACCACAACTTTTTTCACACGCTTTGAACCTTGCCTCTTAAACAATGATGCGGCTTATTTATGGATTTTTACAGGCTGACAAAGTTTAAACCGCTAGCGATCGATGACCTTTCCGGTTGCGTATGTCTGTCTGTGAATGGCTGCGTGAGTATATGTGCGTGGAGCGTGCGCGAGAGAACGGAAGCGAAGGTTGAGAGCAGTTTGAACCTTGTCATGTTTATGTACTGTTGTCCTCGGTGTGGCTGATAATAAACTTCCCTGTTTCTGTTTACCTCTGCTGTGGACAAGCACAAGTGACGGGAGTTAGCCCCGGAGGTGGCTATGGTTAGCTTCCGCTCAGGAGCAGATCACTAAGTCTCCCCTGTGCAACTACGGTTGGGGTGTCTGAAGCAGGAAAGAGCTAAGGTGTGTTTCTTTTTAAATATAGCTGCTTATATTCAGCTACGCTCAATTTACGGTAAATACGTTGGCCTCTACAGCTCAACAGCAGTGTGTTTAAAACTTAAACAGGCTTAAAAAGAGCAGCGTGGTTTCCTTACAGAGATCATCTATTCTTAGTCGGGAAATTAAAACTTAAAACACTGCCATAACAACAAGGCCAAACCATTGGCAATATCACCATCATCATTTCTGTGAAATTCAGCAGCATCATAGTTGTATTTGAACAATATATTAAAAACTGTAATGTACTTCTAACAGAGTTTATTATGTACTTACGATATACTTATGTACATTAAGTATCCTCAGCCGGTTGCTACTTAATTTTCACCCCAACTGCTTCAGAATAGGTTAAGATAAGTTTAACACCTCGTAGGGTTCAAGTGCTTTAATCATCGTCTATCTCTAGAATTTTCTGTTTCACATTTGTTTTTCAGTCGCGTGATTATCGATAATATGTGTGCGATTGGGAATTATGGGGGATTAAATTAAACGCATTAAATTATTTTGCAGAAACACTGTGGCAAAACGACATCTTCACACATTGTAATCATGTCATTTTTAATACGTCATACTTTCATGTGATTGACATTGAGGTTTTAGATCAAGTCATTTAAATTCCTGCCCGCTTTGTGCCAGGGTAGAGGGATTAAAAAGGAAGGGCACCTCTGGGGATGCAGGGAGGAATCTATTAAGTGCTTGCATGAGTCTATGTATATGTCTGGACAGTGACATGACGTCAGGTCTAGACGGACTATTTCACAGGGTCATGCCACGCAATGACAGCTGATGAAGAAGTGGGTCTCATAATCACTGCTGGTCACTGCTCTTTATTTTGTTGAGCCTTTTAAATTGGAGTGGACAGAGTGACACGTACAGGTATCATTGTCGGTAAATCTTTGAGTCAGTGAGTGACTGACTGAGGTGTAGAACATATATTAGACAAATATTTTTCCTAAACGATTTGGTGAAAGAAGTGGCAGATAAAGATGTTACTTTGTTGTTTTTGTCATATTTATGAATGTGGATTTAAATCGATTAATTACATTTATGATTAATTGCATAAATCCCTAGCTAGTGTACTATAAAACATGTATCATTGGGACTGCCTTAAAAAAGTATCAACTATAAAAGGCTATTGTTCTATTGCTAATCTGTGGGGTAATTTAGCAATTTCCAGTCCAGTGCTTTCAGTGGATGCAATGACAGATGACTAAAGTCTACGTTTATTAGCAGCTACTGTGGTGAACAGAAGATATAAAACGAAGGCGAGGACAACATCACAGAGAATCAATCAATTGTGTTTGGGCCACCAACCTACAAAGGAAGCATTTGAAGACATCTCAGAATAAAACCACTCCATTTTAGTCATCGCCGACCAAAATGTGTGTTTCATTTCTATCAAACGTGACCACAGTGTGAGCTGCTTTGCCCAACAGGGAAAGTTTGTCTTGATCAGGAAGAGACCTGACCTAATTTGTAAATTGTCATATGGGTTTCTAACAGATGTTTGCAGTCGTGGACTATTCTTATTTTCAGGATGGAACTTTTAATGGATCACTATTTAAGGCCTCTCATTCAAGGATGGTCCCACAAGTGTTGTTTTTAATAGTTAGTTGAGGTACACAGCACAAGTTAAATGTTCCATATTGTAAACCAGTTTAAAATAAATTCAGTAAAAAAAAAAGACATGACAGCAGCTGCAACATGGTGTAAAACAAAAGTAAAATAAAAAGTAAATAGGTATAATTTTTTAATGTCATTTTTTATTGGCTTTGTCACTGTTACAATTGCACTTAATATTCTTTATCGTTAATGTTGTAGGGGCCTGTGCATGTATCAGTGTAGGAGATTTCAAGCTAAATGAATAGACAGAAAGGGTGTCACTGTTATTTATTTATTTTATAAAATGACTTCATCAACACAACAACTGACATCACTGTTGCCAACCAATCCCACACCACTC
>NC_024328.1:9674182-9688420 GCF_000523025.1 Cynoglossus semilaevis | reverse complement strand
CAACAGACCAGAGAGGATTATTAGACGTACAATTATCTTTCCTCCAGCAGACAGTGTAACAGAGCTCAGCCGTTAAACCTCCTGATTTAACACAGCTTTAACTGTTTTATGGTGTTTTCACACTTTGGAACTGGGTGTGTGTGTGTGTGTTTATTGGTACAGCTATACTTGTGGGGACATTCTTTGTTTGCTTTGTTTCTATTTTTGTATCTATCTATCTGTCTGTCTGTCTGTCTGTCTGTCTGTCTGTTTGTCTGTCTGTCTGTCTGTCTGTTTGTCTGTTTGTTTGTTCGTCTATCTATTCATCTATCCAACATTAATTTGAATGACAAACCTACATAATAGTACTGCATAGTAGAAAAGTAATGACTTGGATTTTTTTTTTTAGTGTCAAGATCACCTACAGTCCTGACCCAACTTAACTAGAAGAATTTCAACCCCAAACCTACACAGAATCTCCATCACTGATAAAAACAAATTCAAGTTCAGTTTTTTTTTAACCACAAACAATAAGTGAACAGACTTTTTGCTACAGACATTGCATATCTCAACCTTTGACTTTCCTTCTGCTTCACAGATTTTTAGTTTTGTACACAGTGAAGTCAAATGCCATTAGTCTTAATGAAAGCTAAACATGATGTGTCTTTTTGTTGTAATCAGTGTTGCCATGGTGTATAATCCGTGACATGGAACTGTCTTTTACAGCAGTGTTTCCCAAACTTTTTTTTCTGGGGACCCGTATTTTGAAAGTCACAAACCTTCACGACCCAAGTCAGTAGACATTATTGGTAAACTCCTGGGAAACATGATGCGAGACGACCTAAAAAAAAATCTCTTGCGACACACCTGAGGGTCGCGACCCAGTCTTTGGGAAACAATGCTCCAGAGCCACCGTCTCCAATGCCGTCCTCTGATTTAGAATGTTCCAGTAAAGTAACTAGGCTGCTGGAGCTGAAGAGAGTGGGTGGCTACGATCAACAACTAACAGATTCAATAGTTCATGAAGAATTTGAAATTTCATCTCCACCAGTAATGATGTTCAGATACTTTGGAAAAGTCTAAGTTTACTAT
The DNA here is from genome assembly GCF_000523025.1 of Cynoglossus semilaevis. Taxonomy (NCBI): domain Eukaryota; kingdom Metazoa; phylum Chordata; class Actinopteri; order Pleuronectiformes; family Cynoglossidae; genus Cynoglossus; species Cynoglossus semilaevis. Next base: position 9,687,349 of record NC_024328.1, on the reverse strand, counting down.
AAGCTTTTGTGTTGCAAAAAAGTTGTTTTCATGACAAAACGTATCAGTTACTGACTGTACTTCAACCTCAAAGGAAATAGATGATGATTACAACCTACAAGCTACTAGACAACACGCTGGTGTGTCGATAAAAAGTAGATACATCATATATAACAATCTAGACATTTTGCACAGTACTGTGTCTGAAAATCAGAGGACCAACATCTCTGTATACCTGCATTGAAAGCTCCATCATTGTGGCATTAATGTGCCTTTGGAGCCAGGCCTCACACCAGAACTGTTTGCTCAAAAACAGACCCTGCTGGGTCGATGAGTGTATCAACAGCTGAAGTGATTTTTAACCTCACTCCAGCTTCAGCCCCAGCTCATTCCTCAGTGAGGTAAGCAAACTTTATTACCAGAGGCCTCTCTCACCAGCACCAGCGCTCTCTCCCATTACTGTAGTGTAGCTGTTTTGTTCAGTTAAAAAAAAAAAAAATCTTTGTCTGCTTTTCGTTAGGGAGACTTCAAAGAGTTTTACTTTCAACTTTCAAGAGTGAAAAAAGACAACAACATGCAGCAACATGTTTATAATTTGTTCAAGATAAAAGATGGCCAATGTGTGAAAGAACGGATATAAAATATGTAAATTTATTTTAAAAATATATTATTATGATTATGATTTTTGCATCCTTTACTGGATAGTTCTTCTCTTTCACCGACCAATAGTCTTTTATTTTGATCCCTGTGAGAAGGTCAACCATTACTTAAATTTTGAAATCAGAATCTCTGAACCCTTTCCAAAGGTGGTGGGAAAACATTGTCATTTAGGGTCAGATTACGCTTTTTAATTTGCATCTTTTCTATTCTAAGAGATTGGCCAGACTGCGGGAAACGAAAAACATTTTTGTCTAATCAAGATTGAGTTTCAGAAGTCTGGATGGTTTGAGATCTGATGATCTCAGATCTGTTCAAGTCTAGTTTTGTATCATTAAAAAACTCTGACTAAATAAAATTTTTTAACAGTTTAAAAACAAGAGCAACTTCCTTTTAATCTATTTCTAATTAAGAATTTACTAATTTATTCATTTATGCAATTATAAACACTAACAGAGCGGTAGAGTAGCATGAGAAAAATAATTCAGTTAGTTAATCCAAAGACAAAGGACCAACACGTTTTCCAGGCTGTTGTAACTGTAGAGTTAGTTCCTCAGTGAGTCAATAAACAAACAGGGTTAGATGAAGTGAAGTTCATATGTTTTATTAATCTCCATGGAGATTCAGTCAACACGGTGCAGCAGTGAGTGCAGAGATAGACAGCAATCGTCTGCTTTTGTGATTTTTGTCAAGGTCACAGTCTGGTGTGTGTTCACGTGGGAGAGTTCGGTGAAGGGAGTGAATCCACAGAGTGAAGACACCTGTGCAATATGATGGAACTAAGGCATTGTTTCCCAAAGACTGGGTTGCGACCCTCAGGTGGGTCACAAGAGATTTTTTTTTGGGAGGGGCATCACGCGTCATGTTTCCCAGGAGTTTACCAATAATGTCTGTTGGCTTGGGTCGTGAAGGTTTGTGACTTTTAAAATATGGGTCCCCAGAAAAAAAAAGTTTGGGAAACACTGAACTAAAAGGGGTCAAGACATGAAGTTCAGGCTACTGCAGCAAAAAGGACGACTTTATAGGACCACCTTAGTGAAACAACCTAGAATTTTATTTTTTATTTTATTCCCAAATATCAGTTCCTGCAACATATTTTAAGTTTCTTCTTCTTTCTTCTTCATCATAGTTGTCTTCTTTCTTTCTTATCCTGTTTCTCATTGTTCTTTCTTCCTTATTCTTTTTTTTTTACTTACCTCCTTTTTCATCTTTCTTCATCTTCTTCGTCCTCCTCTTCTTGGTTTCCACCTACTCTCTCCTCCTTGTCTTCATTTTCTTCCTCTCCTTTTTTCCCCTTTAGAGTCAGGGAAGAAAACAAGGAAAGGAGTAAAGAGCACGAGCTTGGAAATTAAAATGTCACAGAGAGTGCGGTGTGAACTTTAATCATTTGCCAGCCTCACAGTTCGTCATTTCTTGGCTGGTACTTTACTATTAGTAACAATTACAAAGCCACAGTAAGATCCCAAAAGTAAGCTACCCTATAATATAAAAAAGGGTAAATTTAAATGAAAAAAAAAAATTGCAATTGGTTTTTAAATTTTAATTAGTTAATTGTAATGTTACCACGCCTAAGCGCTGGTTGTTTTAAGTATATGTTTTAAGTTCCTTATTTAAAATAGGGCATTTTGGAAAAATCACTTCTTGCTAAAACCAGTTATAGTTAAACCTGATAACATTGTTGTTTTTAAAATAAATGATAATCAAAGGTTGTGGGAGATTAAGATTTTTAAACATTTGATGACTATATTTTTTCTTTCTCTCTCTCTCTCTCTCTCTCCCTCTCTCTCTCTCTCTCTCTCACACACACACACACACACAGTCTGTTTAGCCTTGAGAATGAGCCCAGACGCAGTTTGAAGCAGGTGTGTGTTTTTACTTCACTGACGCTGGAGTTCACTGCTGTGTCTTTACAAGGACTTGAGGAGCTGCTGAAAAGTTTTGGCAGGAGATGAGTTTGAACTTCACACAACAACAGTGTGTTTTGGATTTCTGAGTGTGTGCGTAACAGTAACAGTGTTTGTATTTTTTATGGTACCAGGAGAAGTGAGGAAAAATGTTTCTGTTTAATTGATGTCGTGATGTACGTGTGTCAACTATGTAAGTTATTTTGTCTGTACGCTCACACTTTTTTTTTTTCCACAGTACTTCATATAAACTTTTGTGGTTTTGTGGCACGGAATGAAACACAAACTGCAAGTGGTAAATACTGCTCGAGAGTTCAATTACACACTGATAAACATCAATGAATTCAGCAGACAAATAGAAAACAATAAAAAAAAAAGATACTATTATTCCCTTTCTTTAAACTGGAAAACACAAAATGTCAAGCGAGTTTCCGTGGGGTAAAGTTTCCTAGAAAGCATTCCTTTTTACTGCTGTAACCTTTGATTAAAAGTCAACTCTTTCGTACGTTGAGTGTTTTCAATAAGAGATGCCCATTTATTGGTAGTGGGGGGCCTGTCTGCTTAAGGCTTTGAACATTTTTACGAGTTCCCTTTGTATAAAGGCAGTCGAGGTAAGTTTTTTTTTTTTCAATTTCCTGAATTGGTTAAGAACCTGGTACAGTCTATGATACATGTGTATGGTCGATGGTGCAGTATGTACAACAGGAATAAACCACTGGGTGGCAACTGTTCCAATCAAATCAATAAAATATATATATATTTTTTTTTGTAATTCTTTTTGGTCGGGCACAATGTTAATTTTAAAGAGGTTGATCCTATTTAGTAGAAAACATGTGGTAAATTAAGCAGGCAACAGCATGTATGACTTAATGGCAAGAGTCACCTGGTACATTCATGCTTCAGAGTGTGAAATGTTTTGAAACCAAATGTCTTCACGTCTGTTACTGTTTGTCCAGCAGTGAAGTCTGTCTATTTTGCAGTATTTTTTTGATTGCACAGGAGCATCATTGATCGTATCTGTATTACTTATTAGTAGTCGTTGAAACTTATTAAGTACAACCTACCTTCATTCCTGGCTGCTGCAAAGATTTGTATCTCTTCTCCAGGTGAAGCAGGAATTAACTTGATCCCATTGATAATAGAAGATAAATGAAGTGATAAGAAAACGTTTATTAAATCATTTTTGTTGTTTTGTTTTTTTCATTTTTGGCCCACTTCAAGACCGCCAAGATTTGTTTTATCTTTAAATTTAATTACATGTTAATATCTTTTATTAAATGTCTATTTGTCTTCATGTTTCTAATAATGACGGGGTTATGTCTGTACTTATTTCTTTCTATATTCCCATTGCATATATTAACATCCTTAGAGTTGTATCTTCTCAGAACTATTCTACTGCAGCTGCTGTTTCTTCTCCCATTGTTGCTACACGAGTAATAACAGAGACTTGTTATAGACGCCATCAATCTTAACGATACAACATCTGTCCACAGGAGCCGACAACATCAAGAAATATTGGAGCCGTTACTACCAGGGGTCACAAGGTGTAATCTTCGTGTTGGACAGTGCGTCATCAGATGAAGACCTTGAGGCTGCACGGAACGAGCTTCACTCTGCCCTCCAGCACCCACAGCTCTGTACACTGCCGTTCCTCATTCTCGCAAACCACCAGGACAAGCCTGCTGCTAGGACGCCCAGCCAGGTAAACCGAAGGCTGTAGCCGTTAAGGTGTCTAATGATCCCTTATGATCTGTGATTTGAATTTTAGATATGATTTATCTATGTAGTAGAACTCACCAGCCGACTTTAAGGTCATGTGTCAGAGGACGATGTAAGGAGAATTTGAAACCATTGCAAAGAGTTTCAAGATTTATCAAGTTGTGACAGAAACATCTTTATAATGTTGACTGCAGCGCATACCGTGCAAAAGATTGCGCAAACATTTGACAGTTTCCATTGTCCTTCACTGGTTTGACAAATCCTCTGGTCTGTGATTTGTCAGCAGATGCAGTGAAGCGTGTGATTCCCAGTCTTCTTAATGTGTACTTCGGCTCTTTTCGGTGTGCAAAAACTGTAAAAGTCGTGTCCCAAGGTTAAATCAACTATTCAAACACAGAGTTTATGGCGGATTTAATCTGGCATTAAAGTTGAAATGGAGGCTTCCTCAATGCCGAGGAATGTCGTGTGGCCTGAGACTAATGGTTTTCCCTCTCCTCCAATGGACGGGATGTAGCAGTTAAAAGATAGCACAGCAGATAATATCTGGTGTTCTGTAGCCATGTTGTGTGTTGTATGTAATGGCACCTTCTCCCTTTAGGACAGAAATAATCTCACCACAACCAGTTTAAAAAACCCACACACACACTTACACGTATATGCTGAACCTGTGACCAAGCCTGAATCTAATTAGCTTTGGTAAACTAATCAGGAGTATTTGGACACAGGCTAATGGAGTCACAGAAACCAAATAAACTTGCTGATTTAAATTAGCAGCTGCTTTTTAAAAACCAGACAACACTGGCCTCTTTCGTGGCCCTGATAATGTCACTAATTTAAATTAGTCTGTGAACTGACCAGACTTCTTTGCTAAGTCTCAGCGTGAAGTGTCCTCAGCAGTGTTTGACCCATCTCCGTGTCTGTCTCTTCACACTGGTACCCCGGCTTGTTTCCAGAGAAATGCAACACACGAGTCTGCATTATAAAAACAGATTATATCATCTTAAAAACTGGCAGAGTCTAAATGAACATGTTTATTGTATTGTGCACTGTTTTTGCCACCATTGATACACTTTTGTAGTAGTTTTTTACTCACACTGCCTAAAATGTTTTGCATAATTTATTATTATTCATTCCTTTATATGGCCGTTTTGTGTGGTCAGCGGGAGCTTAAAAAGCATTTAGTAAAGTCCATAAAGTCCTGCGGCCCGGTGATCTATGATCTATGGACTGGTACTGGTCCACGGACTGGGGGTTGGGACCCCCAGATCCCCAGTCTTCCATTTACAACCGGCCCTTCAAGGTGAACTGTATTGCTGATGTGGTCCTCGGTAATAATGAGTTTGACCCTGAACTAGGATATTTGATTTTCTGTTCCAGCAATATGCATATAATTTTGGTTTTAATTTTTTACATTATTTTTTTTTTCATATTTAGGAATGTTGATTTGTCTCACTTATTCATGATTAATAGTAATTATCTCTGATCATGATTAATCACAATTAATCGTTTAATTACATTCAAGATTTACATCTCTTGTCTTACATCACGTTTATCATGATTATTCGTGATTAATCCACAGCTAGTTAATTTATCCAATTAAAAATGTTAATTGTTTTGACAGGTACAGTACATACTGTACATGCAACCCATCCTCCAGAGGAGTGTTTCTCAAACGTGGGGGACCCATATTTTAAAAGTCTCAAACCTTCGCGAACCAAGTCAATAGACATTATTGGTAAACTCCTGGAGACCCTGGAGTCCTCTTGATGTGAGACGACCCCAAAAAAAACTTTTGCGGCCCACCTGAGGGCCGCGACCCCGTCCTTGGGAAAAACAATGCTCCAGAGCCGCCGTCTCCAATGCCGTCCTCTGATTTAGAATGTTCCAGTAAAGTAACTAGGCTGCTGGAGCTGAAGAGAGTGAGTGGCCACGATCAACAACTAACAGATTTAGTAGTTCATGAAGAATTTGAAATTTCATCTCCACCAGAAATGGAGACGTTCAGATACTTTGGAAAAGTCTAAGCTTACTATAAATTTTTGTGTTGCAAAAAAAGTTGTTTTCATGACAAAACAGTTGAAAGGAAACAGTTCCTGACACTGACACACAAACCGGCTCCTGAAGCACTGGGATCAGTGTGAGTGTGAGTGTGTGTGAGTGTGTGTGTATTGTATGAAAATGCCTGTTGGTATTAGTAATTCCGTAGTCACTATGAGTGCTAACACATAACTATGTGTGTTTATCGTCACCTAAGTCAGTGCTGTGTCATTGCTGACTAATGACTAATCTGTGCAAAGATGGAACAAAATATTAAAACCAGCTTTGGAAAGAAAGGCTTGACTTCACCTCTCACAGTCTTTAAATCAGTTCTCTGACAATTTCTCTCGTGTTCTCGTTACAAAAGCCGAGCTTTAATTAAGATCATGTCACATATTGATATCAGTGATAAAATGTAGCTTTCAGCTGTGGAGTCAAGGGGTTTTTAACCTTTTACTTTCTATACCTCACATTTAATTTTTTTACCTGCATAGGTATATAAATAAATAAAAATTCCACAGTGTGTGTAATCAACCTAATGTGTACGAGTGTGAAGAAGCGCAACAAGTGGATGAACGGTGGAATTGCTCAATATACTGTGTCTATTGCCTATGCAATAACATTTACCTTAATTAATTTACCGGGTGAATATACTGTATCTATTTTCATTAGTCTAATATATGCAGTATTAAGTATCCATTTCATTTACATAGTTTAATAGCCAACCGTAAACAGTTTGAGATACTCAAGTACAACATCACTATTTCTATTAAATCTACACTTTCAAAAATGTACATTATTATTATTATTGAAATGCAGATTTCAAGTTTATAATGTACATTCTTGCCTACTTAAAAAAAGGAAAAAAATAAAAAAATACAGAGGCTGCTAAGCTCACCTTGAGTTTGAGATAATGGCAACTGTTTGTAGCATTATGCAAATACATTAGCATTCAGTTTATTATCCAAAGTAGGAAGAAAATAATGAAAGTTTTACTACTCTGTATGTAGTGCTGTATTTCTAGTGCGTTGTGTCTCTAGGAGGTTTGGTAATATTTATGTCGGGGTGTTATTTATTAATAAGGGCTGTCAAAACCCTCCGCTGCAGCGCTACTTGCTTAATATTAAATGAAAGTTACACTTAAAGGATCAACGTACATGTCAGGAGCAGGTGGCCGACCACTCTTAGCCCTGGCCGGGACAGTGCAAGCTAAGTGCAGCGTGTCTCTTCAGCTCAGGTTAAAAGCTAAAGTTAAAGAGATGCTGCCGCGTCCTACTTCTAAAACCTTATCATCCTTAGACACGGCTTTGAAGGAAGCATCAGACTTTGGCCTACGAGTGAACCCTAGGAAATGTCATGTCGTGTGTGAATGTCTGACTTTACACTCAGCCCATAGAATATCACACATTCATTTATGAATGGGTTCTTTAGCTTCTTCCTTGATGTCTAATTCAGTTGACTTCACGTCTTTACAATAAACTCTCTCACTGTCACGTATGACGCGCTGTTTATCTGTTTCTGTATAAAATCATTTTTTATTACTTAACGTAATATTGCTGAATGTTACCTCCAGGTGTGGCGCTTTGGCCCAGAGGCAGACCCCAGGGTTGCAAGATCGAATCCCGGTTAGGGCGGTTGGTACCTTCCAGTGGACTCACCCCCCACAGGAATGTTTAAGGGGGGGTTGGTACGGTGCAGTGTGATTTGGGTGGAGGTCATAGAGATTGCTGCCCCGCGACCCTGTAACGGATAAGCGGATGAAAATGGATGAAAATGGATGGATGGATGGATGGATGGTTACCTCCAGGTATTTCTCTCTCCATCCCATGGCTGTACATGTAACTGGGCTCAATCAGACATGCAGACATGTCTATTTTATAGGCCTTGTGTAAGACACCATACGTATACCTCCATGCTATGTGTTTTCATTATTTATGGGTATTTCCATTAGCTTTTTCCCAAGTAAACAAGTTGTACTAAGGGGTCAGTGCACATTGCGTCAAGTTTTTTTTATTTATTTATTTTTTTGCCAGTTACGCTGCTTTGGTGAAACTTTTTGCTTTATAGAGGCTTTCTACAGTTCACCAGGTCATCACTGGGTTAGGAGATCAACGGCACGTGAACTTGCTAGATCGATAGATACGTGGCTTTTTCATCATTTCCTCAACCTTCAACCCATCACACGCAGTAGTAATATACAGGCAATTAAAGTATCTTGTGTAGGACTATCGCAAATGTAATCATCGGGATTACAGTAATCCCTAACACTAAAAGACGCAGAGTCTGTTTCTAAAGTGTCACCCTTGATCCACCGTAACACTTTAGCTGCTGAGAAGGTATTCAGATTTCCTCTGCTGTAATCTTTTTAAATGTTTAAACCATTTAAGCATGTCTAAATGTTTTCAAGAGGTCACACTGGTTTAGAACAAGAAGTGATACATTACATTTTGTATATACCATTAGTGATGCATTGCTAAACGCCACTGGTCCAGCCGTAGTTTTCCGTCGCGGTGATATACTGTAAATGGATTTCACTGTGACTTTTTGTTTTTTTTACACCGGTAACTGTCTTCACTCTCCTGATTTTGTAACAGAGCCAAACCAAGAACCTTTCTTTGAGAGCAAATTAAAATGTATATCAACATGTAGCCTTCCAGAATTATTCTGGAATTAAACCTACTGATAAGCAATTTATTTTTTACCAATTTCCAGACACTAACTGTGATTAAATGCTGATCTAAATATCGTTACACTGAGGATTAGAACCATGTAACATCTGCCACGATACAAGTTCAAGTCTTTTTTTTCCTCTCAGATCCAAATACTATAAATTGAGAGGAACCTAAGTTGTTTTCACACAACTGAGACAACCACCAGGGGGCAGTATATTAGCTCTCTCTACATGAAAAGGCACATTTCAGACTGCTGTCAAAACAAAATTCTGAGAATTTGCAAATCATATCTGAGGAAAATGGGGATTTAGTTTATATGAAGATTTGCTCCAGGTGTTAAAAACAAACCTTGATGTTTGAAGATAAAGTGCTCAGATAAATGAAGTACTTAACAAAACAATCTAATAATTGTTTCTAAGTATGAAGGAATACTTTTGGAAGATTTTCAGGTGTTTTTGGCTGAATCAAAACTACAAATTGACAGTTAGGCTTCATATGAATAATGCAGCAGTTGTTGATAAAAAAGGAGACCTAAGGGTGTTCGCCCCCGGAGGTCTGCATTGCAAAATTGGAATACACCCACAGACAGATTACATTATGTATCGATGCAGAATTTTATTTAAACAAGTTTTGTAGTGTTTCAGGTCCTGGACTTACAATTTAAACTCTGCAACCCTCCAAGAGCTGCAGCTGCGTTGCAGGTTTCTGCCTCTTGTGAATGTTTGACAAGCACCACCCATGAAACAAGCCCAAATGTAGTTGGTCTGAATTCTATTGGCAGCTCCTCTGGCGATGACACTATACACAAATGACGTCTCTCTGTTGGCTTTCTTTCTCACAGCAACCACTCTGTTGACAGAACAAGGTGGCTCATTTCCTTTACACACACAGTTGTAGTCACAAGTGCTGTTTGCTGGGGCGGTCCTTGTTTACGGTGTCACATCAGGGACTAAAGGTGTTTTGGCCCTGCGAGAGTGAGGGGTGAGAGAGTGTGGCAGCGGGGCAGAACTGCTCAGTGGGCCTGTTAAGGCCTCACTGGGTGCAAGTGTTTTCCAGGATTGGGGTAGGTCTGTTGGAGGCAGAAGGAAACGTGGGACAAAATTCCTTGTTGACATCAATCTCCTGCTGTTGGGGGGCCCAAGGAAGCAGGGAGGAGTGGAGGGGAGGTCACCCTGTTGATATAACACCTCAACAAAGCAGGTCTGTTTGGATGGCTGGGCCTAAAGGACTGTGTCCATGAAAGGTTCTTGTTTTTGAAAGTTTGTTCGGCGTTATGAACAGACGTTAGGATCTCCTTGGGTTCCACTGTCGTTTGGGTTATCAAAGGGCAGAGACGAGACGGAAGCAAAGCTGACGTTACACTCTGTGAAGAGGGGAAAAATAATAGTCCAAGTCAGAGTCACAAGGAGGGGGCGAACGAAGGGGGGGGGNGGCAGAGCTGGCATATGAGAAAGTACAAAGATAACAGAAAAAAATGTGAACAGGAAAAAGGGGGAGGCTGTAATATCTAACCTTGAACCAAGACGTGGCTCCCCTCCAAAATTGAAGACAGAAGCACTAAAACATAGTGGTCAGAATCCCCAGACGACCAAAAGGGAAAAGCACACCCTGGTGCTCTCTCTCCCCTTCTCCTCTCCTTGACATTCTGTCCTTCACTCATTTGCACAAACACTAAATCTTAAATGAATCCAACAGCCACTCCATTATGCAGTTTACTGTGAGAAACACTAACAATGCCTGAATATGAGTTGCACACACTTTCACGCATCTGTTTCCAGTGTACCAAAACTAGATCTGATGTGGCTCTTATGGTTTTCGGCTCAGTAACGCCACACAGACAGGCATCCTCTCAAATGCGTCATACACTTGTGTCACATAAGCAAAGACAAACAAGTGAATTATACTCATATCTTATGCATTGATTTCAAGAAAAATCGAGATGAGTGTGCCAACAAGACGACGGTGACAAATCTCCACCTCCTCTCCAACCACCATGCAAACAATCATTAATCACCAAATTACCAGGAAGAGGCAGACACTTGGACACACATGGAGGCACTGACGTAGACATTGTTTGTTTCACACAGACCATGTTTTCCACAGTTAAGAATTCTGGGAATAATTCCGCACCAAAACACAAACTTTTAACTGCTATGGACCACACAGTCACAATCGCAGTTCTGTCGAAGAACATCTTCAGAAACAAATCTTGAAGTCTGTGAAACCATAGTCAGCCCGTAAGCCATGATCTGTCATAAATTTGATGGCTGTTCAATACACTTAGTGCTAAGCACCATAATGGATTTATTAGATCCTGGTCATGTAGCTCAGAGTAGAAACCTTCTTTTTCTATATTGTTATCAGGACTTTAGCTTCTTTTTCATCGTACGTACGTACGTACGAACGTGTGAGAGACACTTAAACAGAATTAGAGGGGGTGATAGACAGTGAGCATTACACATATCCTGAAATGCCATCTGATGAGTGGTGAGGTGAGACTTTGCATCTGCAGTGCAGATATGAAGTCACTGTCGGCCCTCATTTTCATGATCCTTAGCAACTTTTGATGCAACCGTAATTGATCAAGAGTGTAATAATAAGGATAGGAAGTTTAAAATCTCAGTTTTTTAATCCATAAACAGAAATAATTCATTCATCAAGGGGGAGAAAATATTAGAATATTACTTCATTACTTACTTCATAAAGACTATTCCATTCTATAAACCACGTTAAGAGAATTACTGTGAAAATGTACAGACTTTTACCATTTTTTAATTTATATATATAGAAAAAAATATATAAGTATATGGCAGTAGTGGTGATAAAACGTTGGCAACCAAGTAAAGCATTTCCCTAACAAAATCTGCTCCTAAACATTCTTTTATTAGTCTACACTAAACTGTTTAAACAGGACACAGTATGTAAACAGTAAACTAATTAGTGATGGCTGAATCAAAGTACCGGCAGTTGATTACACAAACCACTTGTTCACAATGAAGGCATCTTTTTAGTATCGCATGTGTTTCTGATAATTAAAAAAAAAAAAAAATGTTAAAACCGTTTTATCCAGCAACAACATTTTAAGAACCCAGTGACCTCCACTGTTCTTTGAAACAATAATAAAAGAAAACGAGCAGGAAAACAATTGAAATCCACCAAAATGTAATTTTAGATAGAAAAATATAAGGTCTGCTGACAGATGCTGGTGGCTCAGGTACAAACCACAAGCAAAACAAGGACTGTTTAAGTTTTGTTCTCCATCTCTGTAAACCAGCCCGGAAAGGAGAACAATTTTAATTTGACATTTCAACCTGTTGAACGAAGGCCTATATATTCATCCATCCATCCATCCATCCATCCATCCATCCATCCATCCATCCATCCATCCACCTTCTACCACAATCCCTTGCAGTCACAGATCACCGGCCTGTATCATTGAGGAAAGATCTTTGTCCCACCTATTGTGGAGGTTATTATTTATGTCAAACATAGGTAACAGATTTAGGGTACGGCCATCGGTGTGTTACTTATTCTTTGATGTCCCTCTGTGTCTTCCATTCTTTTTTACCTCACATTCAAACTTCCAACAAACCTCTAAAAATGTTGACCCCTCTCCAGCCTATGAAAACCTATAACTCACTGGGAGGCGTGTTTTCTGGTGGGAACAGCCTCACCAACCCCACAGCTCTGCGGCCAGTTTCAGTTCTCCTGTGGTCCGCAGGAATGTGGCTCACACAGTGATGGAAAACCCACAACTGACAAATTGTTCTTCCAATGCAAGACAGCTCATTTGAATAGTGCGTGGTCCTCCACCTCCTCTGGTAACAGGTGTGTTTTTCTAATCAGTGAAACATGCATGTTCACATTGGAAGTGGCGTTTTTCACAGTTATATTTAGACTTGTCTAATTCAAGAAACATTTGAACCAGTTTTTTTAGATCTATCTTAGTGTTTTTTGCAGACTCACAGTTAAGAAGCTTAAAGAAAAAAACATTTGATTGTTACACCAGGATTTGAGTGCATTGTTTTATTTATTATTCTTTAGAATGTGAACCTATCTGGAAACCTGATTTAATCAAAAAGTCACTTCTTTTCTTAATTCCCTCAACCAGTTAATGGAGATGTTCTGATCACTGATTGGTGGAACTGTCAGTGACAGCTATAGGTGAGGCCACCGCCTGAGATGAAGCGGATGGTTGG
>NC_024328.1:9667229-9674177 GCF_000523025.1 Cynoglossus semilaevis | reverse complement strand
TGTAGGGAAGTAATTGTTAGCCTGCTTTTCCGTCTCTATTATAAAACTTCCTGAAATAAAGTGGGTGGAGTGGGTTTATGGGGGGGCAGGAGGGGGGGCTGGGCCCAGTCCTTCTGTTTGATCATTGAGCTCCATGACCCCATTTGAAGGGTCTTAATCTCTCAGTTGACCTCTTTGAGGATTTTTTTTTTTTTTTTTTTTTTGAGAAAGGGTGACAGGGTGGATGTTGACTGGGATGTATCAAGAGGGTGAGGATACTGTGGGGAGACTGATGGGTGTCTGTTCCCTCTTGAATGGATACATGCTAGTGTAATGATCGTGGGTATAGATGGATTCTTTAAAAACAGTTCATATTTGATTTGTGAAATTAATAAGAATTAACTATGTAAACTATAATAACCATAGTTGCGCTAATACAGTCAATACACATCCTGTCATTTAAACACACTGTTGGGAAATGCGAGAGCAGGACTGTAGGTCTACAGCTGACAAGCTGACTCACACAATTTACAAATTGATTGTGAGGGACTGTAGACTGATTAATATTGTCTTCACAGATGTGTTGAAGGAAACTGTCGACACATCCTACGATGGACATTAATGACTAAAAATCCACCAACTCTATAAATAAAATGTTGGACTCATTCGTTTTTCCACGTTAATAACTCCATCATTTATAATGATGATAATTATTCCAGTTACTTCTTAATCTTATTTGTCTTAATCATGGTTAATTAATTAGGATCACGATTAGTCATGATTTATAAATAAAATATAAAAATTGGAATTGTTTTAAAACAGATGTAAATCTCATAGGTAAATCTAGAGTGAGCTTATTTTTTTTCCCTCAATATGAACATGCCAATATTACAGAGGAGTCTGAGGACCATTTCCACCCATGTTAAAGGGTTTGAATTTCTGTTGGGAAGCATGAGCCTGTCTTTCTTTACTTTCCTGTTCTAAATTTTTGTTGTGCAATTCCTGAGGTAGTCTGGTCCAAATCAAATTGTTTATCCAAATATGTCTCCCTTAATAAATTTCTATCTTTCTCTTTTCTTTCTATAAAAGTGTAGCGGTCTGTAAAAAAAAAAAATCATAATTACTTGGTGTATGAGCATAATTACAAGTACTAATAGTTGTTTTATATTGCAATAAAAGGCATCCAATAAAATCTCTGTGAGACAAAAAAAGGGAATATTCTTTCCCACAGCCACTGACCATGATGGCATCTTCCGAGGATGTGACTGCACTCAGCAAATGTCTTAAGTTTATCTACAAAGAAGATTTAAGGCTAACTTTCCTCCATAGTTTGTGTCTTAAGACTCGCAGGCTCTGTTTTCCATGACAATAAGAGGATAACACTGTCTCTGTCTTCAGGGTTCAGACACTGTTTTGACAAGACAGTCAGACTACACCCTTTCACATACATCTGCTCTACAGCCTGAGCCTCTCCACACACTTCACCAGGAAGAAGTTCTTATTTTGATTAGAGCTTCTTGCTCGAACCTTGGTGTGAAAGAAGATGTTTGGCCTTGTAGTAAAGATATAGTGGCTACAATATATATGTTTAAGACACAAGTACAAACAAACCTTTATTGTATTCAATGATCTGCTATTCAGAGAATTCCTGTTTTGTTTTCTTCCAAGAAATGTGTCTCACCTGCTCCTTTGCCTCGCCCAAGATAAGGAACAAAGTTCCTTTCAATTGTTCCCATCCATCCATCCATCCATTTTCATCCGCTTATCCGTTACCGGGTCGCGGGGGCAGCAGTCGCCACCCAAATCACATTGCACCGTACCAAACCTTCCTGTGGGTGGTGAGTCCACTGGAAGGTACCAACCGCCCTAACCGGGATTCGAACTTGCCCAGGAGGTGAACCCTGGGGTTCCACACCAATGACAGAGACGTTGCCTCTGGGCCAAAGCGCCACTCAATTGTTCCCAGTTTAGGTAAAAGAACAAACTCACTTGCAATCGGATTAAACCTCATGGCAATCCTCTCTAATATCAACAGATTTTCATTCCATTCATGGACAGAACCCTTATAAAAAAACTTGTCATAGCTGTTGGCAATGTTTAATTAATTAAAATTGGACACCTTCAGAAAGGATAACATCTGTCTTAGAACATTTAAAATTTTCCATATAGAGTGGAATCTTGAGGTACGATCATAATCCGTTCCAGGACCGAGCTCGTATCTCAAATCATTTTTTCCCATAAAGAATAACACTAAAAAAAAAAAAAAAAAATCAGTTCTGGCCCTCTAAAAATCTCCCTCATTAGTGCTAATAACAATGGAAGAAAACATGTTTTTAATTGCCAAATAGACACACACACCAAAAAGAATTATAGTATATAAGGATTCCTGTGATATGAAATAAAATGTGGTTTTAATTATGAGTTTTTATCTTAGAGACAGACGATACAGTAGAGGCTAATGGAGACATGTGGGGAGGAGGAGGAGGAGGTGCTTGTATCTCGAAACACTTGTTTCTCGAGGTTCCACTGTATATGCTGCGTCCCAAATTTGAAAGCTGTGAAAAACTTGATTGAGTGTTTTGTGTCCCCAGTCAGCATTGTGTATAACATTCTAAAAAAAATGTTTGAATGAAGTCCTTTATTCAGATGAGAAGTCCTTCATTCGTCAGTCAGTGGGGAATTCACGATTCTGCAGCTTTACAGGAATCAGTGTTTGACCCCCACCCCTCCCCTCCTAGAGTCTATCAGAACACAAACTTGATTGTGATCAGTCTTCCTCCCACCAAGGAAACACATAAATAATGTGCAGTAAGATCATGTCACCGACTGTGTGTTGAACACACACTGTTCCAGACACGAAAGTCAGCCATCGGGACTGGTTTTGTCAGGACTCCACATCGTAAACTTCGCGTCAGCTCCAGAACCCGTTCCCGTGGCCTATCAAGTTCTCAGCTCAACTTTCTTTATATATGCGTTTGCTTGCAAACAATCACAATGTTGATGGCATTGTTTCCTCTTCTAAGTACGTCAACTCCAGGTATTTTTCTAACACCTGAGGATTGAAAGCAGTTGTGGGGAGAAACAAAGAGACACGCACAACAGCAACGGGAAGAAGAGAGAGGAATGTTTTGGTATTCAGGCCAGATAATTAAGTTGCTCTTTTAACTTGTCTCTTTTTCAAATCTGCAGATGTGCCAGAGTGTTGTCAGACAAGGTGTGTCGCTCCAACACGCCCATCAGTGAGCAGCTGTACGATTGTGCTCATTTAAGCATGCGTTTGCACATCAGTGGAGATCAAGCAATTTTGTTTCACATCAACACAAACCTTTTGACTGCCGCCCTTCCCCTGCCCCCCCCCCCTTATTGTGCCACACCCCCCTACACACACACACAGTGCTGTTGTGCAGTCAATTCACTGCTCACCCCCAAGAATGCAGCTGCAGTAGGGACTACCCTCAGTCAAACACACACACACACAGATGCTGTGGTCTCCCTTCCTTCTCCTTTACCATCCTCAGCTGGGACAGTTTAAAAAACTAACTTAGCCGTAATCCCTGGGAAGAAAACC
Source organism: Cynoglossus semilaevis (assembly GCF_000523025.1). Lineage (NCBI taxonomy): Eukaryota > Metazoa > Chordata > Actinopteri > Pleuronectiformes > Cynoglossidae > Cynoglossus > Cynoglossus semilaevis. The sequence goes on along the minus strand of NC_024328.1, from coordinate 9,670,630 downwards.
ATAAAGAATTGATTTGATATGAGGAGGGAAACCGCAGCGCTGCTGAGCTGTGATAATGACAAACGGAACCCCCCTTTTTTTTTTTTGCTTCTTGTTTGTGCAGATAGATACTGATCTCCTGAAGTGTTACCTTAGATACTCAGCACGGACAGGCACACAGATTACGCCACAGAGGCAGAGGAAAAGCGAGAGGGCCGAGGAAACATAAAGCTGCAAATGAGAACGGTATTGTGTCAGAATGTCAGTGCCCTAGACCTCCTCCCCGGCTTATCTCTCTGCCCATCGTCTGGGGCTCCTTTATCAGCACCCCAATTGTATCCAGGCCACAGGCATTAGCTTTGTTTTTAGAAGCCGTGGTGGAACTCTGGCTTACCAGGATGATGCATCGGGGATGTTGCAGTATTCTGAGGCATTGCATGCATTTGAATCTCCTTTTAGTTTAGACCAGTGTCGCTTACCGCTTAGTCGTACTTTGAGCTTGTACATCCTCTCCAATGTAGCCTCTTTTACCTTTGCATTCTTCTCTACAGTGGGACCTTATCAGCACTGCCTTCCTCGACTGTACATTTTTTGTATGTTTCCCATATAGAGAGCCTTAACTTGCATTGATATAATGATGCTTTTGCACCCACTAAAGTCTGTGTATGTTAGTGTCTGCATTCCCTCAAGGCATAACCACCTCCAGATGTTTTCACCTTAACTGTACCCTTGTACATATTATCTCCTTGGTTAAGGGACCTTGGGCAAGATTTTTTTTTTCTTTTATTCACAAATATCCTTGACATGCCCAGTAGGGTTATTGTAATACAATATTTAATACACTATATGACCAAAAGTATTCACTCACCTGCCTTGACTCCTACTATGAACTGAAGTGCCATCCCATTCCTAACCCAGAGTTCAATATGATGTCGGTCCACCTTTTGCAGCTATTACAGCTTCAACTCTTCTAGGAAGACTGTCCACAAGGTTGAGGAGAGTGTTTATAGGAATTTTTGACCATTCTTCCAAAAGTGCATTGGTGAGGTCACACACTGATGTTGGTCGAGAAGGCCTACCGCTTCGTGGCTGAGTTGCTGTTGTTCCCAAACGCTTCCATTTTGTTATAATAGAGCTGACAGTTGACTGTGGAATATTTAGGAGCGAGGAAATTTCACGACTGGATTTGTTGCACAGGTGGCATCCTATGACAGTTCCACGCTGGAATTCACTGAGCTCCTGAGAGCGGCCCATTCTTTCACAAATGTCTTGTTTCACAGTCTGCATGCCTGAGTGCTTGATTTTATACACCTGTGGCCAGGCCAAGGGATTAGGACACCTGATTCTGATCATTTGAATGGGTGAGCGAATACTTTTGGTAATATAGTGTATCTAATATGCAGTGTAATGCAGGATGTAATGTAGGATTTATTGCATTATGCCTGTGTAGAGTTTTTTTATTCACTTTCTTTTGTTTAAAAATATTTAAATTTTTGGCACTTACACTTCTTTTGTGTGCATTCTACATGAATTAGAATTGTTTCATCACCGGGCTATACCTTCATTTTACTCTACAGCAGGCAGACACCTTACCCCCTGTGATTGCAGACATGACTGATCTGCTGGCTTGTCAGGTAGCATCAGTGCAAAGCAGCGACCATGTGACACCCCCAGCAGCTTGCCAAAAGCTAATTGTGCTAATTGGCGAACGCCAATCCTGTAACAAGGCTTTGAGGGGCGACCCACCGACACAGATGAAAGAACTCAGATTTGTCTTGTCTAGGTCCTGTGGGTCATCGAAAACGTCCACCACCCCGCAGGGCAGGGGGAGGAGGGCAGGACCACAGTGTCGCATGTAGTCTGTGTAGACCAGCACTAGAAAGACTGAGAGATGCTTACTGCTACAACCAAAAATATTTTGAGTTTTCAGAGTTTGCTTTTTTTAGGTACGAACTTAGTATAAATTGTAATTCCGGGCATTTATTTACTCTTTTAAAATACATGGACACATTATTATTAATAAATATGGCTGCGGTGTGCATCACCTCTAACCTGCATCTAAAGCCTGTATAATCCAGTCTGAGGATTGATAGATGAGACCGGAAACCAGACAGAAACTCTCCCAAGGGCTTTAGCAGTCACCAGGTCATTTTACTTTTGCAGCTTTAGTTGTCTGATAGACTTAGCCTGGGTTTGAGGGTGGGGGGTATTTGGCGTTAGCTGTCTGTCTCTGGTGTTGGCGAATCGGTTTAAAAAAAAAGAGATGAACATATGCTTCTGTTTGTTCTTTCAGCTGTGTGTTAGTCGCGTCCAGCTTGGTCCTAATGGTTTTCAAAAAGCCTTATTCAGTTTTTAGAAATTCTGGGAAGCCGTTACAGGTATTCACACAGTTCTCAGAAAGTGCTGAGTAATATTGACTGGCTTTGAGCATAAAAACAAAATCCCCACAATGCCTTTGGCTGGACTGTGGATTGGATGTTGTTTGACAAACTGACAGACATCACCACAGACGGACAAAGTCTGAAATAATTTGGTAAAAAAGTGTTTGATTGAGGCTAACAAAGAGCAGGGTTTGTAGTATTCTGTCATTCTAGTACATACACACTGGACAACATCCGAGCAGGTGAAGACGGACCAGGGTGAATACTGGGCCATCATTAAAAAAGAAAGGCAGGAATTCTCCCTTCTCCATCGTCTATCGATGGGTGTGTCTCGGTACAAAAAAAAAAGAAAAAAAGAGGACTACATTACTCTTGGTGCCTGTAATAACACAGTGTGTGGGCAAAATTGGCTGATTAGAGTATTGATTAGAAAATATTAGAGTTTGGAAAAGACAAAAAATAATCAGTCAAATTAATCATTTTAATTGAATTGCCAAATATTTTAGGTCACCATGACAACATGCTGATATCCATGATCTGTTCAGACACATTTTTCACTTCATTGTATAAAGAAGCGGGTTCTGTATATTCCATTTTAGAGACCGCATGATCCTCCTCAAGAAATGTGACTGAGATATATTGAGTTTCTTTCACTCAGTAGTTCTGTACGCTGCTGGAAGTAGCAATCAAAGGTCAGCGGTGCTCTGGTTATACCAGGATGGGCATGAACAACATCAATTTTGTAGGAAAGGCTATTATACGACCCACATTATAAACCATTAGTACATAACCAGAGAGATTCATGCTTTTGTGTTTTTAAAGCAGATTTTTCCCTGCCGTCTGAACGCTGAAACAGAAATCATGGCAGACCACATTTTTACAAACGTCTGTCATCTAATTTTAGTCAGACCTTTTCTGGTTTCGGAGGAGTGTTGCCCCAGGCCTGCGGAATAGTTTTACAAGTTGTAGCGCAGTTACATTAAACTGAACATTTTAGAAGGATAACCATTTAGCAGGATAACATTGTTTGGTATTATTTTA
>NC_024328.1:9648972-9667221 GCF_000523025.1 Cynoglossus semilaevis | reverse complement strand
AATCCCCAGGGGGAACTTGATGATGTTTGTACTCCTAGTTATGTTTGGAATCCTTGACTTCAACATGGTTGTGACATGCGACAAGAGTCGCTCCAGTCTGGAGATCTGTTTCTGTGTCTGCCTCAAGGTTGAACTCCAGTTGCATTCATGCATGGTCTCCTGCATATCTTAGTTGTAACAAGTGGTTACATGACTTACTGTAACCATCTGACAAGGTGAGTGAAGTTTGAAGTCTGCCAGACAGATCACAATTCCAGGCCACATGTGGATTGTTTATTTTCCACGCTAAGGGCAGAACCGCACATGAAAACAACACGTCTTGACTAAAGAAATAGAAAAATGAATTTGATCCATTTTAGTTAAGCACTCACTACTAAAGGTATGTGGTGTTTCAAATACTTTTATGAGTGAACTACAGTAACAAAAAAAAATGTATTTACCTGTACACAGGTGTGTGTCATTTGCAGTGATGAAGATTTGTTTTGTTGAGCTGGTTTGTCATGTTTTTCTGATCTTTTTGGCAACACAAAACATGTAGCTTCCCTTCTGTTTTCAGGAGGGGGTGCTATTGATACAGTGTATTGGCCCTTGTACAAGAGTTGAGTGTGTTTAAAATGTTAAGCGTTACTACAAAGGTTAATACATTACCAATTTTATTTCTAACTGCAGCTTTGTGTTCCTTTATTGACGTCTTTCTCTTTTTTTGCTGCTGCTAATATCCTGACACATTGCAAAAGAAAAACATAAGAAACCAGAGACACGGTCTCCCTCCCTTCCCTCTTCCCTCCCACCTCGTAGATGAACATGCCACCAAATAATTCCTGTGGTCTGTTAAAAGTGACTGAAGAGGAGTGCTACAGATCTACAGGTTTTTTTTTTTTACTTAATTAACCCTCCAGTCATCTGTCATCGTTTGAGCGGTCTGTTTTTGTGTTGCTATAGCTTATCTCTGGCTTTTCTGACTCAGGTGGTGTGACACTCCGTTACTGTAACATCTTGGCTTGTAGCCAGATGCTTTTGAAGTCTTTAAAAGTCATAATACTGTGGCCAAACTGACATTTACAGTCTTTCACTGGAAACATGTTAAGTTTCATCACACATTGAAAAAAAAAAAAAAGCCACAGCTGTAAATGATCTGAAGGCCTGGATTAGGGAGGACTTTTAATCCGGAGTGATCTGCAGTGTGAGATACTGTTTAGTTAGTTACTTATTAGATAATATTAAGGAATCAAAATTAATTTCCCTTATTGTATATCCAATAAATATCCAAATGTTGTAATTTACACAAAAACATGGGGAAAAAGTTTCACTGAAGCTCCTCAGCCTTTAAATATCACCTTAATGCTCATCATGTATTTGTGGAGGCTTCAAATCCAGGTCAGATGTGTGGCCTGTGTCAGTCCAGCATCAAATAACACAGAACCTGACAGGTTCACGGCTGACAACCTGTCCAACACAATTGCCTAAAGCTGTGTTTTTCAAACATTTTTTCTGGAGACCCATATTTTAAAAGTCACAAACCTTCACGACCCAAGTCAATAAACATTATTCGTAAACTCCTGGGAAACAAACAAAAAAAATCTCTTGCAACCCACCTGAGGGTCCCGACCCAGTCCTTGGGAAACAATGACCTAAAGCAGGCCTGGGCAAACTTTTTGACTCGCAGGACAGAATTGTCCTAAATTGAACGGGAGGTCGGGGGGAGGAGTCAGGAGATAAATAACTAAGATAAATGACATGTAAAAGTCATGCATAAAGGCTACAATGCTAAAAAATATATAATTTTCTACGCCATCTATTGAGGAATTGTAGGTATTGCAGGGAAAAGGCAGAAGTATAATGAAAATATCCGGGCCGGATTGAAAAGCTGAACGGGCCGCATTTGGCCCCCGGGCCTTAGTTTGCCCATGCCTGACCTAAAGGATTGCGAAGAACATTTGACTGATTATTGTTACCCAAGATGCATACGAAGCTAAAATTTTAGTTGTACCTTGGCGTATTTTTTCTTGACATTTTTCCATGTGAGTAATTCCATCACTTGGATTGGTTACAAATAAAAACAGGTGTGAAACACAAACATCTACCTGCTGTAATTTCTCTTTCTGCTCCAGCAATTTAAAAAAGTTAAATTCTCTGGTCATATTGAAGAATGTTCATTCATTTCAATTAATCAGTATTAATCCTGATAAATCGGCAGCTATCCCACGGTTAATCAGATTTTAATTTTTTTTTTATCATTTGACAGCCCTAGTTAATACAGAATTATGTTTAGGCTGTAAAACACACCTTCTCTCATCTATCAAATAAACACCTTTCCATTCTGAGTGGTGTTGTTTGTTCAGTATAACAGGTGTGAATAGTTTTTTTTTTTTTTTTTTTTTTTTTTTTAAAAAACGAACAGCCACTACCACAGTTAAGGCTCTGGTTGTCATACACTGACTGGGAGAAACGATCAAAGACACTTTAACTCTGTCGAGTCTTTGACAGCCAGCAGTGGAGGGGGTTAAAGTGTGTGCGCCAGAAATTAATGAATGTACCGAATACTTGGCAAGTCACTCTTCCCCAGTGCTATGTAGCTACATGAACATGTAAACTGTCTGAGTTTTGCAGACATTGCTGCAGGGCAGAGGGAATTACACTGTCACACAGAGGATATGGAGCTGCCGTGATATCCTCTTGGCACATAGTTGAAGACCATCCAGGTGGAAATTGGTATGCTCTGCCAAGAGGGAGTGAGGTGGTTGCGTGGGAGGTGCTCATCTGCATCAGCGAGCATCGTCCTTCATATCAACAGTACAGTATGTGGGTCTATCTGTTGTTGCTGTCAAAGACACAAAGGCCTGGTTTGTGGTGTTGGACCTGGAGACAAACGGATTCAAAACTCGTGTCTAGTTGTGCACATCTGTATATTTTTAGGGATTTATAGGGCGTGTGTGCTGTTAGATCTGTTATACTATCTGGGATAGGATCCATTCATTTATTTATGTATTTAATTGTAAAACAATGGAAAAAATATACAAATAGGGTTTTATATTTTCTAGAATCGAAAAGCCTTGAAGCTAATTGTGCACAGCAGATTTACCGTCTGGAGAACTTTAAGCAGCGTTTTTTTTTTTTTTTTTTTTTTATATCAACATGTTTTTGTGTTTGTATTTGCCAACTTTGGTCTGTGTCAGTTTGGCTCAACATTTTCTCTCATTTTCATGTAACAGCTCAGTCATTTAGCTATAAATAATATTTGCTGACTTCTAAGACTATGCATGCACAGCATTACTAACACCTCCTAAAACAGCTGTTAATTTAACTGTCATAAACGTTAACAGATATATAGATGACTGTAAAAAAAAAAAAAAAAGAAGAAGAAAAGAAATGCAGCGCATCAATCATAAATCTCTACACTCATTTGCAAATTAGCACTGAGCCAGATTCTTGCACTTCTGGAGTTCACTGATGGGCACCGTGTATTCAACACATTCATTTCACAATGATCTCATTTTTTCAGAACAATATCAGAAACGGTGTAAAAAAAAATGCTCTGGATTCTGATGGTTACAGATGGTTGTGTTTCACTTCAGCGGGTAAATAGCCCTGACCACCCTGCCTGCAGACACATGGGAAGACTCATTTAATGGCTGGGAAAAAATGGCTACCAGAAATGGAGATGTGACTGACAGGATTTGGAAAACCAGGTGTCTCTCCAGCACCGCAAAGCTTCCTGGATAAGATTAAAGCCGCTGCATTATCTGAAACATTCTTCAAGTGAGATAACACCGTGCTGAACCATACCAGCTACTGAGTGTGTACTCACTGAGTGTGTGAGCCGTGAACCACTTCTCAACATTTCCACTCGCTAAATAGTTTACAAATCTCCTTGTCATGTATGGTTTGATTACAAATAGAAACGTTACTATATTTATCGGGGACTTCGGTGTGGTCGACTTACATGTGTTTTTTGTTTCATTCTAAACATTACGCACGCAGCCCACACACCCACTGGGACCAGAATGTGATCTCGGCCTGGAAAAGCTATTTGTTTTGTTATCAGTCCAAGCGAACCACATGTGTTTCCACATGCTAATTTGTGTTGTCTACAATCTGTCCACATTGTGATCATGTGTCAGTTTTCACGCAGGACGCTGGAAAAGAAGGCATCATTGTTTGGCCCGTACCCGTGCTTACACTTACACTTGCCCGTGCCCTCACTAGGAGGAGCCATACAATAAAACATCTCATCTACCCTGGTGCTTAATTTACCGTAATGTTTTTAATTATAGATTTACACACCACAGGCACATAGATGTAAGTCAACGAGAAGAAAATCAATGAAAAAAGTTCTTTGTCAGTCAACTTGTTTTAGTACTTTTTATTGTTAATCTTCAGGTTCTGTGGTCACAAAGATAGAATGTGATTGTGTTTTTTGCGTCAATTAGAGCATTGTTTCCCAAAGACTGGGTCGCGACCCTCAGGTGGGTCGCACGATTTTTTTTTTTTGGGGGGGTCATCGCCTTATGGATACCTTTTTTGTTGGTTCAATTACTGTTTTTCGTTGTTTTAAACTTAAGCAGTACTAATTGTTGAGTTCACAAATGTTTGTGAATTTTAAAATATTGTTACCCAGAAAAAAAAGATTGGGAAACACTGGACTAGAGTCCCAGCCATCACTGTAGTGGCTTAGTGGTTGAGGAAGCAGACTTGGGTCCGGAAAGCTCCTGGTTCCACCAGCTGCCAAGTTACCACTGAGCTGCTCTGACCAAGGCACCGTCCCCACACACTGCTCCCTAACCCTAACCCTTAAAGCTGCCCACTGTTCACTTTGGTGATGGGTTAAAAGCAGAGGTCACATTTGGTTGTGTGCAATGATGTGTTGTGTCACAATGACAAGTAGTTCACTTTTCAAAGGCAAAACAGGCAGAACAGTAAGGGTACATTATTGGTTCATTATTGGTTTGATCTAGAATGCTGGGCAAAATAATTTATTGTGCAAGAATAAACCTAAACTTTACCATACATTGAAGCTGAAGTGTTAAGAGCCTGGATTAGACAGTGCGGCGGGCCGTATCTGGCCCACGGGCCATAGTTTGCCCATGTCTGATTTAGAGGGTAGTAACTGGAATATTAAAAAATGTAAATTTAAAAAATGACTAAATATATGTACATACAAAGAGCCAGTTTATTTATTCATGTTATATTAAGATGTTAAATAAATCAACACTTGACATAATACAAGTCTCATTAAGCCCCTTGTTAAGAGGCTAAAATCAAAAGTCTTGTCTGTTTGTGGGTCCAGGTTTCTGTCAGTTCATGTGTTTTTCCTCTGCTGCCTCCCAGGCACAAGGGGAAATAGTCACCTGTTTTTAATACCGTACACTTGTACTGTTTGGCAAATGGTAGGTATTTGTTAAGTGCTTTTTTTCGAGCTGGGGATTTTTTTAACGTCATATCTGATAATGGTACCTCTAACTAAGAACAGGAACATAGTGTACTCTGCATACAGAAACAGTTATCTCACAAAAGGTTAAAATTATTATTTTTCCCGATACAAATAGGCTGTGCATCTATGATGGTGAATAACAGACTCTCGTCAATTTAGAGAGTTTTTGTTTTCACAGTTTTAAGAAGGTCCTCGGTGGAAAACTTTAATCTGGTCTGGACCGTGTTCTTCAGTGCATGTCATTGATTTTTGACAGTGATACATCTGTTTATCTGTGATCGTTCAGTGTTTCTGAAGTTGCTTTGACTTGTTGTCATGATAAAACAAAACAACACGTAAGACCTGGTTTCTACCTGCTTTTCTGGCCTCCCTTCAAATTCACATATCCTCTGTTCTTTATACAGTGGAACCTCGAGATACGAGCATAATCCGTTCCAGGACCGAGCTCGTAACTCGAATCATTTTTTCCCAAAGGAAATAATAGAAAGAAAATTAATCAGTTCCAGCCCTCTAAAAAACTCCCTTGTTAGTGCTAATAACAATGGAAGAAGACATTTTTTGAGTGCTACAGAGACTCATCACTATTATGAAGAATAATGCATGAAGTAGAGGGGAAATCACGTAGATGACGCAAACACAATACGGAAGATTCGTGTGAGATGTGTACGGAAGTCGACGAACACGTGAAGTGAACGAGTGAGGTGGCGCGGTTTGCTCCGAGTGCTCGGCCACCTAGCGTCGGTGTCTGTAAGCGTGCTCGTATCACAAATCTTTACTCGTATCTCATAGTAAAAATTTGCTAGAAGGCTTGCACGTCTATCGAAATACTCGTATCTCGAGGTTTCACTGTAATTCCATTTACTCCAGGGGTTCTATTTCTCTTCCATCCTTTAATAGTGGGCTCATCATTTTGTCTCTGATATTTTTTTAAGTCATTTAAAAAAAAAAAAATTAAATGATGCAAACTTCAACATCCCAGATTATACATCAATAATCTTTGAATCCTGAGGACATTAATTAGTAAACACCCCTGTGCTTTTAAAACCACTACCAGAACCTGAGCTGTTGACAAGAGAAAGTGATATCCAACCTCTGTCTCTGTCTTCTTTCCTTTCCTTCTGGAGCTCGAAGTCAGCAATGAAATCAGTCAGTCTTTACGCACAACAGTCACTCCCCAACATCTTAAAACCAAACTGTCCCTGTTCGCTGTTGACTGGACAGTATCAACTCATCCTGTGGGATGTGCGTCATGATCACGCCAGATGACAGACGAATCCCGCGGGCTGTCTGGGCCACATAAGATGCTGTTCCATTGCTTTTCTGATCTGGATGTACCCTAATGTTTTCTAAGAGGAGAATCTAACAAACAACAACAAATAAGACTTATTTTACAACCACATTAAGTGAGTCTTTTTTTGTTTGTTTGTTTGTTTGTTTCATTCACAAAATGCTACAAACAGCTGTAGTTTGATTTTAGATATTTGGAACTTTTTGTGCCCATCTTTAAGATTATGCAACAACTTCCCTTACATTTAAATTCTGACTCCTGCTGAGTCTACTGCTTTTTTTTTCCTCTCACAAACTTGCCCCAGTGGGAACCGTTAGAGGCCATTTTTTAGAGGCTAATGTGGGTGGTGTGAGCAACTCTGCCTCCCTGCTCCTGTGTCCTCGTCTGTCCCTGTCTGGCCTGCCCAACCCCTCCAGCTCCCTCCCGCGGTGTCCTTTCTGAGGGCCAGCTCCTCTGAACCCAAACAACAGTTCCATTTGTTCTGCCAGCGCTGGGAATTCACTCAGCCATCTTTAGCTGCGTTTCTGCCAGCCCTCTAAACCTGTAGACCTTACTCATATGCCAACGCTTTTCTTTTCTTTTCTTTTCTTTTGCTCTGTCTGCCTAAGTTTTAGACTCTGCCAGTTTCTGAGTTGGTGGCGATTGGCAAGCCATCCTGAGAAGGTAGCGTCTGAGTGGCTACGTGACGGCTGCCCCGTTGTTCACTGTAATCAAAGCTGATGCTGCACAGAATAGGATATAATTTACATATGTATGTCTCCAGCTTTATTAAACGGAAAATCTCCTCATGAAAACATACCTTGGTCTGGTAAACTTTATAGATATCTGATACAGTGATATCATTTAGAATTATTTTATTAGATCTGGATGTAATTCCATTATTGTTCTCCCACAAATAAATGTCACGAGGCTTAAAGTGTTTCTTTAATAAAGGCCTCCAGGCTCAGACAGTTCTTATCACCCAGCACTATAAACTCTTATCATTGTCATCACTGGCATTTGTTGTTCCTCTTTGTGGAGTACATTTCTGAGGTTACTTCACCACCTCCTGTTGATTGTTGCTGAGACAGACTTTGCTTTGACAGTTATTACACATTCCTATATTGTGCCTTTGTGTTATCGCGTTTTATATCTGGCCGTTTATAGTTCATCGTAAAGATACATAGATATAAACCTCCGGATGTTCTCTCTTCTTTTTTCTTTCTCACTTGTGTGATCTATGAATGAATCGATACAGTACTGACTTTTTCTTTACGTGTGCAGCCACTGCTCATTGAAAACAAATAGGCCAAAGACCAGACGTGAGTGCCTCATTGCTCAACAGTCTTCCATCGCTCTAGTGAGCAGGAAGGCCGAGTGAGTGAATGTAAACAGTGTCCACACTTCCAGCATGGATCTCGGTGTATCGACCAGAATAGAACCCACATGTAAGATTGCTCACGATGGGCCATAAGTTTTATTATTTCTGTAAATAAATATGGACCATTTATTTAAAGGTGATTTAAAGAAGAATGAACATTCTACGTTAGTTTTCACATTTGTGAATGCGAGCACTCCTGTGGCTGAATGGCTAATGTCTGTCAACTTGACAAACAGGACAACAGGGGAAAGTGGACAAAAAGGCAGGGTTCTGAAGGGCTTCCTCGGCTGAGCGGCGAGGATGAAGAAAGGGGAGTAATCTGCTCTGTCTGGTACATTACCCATGAATGAGGCCTGAGCACGTCAGGGGACTCGTAGAGGATGCACTCTGCCCTTAGAACACAAAGCCAGGCCATGGCCGGTCACTTTGTAAGCACTTAAAACGACCACTTCTGTTTCCACACATCATTCACTTCAGTCATTTATGTGCTTTTATTTTTTTTCTTTTGAGAATGACGTTTTAACAAGTCTTATTTATTTAAATATAACAATCATATCTGAGGCAGCAGCAAAGTTGAAAGTAAAAAAAAACTTTCCAAATCAAATCGCAGAAGTTTTGTTGTTTGAAAGTGAGACACACTTTGTATTACTAACTTTAGTTGGATATTAGTCTGTAAAACTCAAGGACTATCAGCTATCACTTATTACTAAGTTCTTATCTATGGTAGTGGCCAAACACCTTGTAAACAAACCGGACATCTGATCCCCGTGCCCCACCTCTCTCCACTTTTAGAAGCAAGTGGCTCCTTAATGGGGATGTCCTGGCTGGCATGGATGTGTCCAGACTTGTCATTTCAGGCCCCCAAACAACAGGAGCCTTAGCTGTGAATCATAGAGATGTCTTACAAGAAATTTACTCATCATCAAGTAAACCTGGCATTGATATTCGACTCAGTCGTATTCTCGACAACAGTTACCATGTAGGAGATCTGATTATAGCTCTGTGCCCGTTGGCTTACTTTGTGGTTGTGATGTCATCGACATCTTGTCTTCATGACCTCACTGTGCTATGTTTACGGGCCTCAGCATATTCATGGATTCAGTAGGGGGACAGCAGGCTCCGCGTTACTTTGGTCCATGCATTATATCTAAGGAAGGACAGCTGTATATCGATACGATGACACTAGTGTTGACAGGTTTTATAGGTCTCCCCTTAAAGTGTATGATTACAAGGTTTTTACAGCTTTCATTAACTTGACAAAGTTCTTCTCCTCATGTTAAACTCCTCATGTTGAATTTCTCATACGTGTCAATTACATTTATACCATGTTATTGAGATAGTATAGTCATTAATTCATTTTTTTAGGTGTACATAAAGAAAAATGCTAATGCTGCTTTTCTCCATTTACCTTATTAATAAAGGTACATGTTATATATTTGAGTTTTTACTCTCTTTGTAGGGGCTGTACTTGTTGCTGTGTGTTGCATGTAGACCAATCAGAACCTCCAATACTTACAATACGTTTAGTATATGGGTATACTGGTGTCTGTTTTTTTTTTTCAGATGCTTGTTTTGCTGTAAAAACTACAACTTTGTGTCTATAGCCAACAGGTGATACAGGATTTTTTTTTTAATTGGGCAAAATCTTTTATAAATTCTTAGGGTGAAGTACTAAAAAGTTCTGACTGTCTACTGTTAGGGATATAGTTGTGTGCCAGACATTTAAAGTGTCCTCTCAAGCTGGTGGCTTAAACACTGTAAGTGGGACTGGGCCTAAAACACACTTCAGATGGAAGTTAGTTTTACCCCAAATGAAGCGTTTCCAGACTAAAGGTTTGGTGTGCCTTTAGAACATGCTCCCAGACGCTAGAGGTGTTTTGTTGCTCGGTGCAGTGCAACTGCAATAGAGACATTCACTGCAGACAGTATTGTGCAGACTTGGCAGACACCCCCTGAAGCATCTTTTGAAAGAGGTTACCTTGTTTGCCCCTGGAGCTATTTTCGCTCTGCCTTTCTGTCTGGACTCACCAGTCTGTGAAAATGCTCTTCACTAACCTTAATTCCTCTTCTCTCCCTCCCTCTCTCGCTCCCTTCCGTCTAACGCCTGTTGTGACATCACCATGATCAGGGATCCAAAGCAACAGACAACAGTAAAGCAAATTTTGATTATTAAACATTGTTAACATCCTGCATACACTTTCCTAATTACATGGTCCAGTTGCACGGATAGTTCTAGTAGGATTAGTGGAGCCCGGGGCCTTCACCAGAACCTCTGTCCAACAACAGGAAGTTCATGCCAACATTTGACAGGCATTTGATCCGACTGTTTACAGGTTCATGCCCTACTACTGTGATCCATTTAGGCTTAGGCTTTACTTAATTACAAGAGCAAAGAAATGGATTTGAAAGATTTTTGCCACCCTCAAAAAAAAAAAAAAAAAAAAAAAAAAAATGGAGACACAGTCAATAATATAATCACAGAGCGTTTAGTCATTTGTTTATTTCGCTCAGGATCAGAAAAAAGAACAATAAAATGAAAATTGTGAGGTAGAACTGAAAAGTCTTTAGTTTAATTACTGTAGCAAAGTGAAGGCAAGAGCTTTATACTAAAGACATATAATAAAACATGGAAATGGTCCAAGTTGTAACCATATCAAATGTAAAACTAATCCCAGTCCTCACTGTAGCACAAATCTGCTCCCAATCCTAATCCTTACTCCAAACCAGGTCTTGTCTCGCAAAATGTCCTACAAGGACAAAGTGTTCCCAAAAAACATTTCACAAAACATTTTACTTCTGGTACGATTTTATTCAGTGTTAAGTTAAAATAATATTTTCATACAACATCTGACCACATCAACCAGCCCCAGATGAAATCATTTCCTGCCTTTATTTTTTTTTAAACCTAAACAATACCAGGAAACTGTACTTCACACTGGGCCTACTGAGGATCTGCTGGTCTCCAGTGTTGTCACTGCAAAAATCAAAACAATTAAAAGCATCACTTCATGTGAAAGACTTTTCATCGTGACTGACAGTTATTTTTTACTACAGGACCACATGTTTTGTCATGCTTAATATGACAACCGTCTGACTGCTGGGTGCAAATGTAAACAAAACCTCTTCTTCTCTTCCGACCGGAACTGTTTCTCTTCAGTCCTCGAGTGTGTGTGTGTTTAACGCCTCCTAACCCAGGGGCATGGCTCGTTGCGGGATATGTAGAAACCACAGTCCATCTTTATTCATACATGAGTACTAATTTAAAGCTTCACCTTCTGTTGCCTGGCACCATGAAGATGACGGTTGGCTTGTTTTTGTTGTTGTCAGTTCCCAGACTAGAAGACATTTCTGGGAAAAGCCACACAGTTCACCTCCATCATTGTTGAATTAGTAAAACACTCATCTGTCTTTCCATGTAACTTCAAATTACCAAAGCAGTTGAGATTAAATCTTTAAGTCTGAATTACTTTATACATTTTTTTTTTTTTTTGACAAACATGACGTATTATATCAATACTCACTGTTTCTCATGTTTACTCTTGAGTGACTGTGAATGGGAACCATTTGTCTGGGCACATGAATAAGCCCACGACAACCTAATAGGAACTAACAGTGAAATGTTAAAGGTCCCTGATTCAGTATGACTGCTATGACCTTACGTTGGTTTGCATGTAGGAACGGAGACTCAGAGCAGACACCCTCATGGAACACTGTTTTTTTGATTTTATTTTGTTTTGTTTTTTTCACTTTTCCTTTCTTTTTTTGCACAAAGACAGAGTGGATGTGAATCAAGTGGTTTGAGGTGTTAGAGAAGCAGATGTGTCATCACCTCCGGAAGAAGGCAGCAGCAGCTTAGCTTTCTGATGCAAATCTTTAGACGATCCATTTTTTTTTTAGTTTAATCTCTGTCTGTAAGTCTTGATTATAAATTCAAGCAATTTTTTGCTTCGAGATACGAGTAAAGACTTGAGCTTACAGAAACTGACGCTAGGTGGCCGAGCACTCGGAGCAGCCCACGCCGCCTCACTTCACGTGTTCGTCGACTTCCGTACTCATCTCACACGAGTCTTCCGTATTGTGTTTGTGTTATCCACGTGATTTTCTCTTTTCTGTTTTGTGCTTTATTATAATGGAGTTTTTAAGTGGGCCGGAACTGTTTTTTTCTGTTATTTTTTATGGGAAAAAAATCATCTGAGATACGAGCTCGGTGCTGGAACGGATTATGCTCGTATCTCGATGTTCCACTCTTATCGCGTTCATTTCACTTGGAGCTAAAAGTTGTTGTTTTTTTCTTGTACATATGCAAGAGAATGTTTTTTTTTTCTTTGCCAGTTCTGTGAAAGTAACAGTCATTTCCCATGCAGAGATTGGTATTCCAAAATCCCACAGCTCCTACTGAGGCATGTATACATCCGGACAATGGCATGTTTAACGGAAACATTTATGTGCAATAATCACTCTAATGGAGGCCTTTTGAAGTAATGCATGGGCGCTGAGGGCCACTATTGTTTCCTTGACGTGCACTTCAAACACTCAAACTCACACCTCCAGTGGAGTCACTTCACCACAAAGTGTCTCGTTGAGCCGTGTTTTTTCAGCGGTGTTTACATCTGTTAAAGAGATGCAGGTGATACCCCTGTAGTACTGTTCTGTGCAGCCCGAGTCAAATGAACAGACAAACCCAAAGGGTCTAAATAAAGTTAGATGAAAGCAGTGGAAGGACAGCCAAACAATGAAAATGAAAAGCTTTTTGCGCAACCGAACGAAGCGCCGCCGAGTTTTTGGAGCGGCGCCAACTCCCGTAACAATGCTCATCCAGAAAGCTTTGCTTTATCTGCTCTGATATGACTTTAAACTGGCAATATGAGTGAGTTTGACTCCCATCCAAAATGTACTCATTTACTGCCCACGGGAAAAGAGTTAATTTGATCATTTAAATTTGTTAAAGACGCTAGAAAAGAACTCATCCTCACCTCTCTAACTGAATGGTACAAAATCCTTTGAATTTTAAAGACTGCTCCTGGGGCATTTAATTTCCCACCTACATGTAAAAGGTGGGTGAGGTGTTGTGTTTATGATGTTTTCACAGTCTGTGTGAATAGTGAGAATACGGTGGAACCTCAAGATACGAGCGTAATCCGTTCCAGGACTGAACTCATAACTCGAGGTGCTCATATCTTAGATCATTTTTTTCCTATAACAAATAACAGAAAAAAAATGTAATCCGTTCCATCCCTCTGAAAAAAAAAATGTTTTCACATTTGAAGTAACGAGTGGGCTGCTCCGAGTGTTTGGTCAGCTAGCGTCGGTGTCTGTAAACGTGCACGTATCTCGAATCTTTGCTCGTATCTCGAAGCAAATATTTGCTCGAAGGCTTGCTCGTATCTTGAGGTTCTACTGTATGTAAAATAGCACAAGTTCAAGACCTAAGACCTGAGACTTCTCAGCATAGATGCATTTGTAAATGGTAATAAGATCAGGGTGTAATAATATTTTACATAGTGTAGGCATTAGTCTCACCTATCCAATAGTACTAAAGAATGCTTCTTACTCATGCCTTGTCAAAATAAATCACTTCTATGGGCCTGAACTCATCACAGGTCATGACATGGAAGTTGTCTTCTGTGCTGCGATTTTTAAAATGTCAAAAACAAACAAAAAAAAAAACATATATTTATAAATATATATATATACTGCATTCATATATGTATATGTATATATATATATATATATATATACATATATATGTATATATATACATACATATATATATATATACATATATATGTATATATATATATATGTATGTATATATATACATATATATGTATATATATATATATCTGTGTATATGTGTATTTATATACATATATATATACATATATATATACATACATATATATATATATACATATATATGTATATATATATATATCTGTGTATATGTGTATTTATATGTATTTACATATCTGGACTCAGTCATCTTGTCTGGACTCATGCATTTCCACATGCAGAGTGAAAGAAGTAATTGTTGTTAGAAAAGTCAGTAGAACTAACTATTGTAACATCGTTCAAAGTTTCCAAAATGGAGCGTGACTTTTTGATTTTGTGACGCATTTCTTTCCTGGCCGGACAGAGTTCTTACTCACTCGTGGCAGGTGGTAGACAACCAGATGGCTATTCAAATGTTACATCCGATAGACCACTTGCTCTTAGGCTGTGAAACATTTCGGTCGTTGTTAGAGTGCATCATGTGAGGTGCTGCGGCACGTCTTTCACGGCCCAGCAGAGGAAGATGAGAGGAGGTTAAGTGTGTACGGCGCCATGATCTACATAATTGTCAGTACATGATCTGGCAGTTGTAAGTGAAATAGGTGTTATGTAAGAAATGTTTTCAGTGATTATTCATAAAATGACAGGTAACATGATATGTTTTTCTTTTACTATGTTGGATATTCAGCTTTATTTGCCTTGGGGCTTTGGCTGTTATGCACGTAAATAGGTTTAGGATGTAGCGTTTCTTTTGGTAGAAATTACAGAATTATGTTTATGTAAGACCAAGAAAAAAAAAACTGACTCTTTGAGCCTTTAAAGCAAGCCTTCCTTTTTAAAGTGTTTTTAGCCTTAAAATAATGAAAAACACATGGAGGTAAGGCTTGGCTATAAGATTTGTTTCATGTGTTGACCAGAGGTGAGCATGAATCCTATAGATTTTGGAGGTGCATGGTTTAAAATGGGAAATATTTTTATATTTCAGTGGCCACTGACACAACTTTCCTTTTTAAAGTGTTTTTTTTTACTATTATTATTTGTAAAAACCATACTGGATGTGGGGAATAGGTCAAGACGGAAGTAGCTTGTCAACCACTGTCCTCTGTCACATCGTGCACACGATGAACTTGAAGGTCTTGGCACACACTGGGTGGTGGCTGTGCTCACTGACTCATGTCGTGCCCAGTGTCTGAAACTTTCGTCAAACGTCTGGCACATGGTGTGTGTGTCACTGTGGCCTGTGACGCTGGTGCCTCTTCTGCAGAGGCAGCTGATTGGTTCTGTAGCGGATGGGGGCCCAGGTGTGGGCCAATCAGTGAGTCTTCAGAGAGGAAACAACAGTGTGAGCCACTCTGTTACCAAATGGCTAACAACTAACTTGTTAAGGTCACCCTTACAATACCTTACACTTGCGTCATCACCCAGTGGAAATGTCTTATTATTGCCAGCTCATGTAAAATAAACAACAGGAAAGTTTTACATTAGTCACCAGAATATGAAGGTTAAGATATATTTTTGAAGTTTTCTTTTCATCCAGTGCTGGTCTTATAATGGTAAGATTTTATTTTATTTTGAGGAAGTTTCTGGAGTGTTTCAATTATCTATTTTTTTTTTTTTTTTTTTTTTTTTTTGGGATATGCAGCACTCTTTGGAGTTCAGTTAAATTCATATGGCCTTTTTTGTAGAAGATACTTATTCATTGCATCATAATGATTTATATTTTAAAACACCACAAAATATATTGATCATGCTTTTACTGATAAATTAGTACCACTAAAAAACTGAGGAATTGATTCTTTGACAGTGCGGTCAAATAAAGGTCACAGAATGCCTTCTTTAAAAAATGAAGTGCAACACAACGCAAAAGACAATTGCAGTAAAATCATAATATAATTTTGGACAGAAACAAAGCAAGACAGAAAAGTTTATGGTAGTATGGACGTAGTGAAGTAACATTCTAGAAGGTTCCCTATCACAAAGATGCCCTGAGCCCCACTCTTTGGGACAGTCAAGAGAAGAGTTTCCCAGAAACATGGATTTTTTGGTAGATTTTTTTGCCGGACGTTGACTGGCCTGCCTGCAGTCCAGATCTGTCTCCTATAAAACGTTTAAGTCAGTTTAAAGTGCTGGTAAAAACAGGACATATCCCAGAGGCAAGTGTCCTAATCCAAGGGGACAATTTTATACTGCTTTTTTTTTTTTTCTCATCAGATTAACCTACATATAGAAAACAAAATGAGGACCGGATGTTCCAACAATGTTGAGGTTGTTATTGGACAGTCTACCCGACATACTACTGTACCTCCTGCCATAGTTTGGCAGTGCGCGCTGAATGCATGTGCAGCGTGTTACAGCTGCGTCACTGACCTGCTGCGTCTCACACATGCCTATTGTTTACTCAAAGAGCATCTCTGATGCAAACCTGCTGCACGACTGCTACAGTGTTTTATCTGTTCATAATGACGTCACACACCTTGTTTGAATAAAAGGAAGAGCAAAGCAGACACACAAAACTGTTTCTTTTATTTGTTGGTTTGTTTTTTTATCTTCAGTGCACTGACCTTGACTGGAATTAGTACAATTGGTAAATTGTTCTATTTTGTTGTCACTGTTGGAGTGGATGTGCAACAGTTGGCTTTACTTAAATTTTTTTTCTTCCCACAAAACTGAACATGCGACAGTCAGATTTACATTGGAGTTTGGAGCAGAGGAACTCATACAGTGGAGCTTCGAGGTACGAGCATAATCCGTTCCAGGATCAAGGTCGTTACTGGAGGTGCTCGTATCTCGAATCATTTTTTTCCCATAAGAAATAACGGGGAAAAAAATGAATCCGTTCTGGCCCTCTAAAAAAAAATCCCCTTATTAGTGCCAATAACAATGGAAAAAAACATGTTTTTAATTGCTGTAGAGACTCATTACTATTATAATGAATAATGCACGAAGTAGAGAAAAAATCAAGTAAGATAACGCCAACACAATATGGAAGACTCACGGGAGATGCGTACGGAAGTCGACAAAGACGTGAACACGTGAAGTGGCGTGGGCGGCTCCGAGTGCTCGGCCACCTGGCGTCGGTGTCTGTAAGCGTGCTGATACATCTAAAATCTTTACTCGTATCTCGAAGCAAAAATTTGCTTTAATGCTTGCTTGTATCTCTAAAAACTCGTATGTCCAGACACTTGTATCTCGAGGTTCCACTGTATTTTGAAATGAAATACATTTTAATGTCAGGTATAATCAAGACATGGTTTAAATCCACTGTATACAGCAAGTAAAAATACAGTTAAAAAGAGAGTAATTTTCCAAATCTGTCCCTTATCTTAATATCTTAATATTGTAGGAACCATCTGGTCAGGCCAATGTTGTGTTTTGTTTCGTTTTTAAAGGTAACAAAGAAAAATCCTGCAAATCACTGACCGGAATATGATTCTAGTTATTTATGTAGTTGCATGTTTTTATAAGACTGGAACAGTCGTAGTTGTTTGCACGTCACCTGTTTAGATGTCACACGTCAGTTTGTGTTTTCATGTTTTTAACTGAAAGGAAAAAGTTAGTAATACCTCGATGTTGGCAGGAAGGCGTGTTTGCTCATCTCATCTCGTCCATTAACACTGACGAAAGTGATGCTGTGCCTCTCTGTTGTTTTGGCCTGCCTTTTTATTTTTCACATACCTCATCGCTGGCATAAGCTCTGGTCAGTGATTACTCATTAGAGCAGCCGTCTGTGAGCTATATCTTCTCTTAGTCTTTTCATCTAGAATTAATCATCTGTAGTAAGTGTTCAGACACACCGGGCAATCAATAAGGAACTGCTGCAGCCTCGTCAAATGATTCAGCAGATGTCTGTTTTTCTCCAGGAGGTGGCTTTTGCCTTAGGGGAATTAAGTAATGTTGCAAAATTAGAAGGGAGCCAATTTCATCCTTCTCCTTCTCTCTGCAGAATAATCATTAAGTGAACTTCCAAAAGGGCGCGTCGCCAGTCTTGTAAAGAATGAGATCATACTGCAATGTCAAATAATTATAAAAATTGAGACTAATGAAAACGGCAAAATTGAGTGCAGTCAGCGTTTCAAACAGACATTTATTTTGTTAATTTTCCATTAAAACATTTCTTCGAGATTTTTCCTGTGAAGATTAATGTGTTTTACAGCTGAAACGTTTTGCACCAGTGTCGGTGCTTCACAGACCAGTACGGAGCTGTCATGTTATGGAAGTGGAGTAATGGGAGACAGCAGTGTGGGAAGATGAACGTTATAACAATTTTCAAATTGTAGGAAAAACGTTTTATTTAGTCGAAGACTTGTGAAAATACTGACATTTTTTAAAATGTTAAAATATTTTGATTCTGCGTGAGCAGACGACACTAATGCAAGTACTGGGCTGTAGAACGGGGTT
>NC_024328.1:9648574-9648957 GCF_000523025.1 Cynoglossus semilaevis | reverse complement strand
CAGCAGGAAGGCCGACCTACAGAGTGGGAGGTGGGTCAGGTGCTGTGACTTTTTTACTCCTCCACATGCCGACCTTGACAGTTCGGCCACAGCCATGACTGCAGAGTCTCTGCCGTTTCTCCCCCCTCTTCGCTGTCTCCTTTTCCTCCCCTCCGCTCTCTCCCTTCCTCCTCCATTCCCTCTGTCACTGCTCGTCCATAGTAAGAATAGCCTCTCGGCTGTGGCAGCCGAAATGCACCACCACCTCTCTGCTGCGGCAGCACACACACACACACACACACCCCCGCTTACCTCACGTCTGCTCTTTTCCCAGACAAGCGGGTTTAAAAAGTCAACTGCGTATTGAGCGTCTAGACTGAAGCTGGTCAGCAACCAGCCCTCCC
>NC_024328.1:9631082-9648565 GCF_000523025.1 Cynoglossus semilaevis | reverse complement strand
CCTCCGCCCCCAGCATGTGAGTTGCTGGCTACAGTGGAAAAAAAGGGATGAGGAGCAGGTGACCTTGCTGAGCTCTGTCCCTCATTTCTAGCCGAGCGGCAAATGATTGCATGACCATGTCATTCAGACAAAATGACCGTAACGTCATGTTATTTAATGGCAGACACGCTCAACTCAAGTAGGGGCCTGGACTAGTAGACAGGATGTGAGTATTTGTGAAACATTTGGTAAATATTCATTTGCCAGTAATCTGAATATCAAAATATGGATTATTTCCATATTTGTGTATTATTATTATTATTATTATTGAACTAGGAAAAAAAAAACATGACTTTTTTTTATAACTGTATGCACATGTCTGGGGTCAGTCTGCTGCTTTACGAAGTGTTGACCTCCTGAACGCATCCAGAATCATAAAGAATTTCCACTCTGGCTCTTTCTCTTTTGATCTCCACTTTTTACGGGTCAGTTTTACCTTCCTGTTTGGTAAAGCCAGTAGCCACTCTTCACATATGAACGTATATGTTTATTTTAATCCAGAAGTGAACGCAGTTAGATCAACAGACAGAAACGGAATACACTTTGTGGCATTACACAGCTCTCAGGTTTTATTAGCGCTGGAAAGAAACACCACACTGTTGCTGCTGCTGTGTTATTTGCTTTGCTGTTTATAGTGAAGATGAAATTCTATATTTTCTTCCATGGCAGTTTTACACCCAGTGTTTCTGAATGGACAGACTGCAGCGTTTCCATCATCAGATGGTGAAAGTGTTTCTTTCTACACTTCTGCTCTGGGTTGATGAGGTGTACTGTATGGCACCTCCAAAAGTGAGATTCCGTGTAAAACCGCACGTGTTGGTTTTAAGAGGTGTTTGTAGTCAGGCAGTGACCACGCCATGTGTTTTTTAGATGACAAGAAATTTACAGCCCTCAGCTTTATTTGGCTCGTATTTATAATTCAAAACTCAGCCTCTGTTGTGGACTTAAGACATTTGGAGTCTCGGCTCTTTATTTCATTCTTGGATGAGTTATTACATTCTGGAGAATTATTACATTTCCTCTCAGTGTGAAGTCAGTTGTTATTGAAGCTCATGTGATCAACCGCTCAGCTATCCTGTAAAAATCTGGGAAACACTGACATTCCCAATATGGAGTCGGATAATGAAACAAAAATCAACAAAGTGTTGTTGTTTCATTTTACTTTTATGGAAGAATGCGAAAAGTCAAAGTGACTTGTTTCGGCACAAAGAATAGATTCATCATTTTATGGGACACAACTGATCATTTCTGGTTAAATTGTATAATGTTCAAAACAAACACCTTGATACATCCAAATTTATATTTTTGTTGTTGTTGGTTTTATTAAATCTTTATCTAGGGATTATAACTTCATGAGTATTAACCCTTTCATGCATGACGGTCACTACAGTGGACAGCTATTAAAATGTCATTTTCTATAAGAATAGGTTTTGACGGCAGTGTTGCATATAAGCCTCTACAGTGGATTCTCAGGCGTCCACTGTAGAGGCTTATATGCAACACTGCCATCAAAACCTATTCTTATCATAGAAAATGACATTTTAATAGCTGTCCACCGTAGTGACCGTCATGCATGAAAGGGTTAAATAATAAAAAAAAATACAACATAATTTAAAACAACTTTTGATATTTTGGTTGTGTTTTTTATCACAAAAGTTTTGAACACAAACATGATGCAACTGTTTTAATGAAGAAAATATTGTAGTTCAGGAGACACAGTGGTTTGGTCTAGTGCTGTGTTTCCCAAACTTTTTTTTTCTGCGGACTGGATATTTCAAAAGTCACAAACCTTTGCGACCCAAGTCAATAGATTATTCGTAAACTCGTAGGAAACATGACACAAGACAAACCAAAAAAAAAAAAACCCAAACTCTTGCGATCCACCTCAGCGCCCCGACCCAGTCTTTGAGAAACAATGGTCCAGTGATAGTAAACTTCCTGGAACACACTGAGCGTCCCTGAGCAAGATACCATACTGTACCCACAAATGCTCCTGAAGTCCCGTCAGTGAATCTTGTAGAGTGTGCACTGCCTTAAGTTGGACCGACAGACAGAAAAGTACTATAAATGTAGTTAAGTCCAGATGTTTTCACTGCAAAAGGACTCTTCAAATGTCAAACCACTTTTGGTTGCACTGTAGCAAACATTTTCAGGCAGCTATTAACCTCTGCATGTGTGGTGTGTGAGTGATTTTACAAACTGGAGACCGTCAGTGCCAGGAGAAATCTCCCAGATGTGTACACAGGGCTTCAACCGTCCTACCTTTGGAGATGTTGGTAGAAAAAAAAAAAAAAAAAAAACTCTTAAGCTTTGCATATTGATTACCCTCCAGAGACTGTACACTACATCACTGTATTGCAATATGTGAAGTTACTTAGAAACTTCTGGGTTCTTTGATGGTTTATCCCTCTCCCATCTTTGTCCTGCTATTCCAGGCCTCCCACCCACCTTTATGTCTGTTATCCCCCCTACACCCCCCCACCCCTTTCCCACCCATACAGCCTTTCTCATCCTGTCATCCTTGGGCCGGTGGTCTGTCCCTGTGGGAGGTTAAGGGGCATCGTGGGTGAGAGGGCAGTCGGCAGGTTGTGCGAGCACCACACTCCTCTTTTCCCACAGCTTGCGTCAGATAATGCTGAACCCTGACCCTGCTCGGTCCTCACTTTCAAAAATCAGAGTGGGACTCAATTCAGCCAGACAGACCCTATTCAGGACTGAACTTTCCATTGGTGGAGAAAAGAATCCCCCCATCACAATTGTAGTCGGTGCCCTTCCTTTGTCTGCTGGTCAAGCGGGGTCGGACGACCGGCCGCCACTAGCCAGGACAAGACTTCCGAAAAGCCTATTCAGCATATGATTTGACCCCCAGGGTCCACTCCTGACTCACAGGGATCAAACACTGGGAATCCCGAAGGGGGGGTGAGGGGGGGCGGCGGGGTCTTCCATAGAAGTTATCATCCATTGAAACTTACCCTTTTCAAAACACCCAAAAAGTGACTAGGATGATTTCTTTTTTTTTTTCTTTTTTTTTTTTTTTTACTTTTTAAAGACAGTATGGCAGTGTTTAAAGAAAAGAAGCTTGATCTGGGCTCCATGGAAGTGATTAGGAGAGACTTCTGTTTCAGTCTGCTTTGTTCTTTCTTCCGAAATACCTTGATGCTTGTTATTAAGTTTATGCCATTAGCCGAAACAGAATGCGCACATGGGGCAGCTTTCATTCTTGACAGTTGTGGTATGAAACATCTCAGTGTTGTGGGTGAGGCAGCTGGTGCTTGGGCTGTGCATTGGCTGTGTAACCTCCGATTCCCTGGTAATGATTAAAGCTCGTCAGGAGCAGCTTTGTCATGGAGGCAATTAATAGTGCATAAAAATAATTACATTACTGAAGTACATGAAATGTCATTTTTGGTGCTGCGGGCACTAGGCATGATAACCCGGCGTATACCGAGCAGAAAGTACGTAAAGAGATGACTTATGTGTGGATTTAATAAAATTCACATTCATGGAGTGATTTAGTGTGAATTAGAGCCAGACTAGAAACAGCTGGAGAAGGTGCGTGTAATGTGAGTTTTATGTTCTGTCCAAACAAACTGTGTTCCCATATTTCTCTTTGTGTTCTCATTAGTCTCTTTGTTTTCTTATTAGTATTTGGTGTCTTGGTCTGTTATCTATACTGTAAGAAACATCTGTGTGATTAATTAACCGGACAAACACAAACGTATACTTGCGCAGACACGTGAGGACGAGGTCGTGATTACGGATAGATGAAGGCATGCAAGGCAAAAAAAAAAAGACAATAAAATCCAGGAACCTTGAATTTCAAATATGATTGTCCCATGGTATGTGTGTTTTTAAGTAATAGCGGGTGAATGAGTCTGCGTGTGCGCATACGCATGTGTGTGCATGCGTGCAGACCCCATCTCGACTTGACGCATGGTTTAAATCTTTTGCAGAGGGGGAGCACTTTGATTGTAATGCCGCGTGCTGTGTGCTGAAGCGGGGGCCTGTTGCAGCTTTCAGCCTGGTCAACTGTCAGGACTGGAGCGTGAAAAAGGGCCTCAGAGTGAAAGGGGTGGAGGGTCCCCACTAGGGGGGTCTGAGAGGAGGAGGGAGGGCTGGTGACAGACCTCCTGGGCTTAGAGGGCCCTCTGTGTGGGCTGCTTCTGCAACCCAGCCCTTTTCACAACATGGAGGGCGGGCTCAAGGGAAGGTGGTGGCATATCGGCCCCTGCGGCAGTTAGCATGGGCAGGACGCCAGCTCACCCGTTCAAGTTCCACCGACCAGATGTTCCTTGTCAGGGAGCTCTTGGCCTTTAATAAATTGAGTTACTGTAAATCTGTTATAAAGCAAGACAAACACGAATTCCCTCCACCCTGCTCCCCGACCTGCGACTTTTCTCTCATCTGAAAAATTCTGCCCTCACAGACTATTCTTAGTGTCCTTTAGGTCAACCCCTGGGGAAGGGGCCATGTCCCGGCTACTGAACCTGCCAGTCATTTTCCACACTACACGAGAGGACGGATGTTTTCCTTCCCCTTTGCCCCCAACCTGCACTCTAACTATAGAAAATGTCAGTCATGCCTCTAGACTGTAACAACATTAGGTTCCTGACCTTCAGTTCTTGATCTCTTTCAGGAACCTGACCCAAAGTGAACTGTATTTTGAGATGACGAGTATAACACAACCACATGAAACTGCTTGTAAACTTTAAGCACATTTTACTCGCAGCCATCCCATCTATGGCAGATAAATGTCACAAACTGAAGTCGCTTTTTCAAGAGGAGAATTATGCAACTATTTTTACCTACTCTTTACAAGTTCCCCTACCAACAGGAGCTACTGAATATTTAGTGAGTAAATCCTAGGTTCCGGAGTTAAGTTTGTTGACAAATTATTGCAGTTTTATGTAACTCCAATCACATAAAAATGTAATTTTAGATACTAGTGTTTGCCCATTTGAACTCACGCCCATCACATCCCAATATACATCGTATTCTGAGACATGTATTATCAGTATTTTTTCATGCTGATAATCAAATTGTACTTAACTCTGCACCTTTCTACACCTCACTTCTTGGAGTTGTACTGTTACACCCCTTTGGGTCTACCTTCTTTTGTTAAACCATTCCACAGAAGAAAGAAAAAAAAACATGCATACCTGATTTGATCTGTTTCTATGAACGTTGTATAACTTTATGTTTTGGGAAAGTCCTGAAGATTTTCCCTCAAAGTATATTTGAACGTGTGTTTTGACTCACCGACTGCGTCTGCTGCTGTAACTATCAGATGTGAGACACTAGTCTTTTATCATGCAGGAATTTACAGAGAAGATCTACCCATTGTCCCAATGAAAATATTATCAGGAACATCTTTTAGATGTGTTTTCAGAATTGCACTCTATATGGAAAGGACATTATCACTGTGTAGACTCTGGAGTGCACTAGCATTGTTCCAAAGAGCTCACCGAAAGGGTTGGCAAGAATGTCCCCAGTGCAGTCTGTGCTTAGATTTACAGTACCTCCGAGGATGCCTCTGATCTGGCAGTGGTCAGTTGGCTTTGAAGAGAACTGTTCCGCAAGTGAATCACTTTGAACCTGCACTGAGCTGAGCCTCGGGGAGTCCCGTGGTCCCCTGAGTGGAACAGGACAGTAAATCTAAAAGCAGCTCACTTTTTTTGCACTGTGACATGGGGACTCGAGTCTTAATTTGATGTCTGCTGAATCTTCTGTTTCAACGGTATTACAGCTATGGCTAAGTTTCAGGGTGGCCTCGGTGCTTTTATGTGCTGACTAGGCCTGGGATGTCCATATCTTTTCTGTCTTCCGCCTCTTCACTCTGGATGCTTGACTTTAGGGCTTTTAGTACTATGGTTTTAAGATCCAGCATTTTTTTTCTAAATAATATTTAATTCCACAATTGCTGTAGTGTTCTATATGGGCCACAGATGTATTAGCTACAGCTACTGACTTTTATATATTGAGGTCTTGAAACATACTGGGTATTTATGATTGGTTGTTACTCCAAAAAAAAAAAAATCAAAATGACATTGAATCAAATTTGTTTTTTTAAGACAATAAAGATATTCTAGGTTAGCACTTTCCAGTCTCGGGTTGTTGCAAATATTGGAAATATCCTTCAAAGTAATACAATAAGTGATACAGACACAAACATGTGGTAGCATTAGGAATGTGCACTATACTGAGTTCAAGATGCTTAATATTATGGAAAAAACCTTTCTAACAAGAAAGAAGTGTGGAAACCTCATGTAATACTTTATCAAATCTGTTTTCAGCATTTAGCAGATTTCCAGCCATAAAGGGGAACAAAGAATTGGGATTGAGAAGGAAAGATATGACCTGAAGCCACAAAAGTCTGCAGCTGGACCCTAGTCATGGTGTTGGATATGACGCGCACCATAATCAATGGAACTATTTCAAACCAAACTATTTCACTCCCTTTAGTGAATTATTTCAATTACTGCTATCAAAGTTGTTTTTTGCGTTGTTTACGACTTGACAACAAAGGCAGGAACCTGATGTTAGTTTAACCTATGGCTGATCACAAATATTTTATTCAGTAAAATCCATTAAACGATTACATTACAGGGCATGTCATGTAAAAAAGAAAAAAGAAATCAGAAAAATATTTTTGACTGGCTGGTGTTTTGGAAGATTGAAAAAGGAAAAATGCATATTGGATTCATCTGATCCTGAAAGAAAATCTGTTTTTTTTTTTTCCCCTAACGTCTCAAAGATCATTCAGCAGATTAAATCAAATTAAACCTTGAACCTATTGTGATTAAACAGACTTTTTATTTAAATAAAGATACAAACCTGTGGCATTACAACTGTTATTGTCTTCAAATAGGTTGAGGGCCCTTTATTTACTGACCAGTGTGCTGTTTCATTTGACACCTCTGTCTCTCGCTCACTGTTTGTGGTGCAGTGTTTGTTTTTTCACGGGCTTCCCAAATGTTCCTCTCTTGGGGACCTCCAGGTTCTAATGCCTTTAAAGCTCCTTAACTAAGCTGGAAAAGCAAACAGAGTCATATCTATTATATGGTAAGTAGATCTCCCATTACCAAGCCATTCCGACACAGTTGCCGGCGCAGGTCACTTTTGAAGTGACTGATACCTTCATAGGGGCCAACGTGTCAGGAAAGTGTAATGGATTGTCTTGGATATTTGAGTATGCCACTTTCTCTAGTTCAGAGATCCCTTTAATGCGTCCCTTTTCAGGTATGTAGCAAAACCATGTGGTCGGGGTTTCACACATGACAGTTGGTCTGTTTACATGACCTCTGAGGAAAGTTGAAGAAACTTTTTTTTTTTTTTTTTTTTTTTTTAAACATTGAATTGAGTTCTCATAGTCAGACTAACACATCTTTATAATGTAAGGTCACGCCTACACTTCTTACACACGCTGCCTTTGGACCCCAAAGGGTGTAAAGTTGTTGGCACAGTCTAGTAGTGTCTTTTGGAAGTAATGTAAGGGAATAGTTGTGGACTATGCTTGACCTGGTCAGCCAGGACAAAGCGCTTATTTACGTACAATAACGCTTGCCCACTACCAGCAGGCTCTGGGTTTGATGTCACCAAATCCCAGGTTGGTTTGCGTCAAGGGAAACATTTGCTGTGGTCATTTCATCCTTAGAGCTTTAAAAGTATATAACTATTCTGTTGTTGTAGTTGTGATTCTCAAAGACATTTCACCACCAAATTTCACATTTCACCACGAAAAGGCCTCTTTGATTGAACCTGACGGATAAAACTAGTTAGCCTCAGTGGTTGGAATACCAGATTTTGTTTTTGTTTACCAATTCTTTTCACAATCTTTACAACTTCAACATTTTCATTTATGGGGCTGGAATGGCAATTATTATTATTATTGTTATTATTATTATTATTATTATTTTTATTATTATTAATTATTTATTTATTTTTTATTTATATTATTATTATTATTAACAGTGTTGTAAATTCTCTATAATTCTCTAAAAGAGTTTTTTTTTTGTTTGGGTCGTCTCACATCATGTTTCCCAGGAGTTTACCAATAATGTCTGTTGACTTTGGGACGTGAAGTCTGTAACTTTTAAAATATGGGTCCCCAAAAAAAAAAAGGTTTAGGAAACACTGGTCTACACCACAGTCAAGTGATTTAGAGGCAACAGTCAAGTAATCTTCAAATCTTCTACATCAACAAAAATCTTGGCTCTGGTCCAGCTACACTGGCCACGTCTTCACCTTCAAAAAGCTCATGATATTTTAGTATTAACCTATGTTTTGAAAAAAGTTGAATTATGTTAAAGCTCTTTTCTAAAATGCAGCATATCCAAAGATGTGAATGACCATTTCCCCCGGCCTCACTATTGGTGACTGGAACCACATGTGCTTTCAATCCCAGTGAAACCCTCAAGGTTGAAATCATTATTTCTTCAATGAGTTAATTACTTATCCTTGGTCCACAGAGAAGCTAAGCTAGTTGCCTGTAGACAAGAAATGTTTAAAAGACGACTTATCTGTACAAACATTTTTTTTTATCAGCATTTGTTTATGTTTGGGCTTTTTTTTTTTAACATGGCTCAAAGGCAACGTCTTCTCTAGTGAACATTTCCTGCTCTTTTCTTTGTGATCTTATTACTTAAACAGGAAGAAATTATTACTATTATTTGATATCATCAAATATGCCTATCGATATTTTTCTCAGGCGTTTGGATCCCGGGGCAAGAGTGAGAGCCAGATTTGACAAAAAGCTCGCCTTAGATGAGAAGCTGAGAGTTGACAGCACAGGTCATTTAACTTTCTTTGACGATACAGATCAGCAGCAGGAGTTTATCCAGCAAACCTACGTCTGTTCCATCTGGCTTTGCTGTTAACTTCTGCAAAGAATGCTGAAGCTAACTTAAGATTTCCCCAAAATGTGTGCATAGTCCAGGTTTGTTGAAGCGTGGCAAGTCTTTTTTATCTCAACAATCCTGTACACGTCATGCCTACCCAACACAAACTTTTCACATGGACTTCTTCCTTCAGCTTCAACAGTAAATGATAGTTTATTTAAACTGCAAATTAAACAATTCAGACATTATTCAACATGAACGCTGTTATTCATTTATTTTATTTTTTTTAGCAATTTAATTAAGTGTTGTCTGTGAGCGTTTAACATCCTAACAAAGCTGTAGCTGCGGCATCAGTCGGTGCAGCCTGAAGTCAAAGCTAAGTAACACAACCTACCTTTTAATTACACCGGCTGCTTCACCTGACCCGTAGAATAGGGTTTCAAGTTCAAATGAGAATTTTTTTATTGTTGTCTGGCTTTGGCCGATAGCCAGGCTGCTTGCAGTAGCCATGTTGCAATCTGTTATTTGCGTCAGCAGTGTCAGCAGACGTATCACTGAGAGTGCATGCGGTGCTTTGATAAGCTATCTGTTTCCACTTTAGATGATTGTTGCATAGATGGTTTTTCATCCTTGGAGCTTTGAAATTCTTTCCTTTTTTTTTTTTCCTCCCGCCTCTACCCCTCCTCCCCTTCGCATCTGCCCGGTGTGACAGCCATCAACATGTTGAATCTTAAGGTTGAACACAAATTAATCCAAAGTGTGTATATCTCATATCTAATCACTGGGCTCCTTGACAGACTGGCAGTCTGTTCTTCTTGGACTGCCTATAGGTGTGAATGTGAGCATGAGGTTGTTTCATGGCGTTTGTGTGGTATCTCAGTGGGAGAATGGGAACCTGTTGCATGCTGGGAGAAGATGCACGCCAAGCTATGAACCTTGTTTTTACTCCACTTCCTGTCTTTAGAATCATCCGCTTTTAACATGTGATCCCAGGTGTCAACATCGTGTACGGTCTTTTCGTGACCGTCAACAGGAGCAACAACCGACGTGCACTCTTTCACCTGGAACTCTGTAATGAAGCAACTCTTTTGGTTGCTTTTTTTTTTTTTTTTTCTAAATCGTGAAGAAATGTTACTTGTTTCTCTTCATGCTCAGTTTTTTTTTTAGTCAGCTGCTTCATTACCTCATCCTCTTTCAATCACTTTTAAGCTTTTTGACATTAAGATATAATTTCACAGCTCATTAAGTAGAATTTTCATATTTCTGTAAGTGCCTTAAAAAAAAGATAGAACTGCAAATAATTTTTCTTAAAAACGTTTTGACCTCTTGTCTTTGTTCAAAAAACATGTAGGTATTTGAATTGCTGACACTTTTAAATTTAATATTCCTCACAAAAACGGTTATAAAGGGGGCGTTTGTTTTGTATCACTAGAGTTTGCTGTAGAACTGCACAGTACTGCAGTACTTGGACTCCCTGTCCTGGTATCGCAACTTTATTCGAAATAACTTTTTTTTTCCACTCAGATCAGTTTTCACTGCTACACAGATGAACCGAAATCCTATATCATAATTAAAGATATATAATGACAACGTTAAAGCATCAAAACTTTCCAGCTGCACTTCACTACAAACGTTAGCATGTAGGTGAGCAGGTGAGAGAGAGTTCAGGTTTTAAAGTACTTGAAGTACTCAGATATACTACTTCTAAATGCTAATAAAAAGGGAATGTAAGAAAGTGTTGTCCGTTCTCTTGCCCCACAGTAATAAGGTCAGCAGGTTGCCGGTTTGATTACTGATCTTACTGTGTGGAGTATGGCATTGTTATCCAGGTCCACTCTGGTTTCCTGCAACGGTCCAAAAGCCTGAAGATTATGGTTATTATGTGGTTGGATGTGGTTCTATAGTGTAGCGATAAGCACCAAAGACTGGGTCGCGACTCTCAGATGGGTCGCAAGAAATTTTTTTTGCGGGGGGGGTTGGTCATCTTGCATCATGTTTCCCAGGAGTTCACGAATAAATTCTTGGGTCGTGAAGGTTTGTGACTTTTCTGAATTTTGGGAAACACTGAGTTAGCACACCTGCCTCAGAAGCGAGAGCAGAGAGTCCTGGGTTCGATTCCCAGAAGAACCACATGCTTGATAACCTTAAACCTCCTCTGTAAGTCGCTTTGAAAAGCCTCAGGAAAGTCCTCACAGAGACAGAACAAGTCAATACAACCGTCAACGTTTTAACAGCTCTACCGTCTGCATCAGACCTGTTAGCAATTTTTGTATAAGTTGCTTTCTCCCATGCATAAGGCACAGTCCCCTCGCACTGTATGACCCAGGAGAAGCCAGACGGGCTGACCCACCGGTCATCCCAGCAGCCATCTGCCAACTGCCTCACGCAAATTCCTTAAGCTAGAATAAGTGTGCTTAGAGGAGTTAATCTGGGAGAAACTGGTTTGGGCCACAATGTGGACTGACAGAAACGACCGGACCAACAGATTACGTGGTTTCCTGTACTTTGGATTCTTCAATGTCACCGTCGTGGGTGTTTTCGTGAACGCTTGGCTGCAGAGCGGTGCTGAAAACTTTATAAGTGAGCGTGTGTCGTGGGTGAGATCAGTTGTCCGTCACACCGTCAGATGCCTCTGGGTGCCGTCTGTTGTCCGGTGAGGGGCGGGGAGAGAAGCTCGAGCCTTGTCTGCGCTCTCACAGAGGTCACTGCTGGCCCTTTGATTGTCTGCCAGTGCAGAGGACAGAGTCTTCCAGAAGAGGGCCTGGGCTACTGGCAGACGAGTGAGCCAGACAGGCAGCCAGCCGCATCGTCTGCAGTCCAGGTCTGGGGCTAGAGCCCGGACTAGGACGGTCTCGAGTTACCCAGACAGATTTGTTAACACTGTTTGGGTCCGCTCGGCTTTCGAGGCCGGCCTCCGAGCCAAACGCGGCCCGAGGTGACTTAATCTGTCATTAAACTCGCATTATACTCGGACAGAGACTCCGTTCCGAGGGGCAGAGACGACGGCGCTCGCTCTCCCACTCACTGGCATGGCTGGCTGGATATGAGCAGACACAAAGAATAACCCCCCCGCCTCCTCCTCCTACACCTCCTCCCTCACCCATCCTCCCCATCCTCTTCATGCCACACACCATGGCACAGCTAGACAGCGCTGCACGGTCTAGACAAAAGCAATTTCACTCAAAGTTGAAGAGTCATTTGCCTGTGTGACGGGCAGCCGCGTGGATTCGTCGGTGTCTTTACATGGAGCTCACATCTATCTGTCTCCCCGAGTCGCTCGTGTTGCTCTGGAGAAGACTGAGCAACATGAGAATCATTTGGAGAATTTGTTCAGCCTAGTAAAACTATGCAGCCCTGCTCCTTCAACACTGAACAGATGGTGATGAAAGCCTTATTTTTTTTATTATTTTTTTTGCAAAATTGTGTTTTAAATGTTTGACTTTAAACAAATTTAAAAGCAGATTAAAATGATTTGTAGCAAAAAAAAAAGTTCGTCTTTCGGCTATCTCAACGAGAAGGCTTTAAGATGGTGTTAAAAAATAAAAAAAATAACAGAAATATTTTTTACTTCCTTATTTTGATGATTTGTGACACTCGAACAACGTCAGTCTTGTCTGAACTGGACATCCACACACATTTGGTTTAAAGTTTTCTGTGTCACATTTTCACCTCATTCGTCTTTGACCTCCCCATCAGACTACGACTACAACTCTGACTCCGACTCAGACTCCGACTCCGACTCTGATTACGACTCAGACTCCGACTCTGACTCCGACTCTGACTCAGACTCTGACTCTGACTCCGACTCTGATTCCGACTCTGACTCCGACTCCGATTCCGACTCCGACTCCGACTCTGACTCCGACTCTGACTCAGACTCCAACTCTGATTCCGACTCTGACTCTGACTCCGACTCAGACTCCCACTCCGACTCCTACCCAGACTCAGACTCTGATTCCGACTCATACTCAAATACCAAACTGTAATACTGTAGTTCTATAACCGTGGTTTTTGACTGATGAACTGGTTAAAATGATTAAAAAAATACAACTCTGATTCCGACTCTGACTCTAGTCAGGATGGACCAGAAACAAACCTGGTAGTGGAGTGTCACCAACAAAATATTCGTTGTATCAACAGAGGCATGCTTGAAAAACTATCGATTCCGACTCT
This sequence comes from Cynoglossus semilaevis, assembly GCF_000523025.1. Lineage (NCBI taxonomy): Eukaryota > Metazoa > Chordata > Actinopteri > Pleuronectiformes > Cynoglossidae > Cynoglossus > Cynoglossus semilaevis. Next base: position 9,635,516 of record NC_024328.1, on the reverse strand, counting down.
GATTCCTACTCTGACTCCGGCTCCGACTCAGACTCTGACTCTGACTCCGACTCCGACTCTGATTCCGACTCAGACCCTGACTCTGACTCCGACTCTGACTCAGACTCAGAGAGGGAGATAGCTGAACTCTGTTCACATCAGGCAGACCAAATTGCTTCCATTAGTCTCTGCCTGAAAATGTCAGAGCCTCTAACAACCTGCAGGACCTTCAGAGGAGGTCCAAGTCTTTGTTTCTCTCTATGGAGGTTTGTTTTTTAACCTAACAGCTGGTTCTGCTTCTGCCCCTCGTCCTCACCGACCCCCATGTCAACAGCTCTCAGAGGCGGAGGAGGAACATTTCCACCTTATCATCAGAAACTGGGGCCAAACCCGCCTGACGACCTCCCATCACCTCAGACCTGATGATTCTTACTCTGCCTGTCGTCATGTGAAGCTGTTTTATTTCTTCTGCAGATCTGTGTGTGTGTGTGTGTGTGTGTGTTCATGCGTCTGGGTTTTTGTGTATTTCTAAATGATCATGTCACATTGTGCATGGAAAACTACTTGTAGTGAGGACAGGAAATATACACATCGTACACATGGATTCTTTTTTTTTTTTTTCTCCTTTTTTTAAGTTCCCCGGCCTGAGAGGATGAGGAGCCTGGTAACTGTGATCTGCTCTGTGATCTCCTATAAGCAGGACTTTTTTTTTTTTTTTTTTGCACTTTGGTTGGAGTTGAAATCCACGATGACAGGCTTCATTATCACTTCAAATCTGAAAAAGAAGCGTTGAACGCAGCTCAGCTGGAGCATTGTTTTAGAAAAACATCAACACTAGCACATCTACTGAGATGATTGTTTTTATTACAGTGGGGGTGTGTGGGGGGGGGGCACTTTGATGAAATGCAGTTCTGCTGAAAAATACAACTGCTGATACTTAAGTCATTTTTTTTTCTCATGGATGATGTAGGTTCAGCTTCACTGTTTCTACTCTGTGTGTCAGAGCTGCGGCTGCTGCGGCGGCTGTCGGATCAACTGGTGAATTAATCTACAAGTATTTTTATTTGGCCACTCGGCATTTTGAATGTCGGAAAAAAAAAACTTTTATGATTCAATAAACATTAATATGCGTTAAATGACTTTTTCTCCTCTTTGTTACTGTAAACTCAAGACATTATTTTTTAGTAATGTCTCTTTTCTGACTTTTTATTTTATTTTTGGACTGTGATTAATCGTGATTAATCCACAGCTAAAAAAAAAATTGTCAGACCAATAATATATATATATAAATATATGTGTGTGTTTGTTTGTCTATGTGTGCAAGGGTATATATTTACCTGGATATCATTGTTGCTATTAGCTCAAAAATATATATTTTTATATATGTGTGAATATGTACACCATATGTTTGATATGTACCTAAAACATACGTAAATATACACATTTATATATCAACACTTGACGATAACAATTCAAGATTTTTCCAGACTGTGCTGCAGTTGTCAGAACCTAATTCAATTTTCCAAAAAATGTTGAGACTTCTCCCTCAAATTGCCCATCAAATAAAATGTTTTCTCCAACTACGAGTTTATTGCATTTTTAGGACGTTTCCCATCTTTTGTAACAGAGTTGTTTTTTTATATTTTAACGACATGGAGGAAGTCCAGGTTCAACATCAACGTTGCTGTTTTTGTTACGTATTTCTGACGGTGATCATTTCTGACCCAGTGACACTGAACGTTTCAACCAACCGCCGTCCCTGTTTGTGTTGGCAGGTCAAGAAGTACTTTGAGCTGGAGCCACTGGCTCGGGGGAAGCGCTGGATCCTGGAGGGGAGCAGCACCGACCACATGGAGGCGGCGAAGGAGATCTTTACTCAGTTCATCAGCCTGTTGGAGGACAAAGACCTCGAGGCTGACAGGATATGAGGCCATCGCTGCTAATGCGGAGACATAAGCGGCTGACGAGGAAGCAGAAGAGAACAGACCCTGTCACACACTCACTGCACAAACACTAACACACACACACACACACACACACACTTAGGAGAATGCAGCAGATGTCAGCCCCTGTAATGAAGATGTGTATTGTATTTTCAGCTCCGGTCACTGTGGTCTTATTGTATTGGAATTGAAATGGTGTGCGGCGCGTGCACGGTTGATAAAGGTCATGCCATGAGATGACCTCACAAAAGAGAGGTGCAAAAATATATATATATATATATCATCAAAGTCCGTCAGAGACTGAATCGTATCACTGTTTACTACTGTCTGTGCCATTGTCAGGAACTGGAACCCTGTAGACATCATTAGACACACACACACACACACACACACACAGTGGAGTGGTCTGTAGATATGTTTAACGTCTCCACTAATTACTTTCCAGGATGTCGACCACGGCGCGATTCACGGTTTCCTTCGATAAGAAGTAACGTGTGAGGGTCAGGCGTGATCAACGAATATCGTCATGTGATCGGAGCACGTCGTTCCAAAGCCTCGCGTTATGTACGGTAGTTACATATCAATGTGTCACACTATATCTGAGTATCTAATCTGATGAGTGTAGTTTCATATTTAATGGAAAATGTACTTCACTTCTGTGCCGCCACACAGCACTAAAGTACTTCTTATCGTGCGACTTTGTGAAGACGCGTAGACGAAACAGATGCTCCGGATGCTTTTTTTTATATATATATATGTAAATGTACAACTTAGAGGTATTTTCTAGCTCCGTATGCTAACGTCGTAGAGCTACCTTCAGGTTCTTTCGTACACGTCACACAGAAGTATTTCGTTCTTTTTAATCAAAGACTATGTTTAATTAAGACGCAGCAATGATCCGGTAGATTGTATCGAGAGAAATGTGATCAGTTTAGATTCTCTTCTTCTTCTTCTTTTTTTCTTTTTTTTTTTTTTTTTTTTTGAGCAAATGCTTATTTTTGTTTCTCCTCATTTCCACTGGCTTTTGTTTTTCCTCCTTGAATTTGACAAAATCCCTCTCAGCACTGGCGAGTGACTCCCGTCTCCCATCAGGGTGGAATACAAACTCTATCAATCAACCACAGCAACAGCTGCATCTGACAAGTCCCTGTCCAGCAGCCTAATGCCTTCCAACTGTCTGTCGGTCGGTCGATGTGTGTGTGTATGTGTGTGTGAGACGACCCCTCCCTGACGGCTGTTTATCCCGACCTCATCCAACCGCCAGTGTCCCGCCACTGCAGTTCCACTCCGTCTCCATTACTGACCTTCCCATCACCAACGCCACGTTCTCAGGTCCGACTCCCTGAACACAGATCATCTCCGCCGCGCCACGGTGGTGTGGTTGTCACCAGGAAGTGCGTCAAAAACCTGCCTTAGCGTTGCTGTTTCCAGCGTGTCAGCGGGGACTTTTACAGACTGGGTCACTGTCTGTACCTGACCTGAGACCAGCCAGGTCAGTCTGGATCAATCTTTGCATTCTGTTGATGGAATGCAGTTACATCAGTGAGGGAGGGGCCGGGGAGGGGCCGGGGGTCAGAGCCAATGTCTGCATATCAACCATTGACCATTACTTTTTTTCTTCTTCTTGATTCCAAACAAACATTTTGTTTAAACAAGTTATTAAAATTTATTCAAATAGAATGTTGTCTTTTTATAATTTATAGGCAATTTATTTTTATGAACTGTTTAGTTATTTGAATGTTAATATATAGAATAAAGGAAGTTCCTGCAACGACAACGACACAGGTTTTTCTTTAATTCCCTTTTAGTCAAATATACAACAATTTGATTTAGAAATTTCTACCTATCTACAAAATATTTTCTCATATATGCATTGTCTGGAAATTTAAATATTTAAAACGTGTATATATGGTAATATCAAAACTACTTACTGACCAGACACATCCCAAGAAAACTCAAGTTAAAAGTTTCTTCTACTTTGTCTGTTTGTTTCTTTGTTTTATTTACATAAAAAAGAATTTTTAAAAAAATCAGTGAATGTCTTCTATTTTACTTTTACACTTTCAAAAATCCTCCCTGCTGGACAAAAAAAAAACCAAAACATTCTGATGGAACAATTCTGGTCCATGGCCCCTATGTTCAACACCACAGCTACAAAACAAAGCCTGGTCCACAAGACACGTCCACAGGTTTGTCAGGTGAATTGCTGATTCACCAACAGTGTGAATTGTTGAGTGACCAGTGATGTGCTCAGTAACTAAAGTAGTAATAAGTAGTACTGTAAAGGATGAATGCACACTAAAATACTGCAGTGTATTCTTGGAGTAATATTTGGGGGGATTTTGTCATGAAACTAAATTTGATTGGAGCTTATTCTCCAGTTGCATTTCTGGAAATGTTTTTTGTCAAAATGTCTCTGATTGGTTATTGAAGGAGATTATGTCAAATCTGATCCAATCAGGGTGTGTTTTTTTATTGTTTTTTTTTTTTTTAAACATTTTGAGGCAAAGGG
>NC_024328.1:9629576-9630834 GCF_000523025.1 Cynoglossus semilaevis | reverse complement strand
CTCCCCCCGCCGCCGCCGCCGCCACCGCCCTGATACAAACCCATCTCACCGTGATCTCGTCCCACTGCCTTTTTTTTCATCAATTTCTCTCACATTTTCTCCCTTTTTTAAACCCTCCCCCCTGCCCGCTTGCTCGCTCTGCTTCCCTTCGTTTTCCCCTCAGAAACCTCTCTTCAGCTCTGATGTTCAGGCCGCCTTGAGGGGGCGCCCTCTTGGGAGAGAAGGGGAGCCTGACTCTTGTTTCTCACCTCTCTCTCTCCGTCTCTCTCTCTGTTATCTTTCTGTCTGTACACTTGATTTAATTTCCTTGAGCAGCCAGTCGTCTCCTTCCACCATCCTCACCCATCCTCACCCATCCTCAACCTTTACCTGCTCTACCCAGATAATTGCTGGCGTCTGGCTGCAGTTTTGAGACTATCCCCTCCTTGCCAACCCCCCCACCCCGGCTCGTCCTTTTTTGACGAACTACTTCAGACGAGAAGCTACAAGATTACATTAATGAATTTGTGTGGTTTTTACGACCAGACTTTTCTCAGTCTGGGTTTAAAACCACATCTCTAACAATGGTGGACGTTCACTCCGAGGCAATTAGAGTATTTTAAGAAATCCTTGAGTCTGAACAGGTTGATTTATTTGGAAGTGGTTGAAATGAACAACGGTTAATGTCTGTCTGGAAGAGACGAGTTACTTGTTGGCGGAAACATAAAGTGATTTGTACTGAAAGGGTGAAGTTAAAGGAACAACCTGTCGGCGTGTTGTGTAAAACAAAACAAAAACAATCTTTTTAGTAGCAGTTTTCAAAGGTTCAATATACCCACATATACTGGTGAGTACTTGTAGGTACGGTATACAGTGGAACCTCGAGATACAAGCGTCCCGACATACGAGTATTTCCAGATACAAGCGAGTAAATTTTTGCTTCTAGATACGAGTAAAGACTCGAGATACCAACACACTTACAGACACCGATGCTAGTTGGCCGAGCTCTCGGAGCAGCCCACGCCGCCGCACTCGTTCACTTCACGTGTTCGTCGACTTCCGTATTCATCTCCCACGAGTCTTCCTTATTGTGTTTGCGTTATCTACGTGATTTTCTGTCTATTTTGTGCATTATTATTCTTCATAATAGTGATGAGGATGATGGTGAGAAGATGAAACGCATGATGACCATGGAAATAAAGCAGGAAATTGTCGATAAATATGAGCGTGGTGCTGTTAAAGAAAGAATACAAATTGTAAAAAAGCAAAAAAATAAATA
>NC_024328.1:9625100-9626957 GCF_000523025.1 Cynoglossus semilaevis | reverse complement strand
TACTCGTGCCCAGTCTGGGGATCGAATTCATGCCCCCAGTTTTGCAGCTTGTGTCACTCTCTCACTATGTTTCAGTTTCAGCCGAACTTTAAAGTCGTTGCAAAGAGTAAGAATTAAACTTCAATGTTGTACAAGGTTGGGATTTGAACCCTGATCCTGTGAACCACCGTCAGAGGCGTTAGCCCCTGAGCTATTCTGCTCAGATGAATAAGAAGACTCTCAGTCTCATTATCCATGTGACGTCTCCGTGTTCCCAGAGTCGAACGCACCACAGTCATAATTATCTGTAATCAGTGCTTTTTTCATACTTTGGTCTTAATGCGTACTTTCTTCCCATTAAACATTTTCAACCATTTATTTCATTATTTCTTCCTCCCTCCTGTGGACAACTTTAAAGTTTCATTATCATTAATATGAACATGATGGTTACACACACGCACGTTTGACTTTCATACAATCTGTCCATACGCGCTGACTGAGGTGAAGGAGGTGGAGCTTTCTTCTCCTGACAGTCAGTGAACGTGGCACAGGTTTGATTTCCTATGGACCACCATCCTCTGACCCACGGCAGAACTTCAGTTCAAATGTATTTTTAATTTAAAAAAAACAAAACAAAAAAAAAAACAGCTATTTTTTTGCAAAAACATGTTGGTCAATAAAAATTAAATATAAATAAAAAAATAAATAAAATGTTTCCCAAAAATGTATGCAATTTGAATACAATTACCCTATTAACATATTTTAATGTTTTCATCCATAAAAAGTCCATAAAAGTCAGTTTTAGATTTAAGAAATTAGTTCAAATAAATAAAATAAAAATACATTTTAATAAATAAAAAATAAAATAGAAAGATTCTTTTTCTTCTTCATCTTCTTCATCTTTTTCTTCTTCATTTTCTTTTTCTTCATCTTTTTCTTCTTATTTTTCTTCTTCATCTTCTTTTTCTTCATCATCTTCTTCATCATCTTCTTCATCTTCTTTTTCTTCTTCTTCTTCTCCTTCTTCTTCTTCTTTTTCTTCTTCTTCTTCTCCTTCTTCTTCTTCTTCTTTTTTTTCTTCTTCTTCTTCTTCTTCATCAGCTTCTTTTTCTTCTTCTTCTTCTTTTTTTTCTTCTTCTTCTTCACTCTTTTGTTTCTATCCAGTCGCCCCCCCCCTATGTTTTCTGCCTGTGTGAACACTGCGTCCTGTTGGGGGACTTCCGTGGGACCGCAGCAGACGTGTCACTCAGATTGTTTGTCCTGGGGACGAGATCAGTGCGAGTCCTGTTTCTCTTCCTCTTCCCTGGGTCCGAGTGCTGACGGAGACCCGCATCCCAGGTGGCCCGCACATCAAAACAAGGGGGATCTCGGCTCTTGGTTTTCAGACAAACATCACTCACTTTCTTTGTTGTCTGAGGGATGGGGGGAGAGGGGGCAGTTTATCTCCAGAGGTTCTCCCCCCGCTATCGCCTTCCACCGCCCCATCCCACAGGAGACGCTAAAAGCAAATGTCAGTCAAAAGAAAAGGCGTTGCATTCCTACGAAAGGTCAATTAGTGGTGGCCACTGAAGGAGGCGCGGCAGGTTAACGTCCAAATACAGGGGAACTGAAGATGCACTCAGTGTGTTGAAGATGACTATGTCTGTACTCACCTTCCACACACACACACAGAGAGAGAGAGAGAGAGAGAGCCCACTCCAGTCTCCTGTGAGTTATTTGACCCTGAGCCTGATTCACGATGTACCACATATGAAACCTGTTGCTGCGGCTGACTGGGGCCCAGCAGCAGCTCCTCACCCGTCTGCAGCAGCTCCTCACCCGTCTGCAGCAGCTCCTCACCCGTCTGCAGCCCCTCCCCACCCGTCCGCAGGCGACTCC
>NC_024328.1:9622931-9625079 GCF_000523025.1 Cynoglossus semilaevis | reverse complement strand
CGTCTGCAGCAGCTCCTCGCCCGTCTGCAGCAGCTCCTCACCCGTCTGCAGGTGACTCCAGGCCTGCAGGCCAACAAGGAACTCTGTCTCTATGGGACTTTTATGAGTGTGACCTTAACATGCCCGTCTCTGCAGTGGTCTAGACTCAGCGCTGCGTTTACTGCAGTCCCCATCACCACTGATGGCTATCAGACTATTTGGACTTTTTACTAGTGACTCTCTCTTGTCATAAGTCTTTAAAGGTGGACAGACAGCACTGCTTAACTGTCCTGTTTGTGGACTGTAGGATTTACTGTCAGGAAAAACAGGGACGGACACTGACCTGCTCTGACTCACTGCCCCCCCTTCCCCTCACTCTCTCTATCTCTCTCCCCTCTCTCTCTTTCTCTATCTCCCTCCTTCTCTTTCTCTCTGTCTCTCTCTCTCCCCCTCTCTCTCTCTCTTTTTCTCCCTCTCTTTCTCTCTCTCCTCCCTCTCTCTCTAGCTCACTCTCTCTCTTTCTCCCTGTCTCTCTCTCTCTTCCTCCCTCTCTTTTTCTCCCCTCTCTCAATATCTCTCTCTCTCCCTCTCTCCCTGTCCCTCTCTCTGTCTATCTCTCCCCTGTCCCTATTTCGCTCCCTCCCTCTCTCCCTCTCCCTCTCTCTCTCCCTCTCCCCCTCTCCCTCTCCATCTCTCCTTCTCCACTCTCTCTCTCTCCCTCTCTCCCTGTCCCTCTCTCTGTCTATCTCTCCCCTGTCCCTATTTCGCTCCCTCCCTCTCTCCCTCTCCCCCTCTCCCTCTCCATCTCTCCTTCTCCACTCTCTCTCTCTCCCTCTCCCTTTCTCTCCCCCCTCTGCCTCCCCCATCTTTCTTTCTCTCCCCCCTCTGCCTCCCCCATCTCCCTTTCTCTCTCTCCCTCGCTCCTTCTCCACTCTCTCTCTCTCCCTCTCTCCATCTCTCTCCCCTCTCTGTCTCTCTCTATCTCTCTCCCTCTTTCTTTCTCTTCCCCCCCTCTGCCTCCCCCATCTTTCTTTCTCTCCCCCCTCCTCCCCATCTCCCTTTCTTCCTCTCCCTCTCTCCTTCTCCACTCTCTCTCCATCTCTCTCCCTCTCTCTCTTTCTCCCTCTCTTTCTCTCTCTCTAGCTCCCTCTCTTTCTCCCTCTCCCTCTCCCTCTCTCTCCCCTATCTGTCTCTCTCTATCTCTCTCCCTCTTTCTTTCTCTCCCCCCTCTGCCTCCCCCATCTCCCTTTCTCTCTCTCCCTCGCTCCTTCTCCACTCTCTCTCTCTCCCTCTCTCCATCTCTCTCCCCTCTCTGTCTGACAAGGTGCTTAGCCCTTCATGAGGTGCAGATGGCGGCTGATGAAGAACAAGCATCGGGGAGGACAGCTCTGTGGAAAACAATGATAATGTGAAGATGAACTCAAAGTGAATTTAAAGCTTTCTTCTGAGTCACAGGAGGGACGTTAGCCAGCGCAGCTAAAGCTCCGCTGAGTCAGATTGATGGACTGCTACCGATAAATAACCTTCGACTCATCCTCTCCGTCCAAACATGTAGGAAAACATATGGGAGCCGTCAACTGTCATTTGAAAACCAAAGGTCCTCATATTGTTTTTATGGGCTTATACATGAAACACAGTGAGGGTTAGGGTTCTACTCCCCCGCGTCATGAGTTGTGTTTGGAAGCTTAAAGCCATCCCCTAATACAAGGACAAGCTGAAGGAGACACATTACTCCCAAAATACTACAGTTGACCATGACTACTCTTTGACTCTCGACTCCTGTCAGAACAAAAGCACATGAGAGAAACCTGTTCTTATGAGGTGGCCACGTGTTACTATTCAGGCTGTCAGTGATGAGTCGCTGCTACATGCTAGATGTTAGCAGGTTAGCTAGCTAGCTGTGTTCCTAACTAGCTGTTTGTTTTGTTCTTTTGCAACTGTGATTTTTCTTAGTCTCATAGTTTTTTTTAATCATGTTAAAAGTAATGTTGATACTGGTACAGATACTGAAACTGGTACAGATACTGATACAGATACTGATACAGATACTGGTACAGATACTGAAACTGGTACTGGTACAGACACTGGTACAGACACTGGTACAGATATTGGTACTGATACTGGTACAGATACGAAAACTGGTACTGGTACAGATACTGAAACTGGTAC
>NC_024328.1:9619711-9620881 GCF_000523025.1 Cynoglossus semilaevis | reverse complement strand
TTTTTTTTTTTTTTAAAGTTGTCAGACTTAAACTTCCAGGAGTTTGATTTTGTACCAAGTCTTCACTCAGATTAACCTGAGATCATGTGATGTTTTCACTTCAACACGTCGTCGTCGGTGACGCTCTGATCTCCTTGGTCTCTCATGATCCTTCAGTGAGTGTTTTGTAGGAAGCCAAAGGTGATTAATCACTTACTCGTAAACATTCAAGTGCTGTACATTTTTATTTTTTATTTTTTTTTGGTTTTTTTGTTCATTATGGTTTGTTTGGTGCGCTCCGTGGCACCGAGCCAAACACTGTAGGTGGATTAGCTCATTGAATCCAAACTGTTTACAGGGAAACAGCTCCAGTGACGACACCATGTGGGCAGCTTGTAGCTCTCAAAATACAAATGTACCGTGTGAAGCTAAGGCGGAGAAAAAAAACGAGTTTCACAGGGACAATCGAGTAAACATGTTCACCAGCAGAGCGGGAACACCTGTGTAAGAGTTTGGCATGGACGGGTTTAATCACCAACCGAGCCATATTTGGTTGAGTGCAGAATTCAGCCTGACTCACAGGACACTGCAAAAGTCAGACACAAATAAGAACCCGAGAGAACGATCGCTGCAGGACGAGGTGCGGAGCGGAGATGAGTCAGCTCAATCTTGGACGCTAACATTGTCTGAATGGATGGCAGGAATAAGCTGCTGCTGAAAATAGTGTTTAAGGTGCTGAGGATTAGGGTTAAATGTCACAGAGGTCAAGTGAGAGACCAGTTTAGATTGGCTTAGAGTGGTCGACTGGAGCTCAGACTCTTTCTACACTTTATTGGTATGTGGCCCACAGCAGCAGACTGAATAATGAGCCATTTATCAAATTGAAAATATTAGTTTTTATTCTGAATGTTATAATAGAAATTATTACAAATATTTAAAAATATATTTTGAAAAATAATATAAATATGATTAAAAAAAAAGATACTGTATATAAGTTAATTCCTAAAAACTGACCTACTTCCTGCGGCATTTCATGAACATATTTATATTTTAATACTTTTTTAAATTTTATATGTATATTTAAAATACTTAATAATAAATATATTGAGAAATGCACTGAAGCAATATTTTAAATACAAAAGTAGGTCAATATAATCTTGACTGTAAGCGCATATTCAGAATAATTTTATT
>NC_024328.1:9613598-9619670 GCF_000523025.1 Cynoglossus semilaevis | reverse complement strand
TATATATATATATATATATGTGGCTTATTATTTTTTTGTCCTAAAGCTCGGTCACAGTTATTTTATAAATATACTTCAAAAGGAGTACTATGAAACTAATGAATGTTTAGTAATATTCTATAAAATGAAAAAGAGTGTGTTTGTGTTTGTCCTGAATATAAGACAGGATAAAAGTTTCAAGTGACCGATGAACCCAGTAACTTTGGTCAGTATTTTTCTAGAACACAGATATCTGACAGTTTTTCTGGACGCAGTGAAGACAGAAAACAGCCACTAAACAAACAAGGTTGAAGTAAGTACTTTTTCACAGAACGTGCGTACGTCACATGGCAGCACCTCCTTAGTGTTTACTGTCTTTCTCAGAACTGAGCCTAAACATCCTCTAACAGGATCCATCACCAGGAGAAACCCCCGCAGGAGGAAAAGCGGCCGCAGCCTCCTTCACATGTGTGACTCACTGATTAAACTGCTTCTTTTACAGTTTCGTTTTCGTTTTGTAACAACATCAAACTGACTTCTCCTGAGTCAAGTCCCAAGTCAAATCTGGCAAGTCTCAAGTCGAGTCCCAAGTCCTACAGCTTCAGTTTATAGTCTTTTTAACCATAGAGTAATAATGTATTTACACACATCATGTATGTTTTTAATAACTGATTTAAATAATTGATCTATTCTCATCCTACTTTTGTGTGTCATGTCATCAAATGGAGAAAAACTTTGATGCAAATCGGTTTTTTAAAAAAAATTCAAATTTTTATCTTTTCTGCATGTTTCTCATCAAATTATACTATTTTGAAACTTGTTTTTTTTTTGGTTAAATACTGATTTTGCATGTCATGTGGTCTGATGGTGAGAAATTCTGAATTTTTTTTTTTTATTTCAAAAATGTATCTTTTCTGCACGTTTCTCATCAAATAAGAGCATTTTGGAAAAATATCTTTAGAAAAAGATTATTTGGAAAAATCCTAATTTCACGTGTCATGTCATCAAATAGTGACACGTTTTGATGAAAATTCTTGAAAAGATCTTTTCTGCATGTTTCTCATTAAATTATACCATTTTGAAAACATCAAACTGACTTCTCCTGATCAAGTCCCAAGTCAAATCTGGCAAGTCTCAAGTCGAGTCCCAAGTCCTACAGCTTCAGTTTATAGTCTTTTTAACCATAGAGTAATAATGTATTTACACACATCATGTATGTTTTTAATAACTATATTTATTTATAGTGGGGCAGTGGGGGCTTAGTGGTTAAGGAAGTGGACTTGGGTCCAGACGGTTTCAGGTTCGAGTCCACCAGCTGCCAAGTTACCACTGAGCTGCTCTGAACATGGCACCGTCCCCACACACTGCTCCCCTTAAAGCTGCCCACTGTTCACTTTGGTGATGGTTTGAAAACAGAGGTCACATTTGGTTGTGTGCAGTGTCACAATGACAAGGAGTTCACTTTCACTTTCACTTTATCAAAACAATTGCAAATTACATTTCTGGAGAAAAAAATAGGGTTGACACTGTTCTCCCTAAATGCAGAAAATATTATTCAAGCTATGGTGAAGTAAGGAGCTGGGGGGAGGGGGGAAGGCTGGGTTTGAGATAGTACGCCCCACCCTGTTGGACAGAAGTGTGCCACTGCTTCTTGAATAATAAACAAGCTTCCAGTCAGTAGGTGGCAGCAACTCATACAGTGGTTTGTACAGATAAAAAAATACATGTTTTGAGGTTCTTAGTTGTATTTGATTTCAGGGCTTGGCGTGAAAAAAAGTCTGGCCCCTAAAGGGGGGGGGGGGGGGGGTCTGGGAGAAAAAAATTGTTACAGCATTTTGAGACATTTTTTAAAAAAAATAAATGTTTTTAAATAATAACTTTTTCTTCAAAGTTGTATATTTTCTACAGGTTTCTCATCAAATTACAGTATTTTGAGAAATTGTTCTGATTTTTTTAAATTATACTGTAGAATCTTAATTTCACAATTCATGTTGTGTTAAATTGTATCTTTTCTGCATGTTTCTCATCAAATAAGAATATTTTGAAAACATTTTCAGTAACTTTTCTTTTAGGAATTGTTCGTTAAAATACAAATTTCGCATGTCATGTAGTCAGACGGTGAAACATTTTGATGAAACTTTTTGGGAAAAAAAGGTTTCCAAATGTTATCTTCTCTGCACGTTGAAAATAATTTAGAATTTTTTTTTTTTTTAATTTTTTGGAAAAATCCAAATTTCATCAGATGGTGAAAAACTTGGATGAAAATATTTGTAAAAAAGTTTTGTAAAAAAAGTTTTAATCTTTTCTGCATGTTTCTTATCAAATAAGAACATTTTGAAAAAAAATTTAGAAAAACTTTTTATGGGAATTCTTTGGAAAAATCCTTTTCCTTTGGAATCCTTTGGAAATCCAATATTTTTTGTGCATTTCTCATCAAATAAGTTGATTGTTGAAATGTTTTTGAATTTTTTTTGGAAAATCTTTTTTTCGCATGTCGTCATCAAGTGGTGAAAGGTTTTGATCAAAATTTGATCTTTTATGCATTTTTCTCATCAAATAAAAGCATTTTGAAAAACTTTTTAGAATTTATTTTTTAATTTTGTGGAAGAAATCCTTATTTCGTGTGTCATATCATTAAATGGTGAAAATTGTTTAACCCTCCTGTTGTCCTTTGCATTTTTGTACACACCGTTTGTCCTCCAGAATATGAGTATTAATGAATCTGAGCAAAAGTTGGCACAAGTCATGCAGTACAGGAACATGCACACACACACATACTCACATTCTCACACACACACACACAGACACAAAGACATATTGGGTCTAGGTGACCCGGTGGTCACCTAGACCCGAAGGACCTTACAAGTGTTAAGGAAATTTTTAAGAATCCGAATTGTTATGTGTTCAGATGGTGAAAAGTTTTTATGAAAATATTTGGAAAAAAATCTAATATAAAATGTCATCTTTTCTGCACAATTTTCATCAAGAGAAGAAGTAAGGGCATTTTAAAAAAAAATTGAAATTTGTTAGCCAAATCTTTTTTTCGCGTGTCAAGTGGTCAGTTAAAATCTAATTGAACTTTTTTGAAATTTTTTTTTTTATCTTTTCTGCACGTTTCTCATCAAATACGAGCAAAAAATCTTTTTAGAAATTCTTTCTGAAATTCTTTGGTAAAATCTTTTTTTGTGTGACATGTGGTCAGTGGGTGAAAAATTTAAATAAAAATATTTGGAGAAACAATTTCCAAATTGTGCCTTTTCTGCACGTTTCTTTTTCTGCACATTAAGAGCTTTTTTTTTTTCAAAATGTTATGTTTTCTGTATGGTTTTCACCCAAAATACAGTTTTCCGAAAACATTTTTAGATATTTTTATTTTTATTTTTCAGGCAAAATACATACATACATTACATTACAATACATTTAGCAGACACATTTATTCAAAGCAATTTACAATATAAATATATATATATATTATGTAAAATTTCCTTCTCCTTGATCACAAAACAAAAAACATCCCATCCTGATGTAAACTGTGAAAACAATGTTTGCTGTAAATAAACAACGTCAGCAGAAAAAGAGTGAAATGAGATGAAGAAGCTGTTTTTAAGTGGAGCTAATGAAAAGGAACAATGTGCTAAATGTTGAAGGCGTGACATTCTTGGCCCTCTTTCCTGCCTGTCTTTTCTGTAGACATCCACCCAGCTCCTCTGAATCGGCCTGGTTCACATACGCAAGATTAAGTAGCAAAAGTGACATCCAAGACCAATCGGGCCACCCAAGAGAACCGCAACCAGCGGAAAGGCTGTCAGAGCCCCACATTAATCTTGAAGCCTCTCCTGCTCTGCCAACTTACATCTCCTTCAAACAGGACAGGGAGGTTAGAAAAGAAAAGTGAACTTTTCCCTCCCTTAAGGTCTCCCCTCTCCATCAATTAACTCTTTGGGGGACAATTAATCGTCACCCGCCATGTGCCGGACGACTTCAAAAGGTGGCGAAATGAATTAGTTTTCCAGACATTTTTAAAACTCTGAGATAGGTGTGGACATTTGTTGGATTTGTAATTGACCTGAATGTCATTACGCGGACGTTTCAGGCAGTGTGTTTAAAAAAGATTTATGAAGAAGAAGAAGAAGAAGAAGAGTAGGTTGAGGTTGTCGGTTCTGTAGCCTGGTGCAGCCATTAATAAGACGTTCACATTCAGCAGTGGGATTTGTCTCAAATGTCAAAAGGCTGCTAAAATAGACATTGAGGGATCAGGGGCGTTAGCTGCTCCGCTAACCACCTCAGCTCAGCCTTTTGTCTTGTGTGCTGCAGCATCTTTGATGTCTTTCAGGAGGATAGGTCTGTGTTGTGTGTCTTTGTTTGTGCGTCCGTGCGTGGTGGGGGTCTCTCTGATCCTTTGAGGAGGGGGGTGTCACGTCTAGCCTGATAGCTGTGTGAATGGGGGAGACAAAAAGAGATTAATACAGCAACTGATAAATAGCGGAACCTGAATGTGTTGTGGTGCGGATGCCTTAAGTCCCAGGAGAGGGACTTCCTCACCCCAACCTTTCCTCTGGCCCAGACCTGAGGAGCTGAGGGGGATGTCGCGCCATCTGACAGCGTTCCTTTGAAGAGAGCGACGCTGAAATCGAGCGGCATGCCTCAAATACTTTCTGCTAGTTTTCAGACAGATTCTTCGCACATGGTTGAAAAGCGTTGCTTTTCCTGATGCATCATAGAGCTTCATTGTTACCCCGCAGTGAACCACACTGGAGCACTGGGTCACACGGTGCCCCATCTCCAACAACTGCAAGGTTTCCTGCTTCCAAAAATGCAACAACAGCAACAAACATTTGTTATTTGACAGATCAAATAGAACCAAACAAATCAGGTCACTGAGGTACAATTTCATTTCCACAGTATGGTCTGAGGGCCAACTAAGTTGTGACCATCAAGTAGTTTGATTTTTTGATTGATTTAATTTTGATTGATTTTTTTTTATATAACATGCAGACAGAAAAAAAAGTTTTTAATATTTTTGATTTCTAGATAATCTTTGATTTTATTTTGATTTTTTTTAATCTAAATTGACAAACTTTTTTTTACTAATGTAAATCTGTTGGCTATGTCTTCACTTTATTTTGATAAAGATTTTTTTGAAAAAAAAAAACAAGTCTCAGAAGAAAAAAAATGTGTTTATAAAAGTTTCTTTTAACTTATGAATGTGTTTTTGTGACCATCAAGTTGTTTGATTTTTTTTTTTCATAACATACAGACACGGAAAAAAAACATTTTTATTTTTAATTTGTAGATAATCTTTGATTTTTGACAAAGTTTTTTTTTGCTAATGTAAATCTGTTACTGCTGTTTTTTTTTGTCTATATTTACACTTCATTTTGATAATTATGATTTTTTTTCTCCCAGATTTTCTCAATAAGCTTTCTCAAAAAGATGTTTTTTATGATTTTTTTTGTCTTTGTTTTGCATCACTGGAGTCTGTGTTGTACTGTGATTGGACCAGATCAGGGCCGGTTGTTCAGTCCACATCCCACCTGCTTCTGTTACTGCAGTTATGATGCATGGTATCAAGCCTCACTACTGTTTAAGCCATTGTTTCCCAAAGACTGGGTCGCGACCCTCAGGTGGGGTTTTTTTTTTGGGGGCGGGGGGGTGATGGGGTCGTCTCACATCATGTTTCCCAGGAGTTTACGAATAATGTCTATTGACTTGAGTCGTGAAGGTTTGTGACTTTTAAAATATGGGTCCCAGGAAAAAAAGTTTTGGAAACACTGGTTAAAGCAGTTAAAATGATACTGGGAAAAAAAAAAAACCACAGGACTCCTGCAGACATTTTTACAGAGTACAGCTGAGTCGACAGTATCATAGAAGCAGCAGCTCCCACAATGGAACAGCAGGTCCTTAGATTCTCTGCCATCCAGTCTATAATGTCTTCAAGAAATATAATCCAGTCCAGGTGCCTGCGTTTAAGTCAAACTCCTGAGAAAATCCTAAATTATAGAAGCCATGAGTTAAACTTGGCTCTGTGTCAAACAGCTGTAGCTGAGAGAGAGAGAGAGAGAGAGAGAGAGAGAGAGAGAGATGGTGTGTCCA
>NC_024328.1:9608767-9613392 GCF_000523025.1 Cynoglossus semilaevis | reverse complement strand
AGTTGGATTTCATTACCACAAAAATGGTAAATGGTACAAAAAAAGTTCTCTAAATATTATATATATATATATATATGTATATATATATATATACATATATGTATATGTCTATATATATATATATGTCTATATATATATATATATATATATACAGTGTCAATTATTCTTTTACCAAATTCTTTTTTGCAAATTAACAAAAAATAAAAAAAAAAACTGTGAGGAAAAATGTGAGGAAACTAACGATGGAGCTGCTGTGGGTTTTTTCTAATGTAACAAACGTAATAAATGACGTGTGACTAATAAACATTACACTTTAGGTAAACAGCTTCTCTCCAGTGTTGCTGTGAGCTTTTGTTTAGATAACCACAGGTCATCAATCAGTGATCTGTGCCCTTCAAAACAAACTCCAGTGAACACAGTGTGCAGAAAACACACACACACACACACGCAAACACTTTCACACACATGTGTTAAGGAAAATGAGTGCATTTTCAGTTATTTTTGAGAAACTTTTATTTTTGAAGACTTTTTCAGGAAAGTATAAGTAAAGGATTTTACTGTGACCCAAAGTTAGCGTACCAAAAAAGTATATTTTTTGCTTCATTTTAACCACAAAGATTTGGACATAGCTAAGTATTTTAAGGTAAATTAGTCAATTTTAAGTCATTTTTGAGAAACCTTTATTTTTGAAGACTTCCTTCCTGTCGTGTTTGGGACAAATCACACACACACACACACCTGTGAGCCTCGTTTCCTGGGTTGGGGCGTTCACAGACATCATTGATTATTAGATCATTGTGAGCCACACAGTTGTTTGTGTTCTTCAGAGGAGAGTCATTAAGGACCATGATCAAGCTCAAACTGTCACATCAGGTCAATGTCCAGCTGCTCAACAGCAGCGACCCGTGTGCCTCCCAACATGGTTTTTCTCCCCACTTGGTTTGATGACGAAACAGTCACCGTAGAACTTCTGGAGAAGTTCTACGGTGACTGTTTAACACTTTTTTTTTAAGAAAAAAAAAACTTTTTTTTTTTTTACATTTGTTTACGCAGATGTAACTGACGAAAGGTTGCCGCCACAGAGCACCGTAGAACTTCTGGAGAATTTCGCCCAAGTCACCGTTGTTGTGAAGGCTTTGTTGCTTTAATCTGCGTCTTAGATCAATCTCGGCTGACCTGTGTGTCTGGAAGCCACATTTCCCCCTTCAAACGCCGTGAAGTTGGAATGTAGAATTGAGAGTAGTGTAACCCAGACTGTGTTGACTGTATTCTTTGTCTTTCCCAGCTGCAGAGTCCAGTTGTTATTAAAGCCATCAAATAATAAAAGTGTTTTACCACTGAAAGAGGCAGAAAACATCATAAAACCTGGGAATAATGAGCAGGTGCTGCACCGTGCACTCGGCTCATATGTTACTCTGTATGATCCTCCACCGGTTCACCATCTTTTTTTTTTTTTACATCACTACACAACGGTGTGTGTGAGGGCGGAGACGATATTACTCCTCGACCCAACGTGAACCTTTACATTCTGTATTTCATTACATTTATTTTAATGTATTCTCAACTTAAAAGCAACGACAAAAATTCTTATAATCCAAAAAATATGTTAAAAATATTGACACCTACAAAGCTATAAAGTTGTTTCCAGAAAATGTAGAAAGAGATTAAACTAGATAAGATTGGATTGGATTATTCTAGAGTATATCAGAATAAATTAGATTAGATTAGAATAAACTGTATTGTTTCCGAACCGGGGAAATGACACTTTGCAGCAACATAAAAGAATGATGTCTCTGTTTCTATAGTGAAACCTGGAGATATGAGCATAATCGGTTCCAGGACCGAGCTCGTAACTCAAGGTGCTCGTATGTCGAATCATTTTTTTCCCATAAAAAAAAAAAAAACAGAAATAAGATGAATCCGTTCCTCCCTCATTAGTGCTAATAACAATGGGAAAAACATGTTTTTAATTGCTGCAGAGACATACACACAGAGAAAAAACATTATAGTATATAAGAATTCCTGTGATATAAAATAAAATGTGGTTTTAATTATGAGTGATGTGTGGAGGAGGGGGGTTGGCCTCTACATAGACACTTGATTCCATACTGTACCTTACATTAACATAGAATTAACTTTTTCTTTTTTTTTTTTTGCTTTTTTTCAATTTGTATTCTGTGGTGCTTTGGCCCAGAGGCAATGTTTTTGTCATTGGTGTAGAACCCCAGGGTTCACCTCCTGGGCAAGTTTGAATCCCGGTTAGGACGGTTGGTACCTTCCAGTGGACTCACCACCTGCAGGAAGGTTTGGGGGGGGTTGGTACGGTGCAGTGTGATTTGGGTGGCGACTGCTGCCCCCGCGACCTGGTAACGGATAAGCGGATGAAAATGGATGGATGGATGGAATTTGTATTCTATCTTTAGTGGCACCACGCTCATATTTATGAACAATTTCCTGCTTTATTTCCATGGTCATCATGCGTTTCTTCTTCTCACCACCATCCTTACTACTCACTCTCTTAGGTCTCATCACTATGATGAAGAACAATGCACAAAATACACAGAAAACCACGTAGATGATGCAAACACAATACGGAAGACTTGCGGGAGATGAGTACGGAAGTCGACGAACAGGTGAAGTGAACGAGTGAGGAGGCGTCTGCTGCTCCGAGAGCTCAACCACCTTAGTGCCAGTGTCTGTGTCTGAATTTTGCTTGAAGGCTTGCTCGTATCTCGGAATACTCGTATGTCGAGACGCTCGTATCTCGAGGTATTACTGTATGTTTATTATATGATATTATAAAATGTTATATTTGATTACACTGATTTATATTAAATTGCATTATGTTAAATTAGTTTAGATTAAATTAGAAGCATTTTGGGAAGCCAAAATTCTAACTCGGGTGTTAAAGACTTTTGCTTGTGAATAATGTTTTTTTTTTTTTTCAAGTGAACCAAACTACATTAAGGCGGGACATTTTCTGCCCAATCAAACCAGTTCCCGTGGACTATACTGGCGTGAACAAGATCCTAATCTACAGTCAGCAAATTTTCAGCAAAATCCTGAATTGATCAACAAGACCTTTAGCACACATTTTAGTACTAAATAAATTGGTGTATAACAGAATACTGTACATGTGTGTATAATATAGTCTGCATGCTATACAAAAACAGAGTAAGCTAGTAAGCTTTAAAGAAGACATGTTCGCCCGCTGACACGATGACAGAGCAGATATCTCAGTCTGGGACTGTTTATCATGTTTATATCCCCACTGCTCAGATCTGGCACATCACTGATGTTGTAACATTGTTAGCATGTTTCTGAACAGTGACGCTGTGCAGCATGTTTCCCTTCACATAGATCACGGTGCATAAGGGCCAAGATGGACGGAATGCTTTTAACTTTTACAGCACCAACTTTTGCCAAGCAAATTTTCCCTCCCCTGCTTCTTCTCTCCGAGGGCAATTTCAAAGGCTCAAAGCAACATTCACGTTCGGAACGTTCAGAACGTTCGGATCATTACAGTCATGTCACATCAGCTCTGGATGTTCAATCGACACAACAGAATGTACGGCCGGCGCAGAAGTGAGAGAGGTCTGCGTCACAGCGTGTTAATTAACGGAGGGCTACGGCAATTAGTCGTCCATGATTGGTGTGTGAATGTCCGTGCGGTCACGCAGTTGGAGGTTCAGTGCAGAGGGGCGCCACTGTTTACTGCACTGTTTTCCAAAGACTGGGTCGCGACCCTCAGGTGGGTCGCAAGAGTTTTTTTGGGGGGTCGTCTCCCATCATGTTTCCCAGGAGTTTACCAATAATGTCTACTGACTTGAGTCGCAAAGGTTTGTGACTTTTAAAATATGGGTCCCCAGAAAAAAAGTTTGTGAAACACTGGTTTACTGGACACGAAGATTATAAATAGTAAACTGACAGGTGTGAATTTAAAAAGTCTGTACTTGATCTGAACAGGGAAAGGAACACATTCACACTCTGCACTGTTTTATTGTACAATAATAGCATCTTTTTAATTTGCTTTAATTTAGAGCCAATATGTTAAAGAGCCTTTATTGTCAAAGTAAGAATGCAGATTAAGGTCCATCCATCCATTTCCATCCACTTATCCGTTACCAGGTCACGGGGGCAACAGTCTCCACCCAAATCACACTGCCCCGTACCAACCCCCCTGAACCTTCCTGCAGGTGGTGAGTCCACTGGAAGGTACCATCCACCCTAACCGGGATTCAAACTTGCCCAGGAGGTGAACCCTGGGGTTCCACACCAATGACAGAGACATTGCCTCTGGGCCAAAGCACCACCCAGATCAAGGTGTCTTTTCTTTTCTTTCTTTTTTTTTTACGTTTAAACAGAGCAACTTCTCTACACTTTGTTAAAGCCTTCAAAACTGAACTATTTTTGCCCAATAGCATAAAATGTCAATGTTCACTAACAACACGTTTAAATGAAGTCAAAACCGGTGTCATATTTAAACTTGGTTTAGTATAGTGGTTCCCAAAATGGGGCTGGTGGGCTCATTCAGGTGGCATGAAAATGTTGCAAAGTAAAGCAATTAGATTGCAACTTCAATATTTTTTAAATATTTTTTGGAAGATTTTCACTCCTTCCTCTTG
>NC_024328.1:9586024-9608745 GCF_000523025.1 Cynoglossus semilaevis | reverse complement strand
AATGCTACTGTCGTCAGTAGTCAGTATGTAGGAATTGGTGGGTTTCAATGAAGTTCAGAGAACTTTTGAAAAGCTATCTGTGAATGTGTCAATTTGGGAGGAGCGCAACAATACTCCTGTCTACAACAAGGTGGCGCTACAGAAACCACAGGTTTAGTGTTCGAGATGTAATCCTGAAAGAATTTTGTTGCGTCATGATAAAAAGACAATAACTTAGAGAACACAGTCGGAGTTCCAGGGAATTGGGCTTGTTGCTCTAACTTTCTTACTCTCCTTTTTTTCATATTTAACCAATATGTTGATAGATGACGGGACAAATATAATATGAGATGTGGTCCAACAGAACATGTGGCCCAGGAGTCAATTTTATTTATTTGTTATTATTCATTACTTGGCTTTAACTCTTTAAGAGTAAAACAACATTAACGTTTTCAGGAAAACATGTTCCAGGTTCAGCTGGAACTAAATGTCACTTTCTCTCCACCACATGGACTCATCCTGCTGTTCAAACAGCCTCAAACTGTTACACCGTGTTTTTCAGGGGACCAGAAACATAATTAATTAGGTGGGCTTCATTGGGTAGTCAGTAATGAGGTGAATGTTTGACAAATATATGCAATAATGACCCGACTGTTTGAGTTTCAAGTATATAATTATATATTTATTGTCAAGAATGATACGAGGACAGGGCGGGGTCAAGCCAACTAACAGATGTGTGACTTTAGTTGTTTATTTAGCGGACCTTCTGGTCCTCTTGTCCCAGGAGAAGTTTGCGCCGTACGATTTCACCCGGGGCTTGGAGCTCTTCTTCTCTGACACATCGTAGCTCCAACCTGAAGAAAAAAAAAACACACCACAGGGTAAATGATGGGTCTGGCTAGGTCATGTATATTCTGTCTGGACAAACTCCATACAGAACGAGGCGTTGTGTCGACATCGCCCAGGCTGTGTGCGGTCAGAACTGCTCTAATCGCTTTCATGGCGATAAACAGAGAGGGCCGTTTCCCCTTGACTCAGTTTCAACAAACTTTAACAGATGAATCGGTTCCGGAAAAAGTTCTGAGAGGTTTACCTTGGCCAAACAGAAGACTAGTCTGTATCAGTTAATACAGAGCTGAGATAGTGATAACAGATGGTGGCAATTATGCTGAGGTAACATGGTCTATAATCAACTATCAGTAACTAAAGATGAAAAAACAAAACAAAGTGGTGATCGATGGAGAAAGAACATCACTGTCTCCTCAACAGCTTAAAAAATATTTTCTGTGGAATCATTTATTGTAACACTAAAGAAATAATCAATAAAAAAAATCAATAATCATTTTAAATAAACTTCTTCAAATTAAAAGGGGGTGGGGCTTTAATTATATATCTAATATTGTTGTATTTTTCAGTTACAGGCTCCGGTCCAGATGTCTGGGTCTGCATCCAGACTGAGGTCCACCTATTTAATAACCTTAGTAAAAGACAGCTAGCCATTAAACATGCTGCCCAAGTCCTGTTGTACATATTTTCCTTGTATAAAAATATGAAAGTGCATATAACTCCACTGTCTTTAATGAAAGTCTCTGAGTTTAACGCTGTCAATTTTCCAAAGAAAAAGAAAATTTCAAATTCAAATCTGGGAAACAGCCTGATTCGACAGACACACAGTGAGCAGCACCACTGTAGCTGTGGACGACTTTGTCCACTTGACTACAATCATGGAAAGTAACTTTATAAAAATGTTTTAAAATTACCATTTTTCTCTGCAAAAGCAATTGCGTCTTCCTTCGAGGAGAATGTGAGCACCATGTTAGATAAGGGATCAGCTCTGGGAGGGAAAAAAAACAAAACAAACTTAGACAATAATATTATTCACAAGAGTAAAATGTTCATGTTTCACAGATTGGAAAAAAATGTTCTGAGACCCGGACCGTGGCAATAAAATTGACTTAAGTGACTTAAAATAAATAAATAAATATTGTCAAAGGTAGAAATAAAAAAGACACTGACGAGGAGGCCCAGCCCATCAGTGGATTCTCCCAGCGATCTCTGGTGTCAAAGTCCATCTTCCACTTTTTGGTGCCGTTGATACCAGACTGCATGGCGCTTTTGGTCGGGACAAAAATGTGGACCTTGCGAGTTGTTATATGCTCCTCTGGAACTCCAGACAAGGGAGAGAGGTCCTAGAAATAGACAGAAACAAAGAACGTTTTACAGTAAGACAACGTTGAGTTCAGACTGGAAAACTCTGACACAAAGAGATGATGTCGAAAAGTTAAGAGCAGGTATCAGGGTTTTCCAAACATGGTTAGATCTAAGGTAACCGTACGAAGTAGGTTTTTGTTTTTGAAGACGATTCACCTCTCATCCAAGAGGCATTTCAGTTCTGAAGAACTGAGGAAACCTGAAACCTTCCGGACACAAGTCCGCTTCCTTAACCAATAATGCCCCAAAAAAACTGCCCCCCAAAAAACACAATTGTCTTTGTTATTCTAGGACATTCACCTGGCATTTGACCCAGGTAAATCGCTACCTCGGCTAATTAGCCGTTTCCATACTTTGACCTCAACAAGAATCAGACACAAAGCAGTTGTATTTACACGAAAACCACCTATCCAACGGTGGATAGGGTGGGGGAAAAAGATACGTGTTGTCCAGAGACGGTTAAGGAATCTGCAACTGATCTGCCACAAAACACAAAGCCTAGTAACAAGTTCAACTAAGGCATAAAAGAAAATACTAAAAACTTTTTATGCTACCAAGCAAATGAAAATAACATGTCAACATGTCTTTTGGTTCCAGAGCAGCCAAAGTTCTTTCAGTCCTGACTTTCATGTGACCTGTTGACTGATGAGTTTTTCTTTCCCCTGCAAAGAATAAGGGGTTCATGCAAAGACAAATGCATATTCATTTGTTGGGGAAAGGTCGTGTAAAAGTTACTTTGCAGGTGTTAAAAAAAAGTACAACCCAAAATTCTGACAACTTTGTCAGAAAAATGATGTGAGGAAAAGATTCAGTCTCTGTTTTAAAAATAAAGTACTTTTGTAATCAACTACTTAATGTAGAATAGAATCATACTTTACATTGATCTGTGGAGATTTATTTTCATTTTTTAAATAGCAAGGTCAAAGGAACGCAAATATGTCTTTTCACGTCAGGAACCAATCCAGGCAGAGAACACTTTATAGTCGCAGTTGAACGAACCAAAAGTTTGGATTCTATTTTTATCGTTTCTGTGATCTGATGTTTTCTGGCAGCAGTTATAACAACTACAGATAAATTTCTGCTTTGCTTTCACCTGTCAGAACATTACTATTGTGTTTCTCCCTGTAACATGTTGCTTGTAAACGTCCAAGGACGTTTAATGAGCTAAATATTTCTTTTAAAGCAACAGATGAATAATTCACATGATTAACTTTATAGTTGCACACGATTTCATTTTAACTGAATAATGGTGTTATAAAAACCGATTAAGAAAGCACTGACTCCCCAAGGAGAAGTCAACCAAGAATTCATACACAAAAAAAGAATAAGAACATAATGACCATTTGCTCTTAGTTTGATGTTTTTTTTTTTTTTTTAATCTGGATAATGTTCAACACAATTTTTTCCAGACTACACTGGAAAATAGGCCAGAGTGAATTGAGGAAGAGGAGGAGGGGCCTCTGGGTGTACAACACGCATATTTCTGAGGAACTGGAGCCCCCTTCTAAGCTCCTATCGAGGATCTGGTCCAATTCTTAAAGGAATTAGAAAACAAGCAGTTGGTGACCAAACTCAGACCAACCTCCCAGCATGCCCGCAGCAGCCACCCAGGACTGAGGGCCTTCCAGGGTGTTCTCCTTTCATTACAAGAATTTTACACATTTCAATGGCCATTAGAACTTCAAAGAATCAATTTTTCATCATTGTCTGTCATCTGCCACTTGATTTGTAGAAAGGGGGTTGTTTTGCATGAACTCCACACAAAAGCTCGCCTTTCCTTGGCCAAAGGAGAACTCGGCAGAATTTAAGCATAGGAAATTGCAGGTCCAAATGCATGTAAAATAGTGTTGCCTCCAAGGAAAAATATCTTTTGCTATGGTACGAGGGAAGTCCAGGCCGATTGTAATCACAAACAAGGTCTGCATGTTGCAAACAGCGTTAAAATTAAAGAGAAAAGAGGAACAAAAGAGGGAGGAGGTTGAGGGGGGCTCACAAGTGCTTGGTAATTATTTCCGGCTGCTCTATCTACTTAACCTTGACAATTCCCTCTTGTCAGTAAGTGAGGAGGAAAACATGTTCCCTTCACCCAAAAGGGCTAATGGTGGACAGTCCATGGCACAATCTGACACAAGAATGCCAGAGACACAGAATGAGACTCCATTTTCAAATATGCTGTGGGTTGTTAAAAAATAATTTCATAGGTAGAACATGTTTTTTTTTCATATATATTATACTTGAAAACTTTGGACAAAACTTTGTTTTTATCTCCGTGCTAGCTGAGACTGCCACGGCTACAGCAAACCATTATTGTAATTGGAAAATGACTTTTTAAAAGACCTATTTATCTTTTTTGTAACAAGTATGACAATATAAAAACTGGCAGATGTGTGTTAGCTCTTTTTAGCTCATATGCTAAAGGCTCTGCTACAGGAGTACAGGAGTATGACGTCAGGAGAATGAGGAGACTTAAGGCTGTCTTGTTAAAGTAACAATCTTGCTGTATCTGAATTGTATTCCATTAATTGGATTAAATTGATGATGCAATGATAGAAAGTTAACACATTTGTTCTTCTGAGGCAGCTAACAACACTCTTTTGGTTTGAGGAAAAAAACACAGGATTGACATTACAGCAAAATTTGCATTTTCTGAACCAAAATTTACACCAAAATTTGCATTTGAATCTGAACCCAATGACTGTAAACCTAATAATTGGTACAATGGTTCATCCAATTAGGGGACACCTTAAAACACACCTTAGACATGGACGAACATAAAACGAGAGAAAGTCTCACAAAACAAAGAGCTCTGTTAAAACACTGCAAAACAATTGCTCGTTATCTGACATCATTTACAAAAACACCAAGTCTTAGACTTTCATACACCAAAATCCAGCAGGTTTACTGGCATAACAAGTTGTTCCCCCAATTCCCTGATTCACAAAAAGAATGACTGTGGCTGGAATGTGGTGTGTTCCCAGGAAGACTAGAGGAGACCATCACAAAACTTTTTCTTCTGCCATGTACAGGAAGCAAAATGAGAACTATCAAGTTTGACACTATTCACAGGGCCTTTACGGGGCTCTACAATACCTGGCTGGGCAGACAGAATACACAGCTTAAGAAAAGGCTGGCAGAGTTTCCATCTTGTGCAAGCGTGTCAATATTTCTGACACCCCCGGGCTATTTGCCAAATAAAGAGCACTGGGTTGCTGTGGGGCCACTGGGCCTACCACAAAGCTGTACACTCCTATTCATTATGATCTATCTTCGTCTTAGAATTTTTTGTAAACAAGCGAAAACTGTGCTTTATTGTAAAGTTGTAGAAAATAAAATTAGTAAAGAAATTTCACACGGAGAACATGAAATGAATATTTTTACTAATAATCATGTTTTTTTTTTTCTAATGAAAGTCAACTCTAAATAAATTTGATTTTTTTTTTTTGTTCCATTGGAAATCAGGTTTTTAGCTCTTATTTAGAAAACTGTTGTTTCTCCTAGTCAACTAGATGATGTTTCCACAGCCTGAGTGCATTGAAGTCCACCTGTGCTAAAAGTATTTGATTGAAAAAGACTTGGAAAGGCGTGCACCCGTGGACATGAGGCCTCAGAGCTGCCAATACGTATCAGCTAAAAACAAATTCACAAGGTCAAAGAAAGGGTTTGCAGAACTGGGAGAGAGAGAGAGGGAGAGAGTTAGAGAACTGTATCAAGGCAAGGATTTAAGAACACACACATGCACAGAAACAAAGATGGTCCCCAAGTGAAAAATACTAGGAAAAACAAGCCTGGCTAATTCTTAAATAGTAGAAATTCGAAACAACCTGGTCTGTCATTAGTAAATGGGGCTGTCATTATTTATCCAAAATCAAAATATCCCCTCTAACCTGAAGGTAGAGTTCAAATGTAATGATTAAATATGGGTTCAGGCTCAACATTTTCTGCCTAAAACTAATGTCCTCTTGGTGTATCGATCATCAGTAAATGATTGTCTGCTGTCAACATGTAAGGCATGACCTATAACCTGGTGTGTCACATACGATTCAATGAGTATTTTTATGGAAAATCTGATAGGAATAGAATTGATTCGAAAAACAAGGGACCTCACAGCTCAAATGTTAGGCTTTCAGTCGTTACGCTTAGCTCCATTTGCTTCAGAATTTATCTCAAATTTGTCAACAGCTTGCAGCAGCCTGTCCAAGTGTTTTTGTTTTTGTGACCAGTCCCACGACTGAGTACAAACAAAGGTTCAACTCATTCATCTAAATACCATTGTTATTAACCCCCAAACTAAGAAAAAGCATCAATGCTTTTTCACATTTAGTGTCCTTGGCAGACAAAACAAACAAAAAAAAAGAAGAAAACTGATGCACATAACTGGGTTTTATCTAACCCAGTGTAACTGTATAAATGTCACCAGTGAACTTTGGTGACCTGGCAGACTTTGCCTTGCTGCAGGATCTGGAAGTTGAAATTTAGTCTTTTCTCTAAGAATAATTCTTGGCTTGCCATTAGTGAGACGTTTGATTTCCAAAGCAAATTTCATTAGATGTTTGGTTTAAGAAGGGGAACTGAAACACACCAGTGCATAGCTATGTCCTGTTCAGCCAGGGATTTTTGGCAAAAGAAAATTGCAAAGGGAGAGGGCTGATCAGTGTGACATTTAACAACTAACATTGAGAGGACTGTTGCTCACAATTCTTTCTTGGCAGCACTTGTTTGGAGAACATTATGGCTGTATTTCAGCGACCCCAGAAGAGCTACGGTTTCCGTACACCACAGTGCTGAGTCAGGAAAAAGACAGGACATAAACTGGAGCATTTTCAAAGCGACATGTGCAATCTTGATGTCCACAGCAGACAAGTATTCCAATGGTCTCTGCGCAGAGTACCTGTGTTTTATGTGCATGGATGTGTTCATTACCATCAGGAGACCAGAGTCTCCAATGGTCCATGTTAGCAGTCAGATCAGGGCTTTGAAGATTTCCAAAAATAAAATAAAAAACAATCTCTGACTTTGTGTGGTTTGAATCCTACATTTTAATCTCTTGCTTTAGAGGAAGGTTCAACTGGCAACAAACTTGATAATCTTTAAACGTGCTATCACTGGCATTCCAAACAAACTCTTCAAACTTTAAAGGACAGGAAGGACTAGAGTCAATCCCAGCATACATGGAGCAAGGACACCCTTAGTGGCCCACCAGTCCATCACTGGGCCACATAAGGAGATAAACAACTCATTACCCCCATATTCATATCTATATTCAATTTAATTTGTCCATGCAGCAAAACTATTTCTATGATGAAACTGCAATGTTAGCATCACACTGTCCAGGTGATTTTCAGTGACAGGGAGACTAATCAAGGATGAAGGAAAGCTGTTCAAGATAATCTTTGTAAAACCTGGTCCACAGGGATCAGGACCACAGACCAGGGAAACGGTCAACTTCCAACAGGTCGATGACCTTTGACATTAAGCTAAGAAACCTCATAAGTGGTTTAAGTATATACCCTTGAGCAAACCATCCTGAGTCCTTACTTGAACTGAGGACAGGAAGTTTAAATAAATAGGTAGAACAACACAATATTTTAAGTAAATTTATTATTATCATCGGTATCATTTTGCAAAAATGCTTTAGATGATGCAAGTAAGTTCCATCATAACCAAAAACCAATGGCTAAGAGTGGGAAGCACATGGAGAAAGATTTTTCGAAAGGTCTCACGGTCCTTGTAAGCCTAAGAGGATAGTCAAGAAAACCAACATCAAAGTCTGTGGTGTCAAACCGCTAAAGAATTGTAGGCCATGTCAGCAGTGTGATACTATGCTAAGAGCATCCTCTCTTCCTTTTTGCTGTCCGCTCATGTCTTTAACTACAGCTACCTCTTAAACTGTCTTCCAGCCACTACTGTCCCCGTATCATTTAACACTTCTTGTCAGTTTTCGATGATTTGCAGGTGAATGTCTATGTTTCCTGCTGTTCTTTTCCCACAGTTTGTACACAGGAGTATGGAGCCAATTTCTGCCTGCTCAGTGATATAAAATATGGTCTCTCCGTTCTATCTAATATCCTTTGCAGATCTGGTACAAACGAAAATAACGTTGAAAGTTTTTGCAAGTCTGTCATGCATTTCTGTAAAGGGTATTATTTATATTGAGAGTGTAAATTTAATTTACCATAAAAGAGGGGTTGCTACAACCAAAACAAAACACTTACTTCCCAAAAAACAACACACCACACTTTGGTTTATGTTGACAGACTTGAAACATCAATGGGTTGAGGAACCTTAGTTTAACTGAGATGATTCTGTAATATACAACAACCAACCAGTGAATCGGGTTTAAACTAGGACTTTTCCTGGAGAGATTTAAGAATTTTTAAAACCTTTTTAAAAAAGTTTAACTTAGAGAGAAATACAATGCCTTCCAGAGTATAATTGCAACTAAATTAAGAATTAGAGTATAAGCATTATGATTTGAAGTAGCTAACTGTGAACACTGCGACAGCTACAGTACACAGTAAAGGTGGGGCCTTAACAGAAAGACCCAGAGGCCAAAACTGCAGCCTGGAAGCCAGGCCAGGTCATAGGGTCAGCCGAGCTGAATCATGTTGAGTCAGCATGTGGTGAAAGTCCAAACACATCATCCTTAACCCCCCACCATCCAGCACACACCCAGGCCAAGAGCCTCACTCAACAGCCACTGCCGGTTCCCACCTTCAGACATCTTTGAAGTGGAAAAAGCGTGCCCATTACTGATTGGACATAGGAGGCGTCTCTAATAGAAACAAATATTATGTTGCCTGCTCATGAGGGGGCGGGGCTGAACAGCTCTGGAGAACAAGAAGCAGCTGGTATCAGGGTCATCTCCAGCCTTGCATTACATCTACTCCTATATTCATGGGACTGGAGAGAGGGCAGCGTGGGTCATATATGTCTTAATGAGTGAGGTGGAAACAGAAGCCTTGAGATGTTTTAAAAATATATATAATTACTGTACAGTAACACTGCTTCAAAGTATTTTATCAAGCATCGTTTACAACCTTGATTCAGGTGTTGAATTCTTTAGTGCCAAATGACCAGATCAATGATAAAAATGTCTCAACTTTGAAGAAAATAGTAGTAGTATAGTAATTAACTGTCATGATTTTTATTTTATATTTTTCAAAAATATTGTAGAGTTACGTATAAGAAACAAATTTATTTTATCATCCCCTTTATTAGTTATATGTAAATAAAAAAACTAAAATCTTCTCAGTCATCTGATGTCACAGGTAAATAAAACTACTTAATAGAAATACAAAACTACGAGTAGGTTAAAATTAATGAATGCGTTAGTAAATTAAATGTAAACAAACAGCAGGAGCAGAAGTGTTGCTGTCTTCAGTGGAAACAGAACACATTGCAGGGAGATACTTCCTAACAATACGGGGCTAAGAAGTCCTCTTAAGAGACTTTCTCTCTGTGGAAGAGTGTTATTAAATGGAATACTCTTTAGTACCTAGTATGTTTCAAAGACCAACATCTTCTGTGTGAATACTACAAACTTGAGCTGAGAGATTTTTCTTCACAAGCGAGTCGTATGAAAGAAGAACCAGACAAAACAGACACCTAAGTCCTGCAGAGGAGGGAGGACTGGTGAGTGAAGAGGATGAGGCGGGGGCTGGTCTGGGTGGTCAATGCAGTCTGCACCACTGTAGGTCACTTCCTCTGAGGCTAGACGGTGCTATACAATATACACTGCTGTACTGCAGACTTAAATGGCTTGTGCTAAATTTATCTCCATGATTGAGATGGACGGGTTTTATTGCTGTTATGTCTTTGTTGTCCCGCAAACATATTTCCTTGCAATTGACAAATGTAAAAGGTTGCAGTAGCTGAGAGTACTTGGCTCCAATACACTCTCAGAATTCTTGTAAGAGGAAAGATTTAATTCTGCGGAAATTGGGTTCTCAAGTGGCACTATGAAAACTGCTGCGTCCAATTGAAAAGCTCTGATAGTGCTTGGAGTGGATCTTACATTAAAACCTGCTGCCTTTGATAAATCTTATCGGGGAATTTCCAGTCCTTTGTTGGATGGAATTTGACAGACTGATGGTGAATCTTTTCATCGGATTTCAATTCAAATCTTTGAAAACAAGAGATAACCTGCACTTTGGATCTTACCATAGTAGATCAGCATGCCTGTAGTCCAAATGTGATTGGACTTGTCTGAATGTGCCAGGCTCAGGATTTTGCAAGGTGTCAGGATGGTGAATTTTAACTGAGAGCGTCAATAGGCTAGTGAATTCAACTCGATTCTCCCTCTCTCCGTCATCTACGCTCTAGTCCCAGCTCTCTAATAACTGTCCTCCTCTGCCTCATAAAACCCCAACATCCTTTAGCGAACTCTATAACAAGGCTTCACAACTGCTTATGGACTATACTGTTGCCTTTATGTGGACCAGAGAGTGCACACTCTGCCATGGAGGAGAATGATACTGCAAACACAGATAGTACATGATTACGACAACTACTAATACAGTATGTCGTTTTTAAACGTTTCTGTGAGAGGTAAAACTCCAGATAAGCATGGCCTTTGCTTCACTCTTTAAGGAAGGTTGCAGACATTACATGTCAGACCATCAGTGGACAAATAGCTAGACCTTGAGAGCTGCCCAGCATGATTAATTAAACAGTGATTACAGACAAAAGCAGGGTAGTAAAGGGCACTACATGCAACAGCTTTAGGCAACGGCGCCACCAACTTTTTATTTGGCCTTTTTCTCAAATTAAGATCCCAAAAAGAGTATCATTATTTAAAAATAAAATATATTTATATACTATATTAGCAACAAAAAACTGCCCCATTAAACACGATTAATCATGATTAATCAAGATAAATAATATTTCTCAATATAACCAAAAACTTTATTTTTTTTCTTGTATATTGCTCGACTAGAAAATAACCGCAATAAGATGTATGTGTTTAACAACTGTTTTTATTTGTTTGTTCTGTTTTTACAAGCTGGTGTCTGTGCTGAAGCAAACACAAGCTGGTTGTTAGATGGTATTTAGGCTCCAGCAGTGTGGGCAAATACCATGTCTGCAACTGTGTTTAGCCATATGCTCTTATTAACAATTTACTCATACTAATTCAAATTGTATTAATTAATTGCATAACTTAAAACGTAAAACGTAAATACATTGTAAATTATTTACAATAAATATTAACCAGATCAGGTGGCCCTTTGGCCCAGAGGCAATGTCTCTGTCATTGGTGTGGAACCCCAGGGTTCACCTCCTGGAAAAGATCGAATTCCGGTTAGGGCAGTTGGTACCGTCCACTGGACTCACCACCTGCAGGAAGGTTCAGGGGGAGTTGGTACGGTGCAGTGTGATTTGGGTGGTGGTCATTGAGACTGCTGCCTCTGCGACCCGGTAACGGATAAGCCAATGAAAATGGATAAATGGATGAATGGTATTATTTTGGCCAATATAAAAATGTTTTTGAAAAAGTTTTACACTGTCAAAACAACCCCATCAACATTATTTAACTAAAGCACTAAAAAAAGTTGTTTAGACTTTCTAATAATTTAATTCACAAAAGCACACTCTTCTGTCTGCCTTTTGCAGCAACAATCTGCAAAAAGCTGTTAAAAGTTTCTTCACATTTTTTGACCCTCAAAGGATTCTTGTCCTTCAAGGCCAGATTGTCTGTAATGGAGACGGCCAAACAAAGAGCAGAAATGCAAGTTCCTCTAAGGTTTGCATTTTTCAGACAGATGAGCATGAAGGACAAGATCATAAGGGCTGCAAAAAAAAAAGTATCAGCCAAAGTTTTTGGAGAGAATTCAAACTATGGTTGGACTGGGCCAAAATGCAACCTTATCTAAATAATGAGGTTATTTAGAAAGAGTGGTTGCCCAATAAGCATTGCAACACTTTCTCTCCAGGCGGCTTGGCATGACCTTGCGGTGGATTGAGATCCTGGCTTGACTGTCAATCAATAAAGGGTCTTGAAGGGAAACTGCTCTCGTTGCCCTTTAATATGTGAGACATATGTAAGACAGAGATAACTGTACTGTAAACAGCTGAGGCTGTTCTTCAAGAATGAGAGTACTTTTCCGGCTTCGCCAGCAGCGGCACGCTACAAAGGAACCTCTGTGGCCGATAACACTGAAGTGGCCACTGTCTTTTTGGTGAGTCTCAGGGTGTCTCACAAACTTTTCTATGCAAGCGTCTTTTCTTTACTCCCCCTCCTCATTTTAGAGGCCCCTCTTTCCTCCTCTTTGCTGTTCCTCTCATGGCCCCTACTGTGGGGACAGAGACAGACACTTCATGAGCCAAAGTTTTGTCTGCTAGTACGACCACTTTAGTCAGGGACAAAGCCCGCTGGTGCTGCCCACCCACGCCCCACTTAGAAACAAGTCCACAGCAGAAACCTTCAGTGCCCCCACATGTTCCCTTCAAAGTCTTTACTGACATTCATTTTTAATGACAAAACATTAACTGCTGGCCATGATGTTCTGGACTACACCAAATAGGAATTATGGTTTAGAACAGGGGTCTCAAATTCAAATGAGCTGAAGGCAACTGCTGACACTGACATTTCTTTACGGGGTACTTTACTACAGATAAATTCCATTTTAGAAACATTAATTTTGTTTAATAATACATATATTGCATATTACAATATAGTGCAAACCAGTACACTTATTTTTAATAATATAACAATTTAATTCTTAAATAACTAATCAAATTATTCCAATCAACAAACAAATAAAACAACTGAAAATAAATTACCTCAAGGGCAAAATTTAAAATCATTATTGACATCTAGTTGTGGGCGGTATTTAGGGGTTTTGCACGCCACAACTTTCTTCTGAACCACTTTAATTCAAGCCTGTTGACCAGTTAAATCTTTAAGGGTTTCAGGTTAAGTCATTAGCCAAGATCAAATTACACATGGACAACTCACCAGTTAAATCACGGGCCAACTATAGAAACAAACAACCATTCACACCTACAGGTGTCAATTACAAACTTCTCCTGTTCACCTACATGGCCATCCATAATCTTGCCCCCCCCCCCATCTATCTGACCTCCTCCACGTCTTAACCCCCACTCGGTCCCTCAGATCCTCCTCCTCCATCCACCTCTCCGTCCCACCCGCCCGCCTCAGTACTATGGGAGCCAGCGCATTCAGTCGCTCTGCTCCCCATCTCTGGAACGCCTTACCACCCGCTCTCCGTAACTGTGACTCTCTGCCCACCTTCAAATCTCAACTCAAAACACACCTGTACACACACTGCATACTCCCTCTAACCTCCCTCCTCCTTGCTTCGGTTCATCATTGATTTTAAACTTAAATTGTGTTTCTATGCCCTGTTTTATAATTATCTGTTTTTATTTTATTTTTATGTACAGTGTCCTTGAGTGACCTGAACGGCGCTCATAAATAAAATGTATTATTATTATTATTAATCCAACATGTTTTTGGACTGTGGGAGGAGACCTGAGTAGCCGGAGAACCTACATTTCCCATAATGCATGTCGACTTCATGACCCGCTTCCCAGCATCTTGGTGAAACACTGGAAAGGTTAATAAATATTAATCCCTTTTGTCTCTCAACTTAGAATGTGTTTTAAATTTCATCCAGTTGAGTGATTGAGATTGACACCCCCCAGTTAGAGGCTTGAAGTGATTGTTGCAGTACGGATAGGGAAAAACAAACACGGCTTTTGAAGTTTATGACACATGTTTCTGTCTTCACGTCAGCAATGCTTTTTGTAGCCACAACACCACCTTCACTGATACCAGACACACTAATGCCACAACATGTAGGTAAAAAAAACAGATGAAACCAATTGTTAGTGCTGTAAACACACACACAACAGTACATCACCGCAGTACTTAACAGGAGGAAGGAGTTCTCTTTTGAAAAGTTTCCAGCAATATTTATCCTCAGTCATGTTTTCAGGTCTCCATATGGTTTCTACTGCACTGGAGCATCAGGGGTTGTTGACCACATGGTCCACATTTTAGATGTACTTAGCATAAATAGGAATAGTGGACAATAAACCATTAAACACATCAGGGATCAACTATGATGTATCTGAGACTTTAAACCCTAATTTCTTAAGGGATGAGGCCCATTCTATTTTATATATATATATAATTTGTTTGATGTATTTGTACACCTGAGCTTAAATATATTATTTTATCAACACAGCAGGTTTATAACCATGAGGTTTTACGTCAGCTCTATGACTCCTAATTTTATCCCATCTCATCTTTTGTGTTGCAGTTAAGTAATGTAATAGTCAAAAATCCATTTATTTATACATAAGGTTTTTAGACGAGTAAATAAAATGAACATAACCAACAAAATAACTGGGAGTGAAACAGCTACAAAAAGACAAGAAATAAAGAATCATTATATAAACAATTACACATACACTGGTATTATCGGTACTACTTCAAAACCTAAATAATTCAATAATATCAATATATTTTATTTTACTTTAAGCATTTGTCTCAAATGCAAACTCTTTTTTTGGCAACAAACCAAAACAGTTTACAATGGCTGTCCAGAAAGCAACTTAAAGTCAGAGAAAAGCAGATTCCTGTGACACAGTGAGAACAAAGTGATTCTTACCAATTTCTGGTTTTCTGGAACAAGTAGCGTATCTGTTCCTTTATTCACTGACAGCCTCCATGTTGATGTGCTTGTAGACCTGAAAGCCATTAGACAGACATTACAGGCACAGCACCAACTTCCAGACGAGCAAAACAAGAAGACAGTGAAAACAAGATATGCTTTGTAAACACGGCTCTAGAAGGAAAAGAAAAGGCAATTGTATGGTGAGAAAAAGAGACTCTAATACAATTTCCATGACACATATTAGCTGTGTCTGTATCTCAGACAGAACACTTCTGCTGTGATCAGAACAACAGGACGTGCTTAATGTTGGCTCTGGTCACTTGTCAGACACACACTGTCTTTGTGAATGTGAATCCACATCCTGTCATAAAACACCATTGTTTCCATGTGGCCTAGTCAGGAATGTACTATTTTGAATCTGTGATTATCAGGTCAACAGGTGTACCATAGAAAAAGATAAAATTTCACCTAACTAGACTGAAAACTATTATTTATTTACAAAAAATGATTTTTCTTTGTTTATCTATGTGCTGTGTCTTTCTTTAATTCCTGCAAGAACATCTGCATATTACTCCACTAAACAGGCACAGGTTTTGCACTGAGTAAGCACATTGTGAAAAACTGAAACAAGAAAATCAATACATGCCATTAAATATCTTCTCTTTTTTTTTTTTTGTTATTTTGTTTGGTGGTGCGCTGTGTATGGCTAAAAAAGTTTGGGAATCAGTGGAAACACTAGTGGGAAAAAAAGATGTCAGGTTGTTTAATGAAGGTCTGATTTATACATAAATACTTAATACGTGAGGGGTTGCCCTCAAGTATTAAGTATTTATGCATTTTATATAAAGTGTTCTAAATAAAGTGTACCATGGATCAATATAAAGATTTACTGTAAATGCTAAAAATGTACTAGTTATTAAAAAAAAACTGAAAATGGGTTAAAGTCAAGTTTATACATATCTGTAACTCCTAAAACATGGAACAGTTTGTCATTTCTTTAACATCTCATCTGTTCCTCTTTTCTTACTGCGCTAAAAGAATTCCAGCCAAGGACTGTTTGCCAAAAACCTGTCCAAGTAATCACGAGCATCTGTTTCTTATCTGCAACATCTTTATCTATTCACTCTTAGCCCATGAAACTAACTTCTGATTTGGAAAGTAAATTTTCACTTGGACTTCATGTATCTCTTGGTTAAGCAATAAAATCCCACCTGTCATCTGTTATTTACTGATCTCATCTTTTGCACAGTGTGGCCAATGTAAAAACCATAAAGCTGAAAACAAGCTATTGTGTGCAGTGTTTTCACATTTGTTCATGACACAAGTCAAACTCAAAGTGTGAAAT
The DNA here is from genome assembly GCF_000523025.1 of Cynoglossus semilaevis. Taxonomy (NCBI): domain Eukaryota; kingdom Metazoa; phylum Chordata; class Actinopteri; order Pleuronectiformes; family Cynoglossidae; genus Cynoglossus; species Cynoglossus semilaevis. Next base: position 9,592,569 of record NC_024328.1, on the reverse strand, counting down.
CTGTTGATCTAGACAAGAATTATGAATAAAAATCATCTTTGACTGACAGAAGCCATCTCATTTCAATCAACAAACATTTTATATCGACGTAGTGTTTTTTATTACTCCTAATTTCTAATTCTGTGGGTCAGCTGTGATAAGCTGAGCGCAAATGAGAGCCAGGAAACTAAACTTAAATTCTAAACATAAAAAACCCCAAACCATAACCACTTAGAATAGCTATAGTTACATCATTCAACAATGTATCACCAGCATAACTACTTGTAATACTGATAATTACACAAGGACACAACAGAAACGATTAGGAGGATACTGCAGCACACAAGCAACAGATGCAGGACTCTTTTTGACAAACATAACAGCTGCTCTTTGATTTTTTTAATGTCTAATTCATCACCTTCCTCACAGTAACAGGTGTAATACAGTATATGATGATGCATCACCATGTAGCCAAACATAAAGCACACTTTAATTTTAATTCATATTGATTATTATTTCCAAAAACTCCCAGTGAACATATAGCTATATAGTGAAAATCAATACATAATAAATACATTTCATTAAAATTCTAAATCATTAAAAACAATGTTGCTGTCAACACATACCCAGATTAAAATGTTTGAGTCAAAAGCACAGTTAATCATTAAATGTTATTTAACCTATTATCTCACATGAATTTCACACTGAATTGCAATTTTGTTCCAAACAATTAATTATTTATCCACTCAAGTGAAACACTTTCCTGAATGTGATGTACAGACAATGACAAATAACTAGGTATTTAAAGCTGTCGGGCTACACAATAAAGTGGAGCATTATACTATACTAAGATTACATGGGGTCTTGTTGACAACTAGGAAAAGCACGTTTTCATGCAGGAAAGTCAGTGATATTTAAAGCTCACTATACTAGACTGCACATTTTATTTGAACTTCTCTTTCAGAACAATTAAAGGTATTTATTTGTGTATCACATGTATTTTAGGGTATTCAAATACACCTTTTACCACTCTTTAACTACTGCACACTGTAAATACTGAAAAGACTTCTGTTGATTCATGTGTATATTTTGTTATTTTATTCCTGTGTATATTTTGTTATTTTTATTTCTTGATTTCTTTGGCATTCGGTGTGGACAGCAAAGTAAAATTTTCATTGTACAGGGAAACCTGCTTTCCTTACTGTACACATTACAATAAACGCTTTGAATCTTTGAATCTCTTGAATCTATTTTCTTAGGTTTATCCTGTATCATGTAGATAGCTCTATAAACGTAACAATCATTGTAATTAAGTTCTTGATTACTAATGATGACTAATCAACATGTCCCGAGTGACGGCTTAAACCCTGGAGTCTTAATATATGGCTGTATTAATGATGAATCACATTTTTATATCCAATACAAGTGTTTATGGGGATCACTTGTTCAATGTCAATGGATAGGTGTAAACGGGTCTTAAAATGTGTTTCTACATCTATTATTTCTATCTCAAAAATCGTCTAAAGGACTGTAACAACTCCCTTGGCGTTGGTGTCCGCAGTAGAATAAACCTCATCAGCTAATTATGGTGATCTTTACGCCAATCATTTGTCGAGCAATAGACATTACTTCATCGTCTTCCGAGCTGGTTTTCAACAGCACTAGTTCAGCTAGTTAGCCGGCTAGCCGGTTGCTTTCGGGGACACAGCATATTACAGACGTTAGCTAGCACTATCATAACTTAAAATGTGACAACACCAATGTAATGTCGGTATATACTCACAATATGAACTCAAACAACAGAGGAACCTTGTTATTTTGCTAAATGGGAGTATTTTCGTTGGCAGTTAGCATACAACCACTTGCTAGCCTGCAACATAGCAGATAGCCTGCTCGTTCAATCGACTTTAGTAGAACTGCGCAACAAAAGACACATAGTAATGCACCTGTATGTAAAATACAAAAATCAATCACTATGAACATACCTGGTAGGGTTCAAGAGTATTCTACGTGCTGTATTGAGGGCAGTTAAACGTCCTAAACCGAGCAGTGACATTGAGGACGCCATGATTGTTGTGAACAATGACATACGGCAACTGCGAAGGGACAAACAAGAAGCGCTTCGAGGGCAGCAGCGGTCTGGGAGACACCGGGATTTAAGGCAACGAGTAACAATATTCCACAGGGAGAGGATGAGGTCAGAGAGAGAGAGACATGTCCGGGCACGTCTGTCTTTGCCTTCACACTATTCATATTAATATCGTCTCATAATAACAAGCACAAAGTGTCTACTTTATGATAATTTCCATTCAAATCTACTGTCTACTAGTAGTTTTAACAGGTTGGATTATTAAATATAGTATAATTTTATTTTCTGTGGATGTGGAGATAATTTTTATTGATTATACCTGCTAATTATGTAGGCTGTTAGCTATCTATTATTTATCTTGGGGTAAAGTTATGCACATATTTCTTTATTACTTTAAAAATGTTGTAACAGATTTCTTTGGGGGGTTTTATTTGATGTTTTGTGTGCTGAAAATTACTCCTAAACCAGATCATTATGGTTGGTGGTGTACGTGTCAACAGAGAGCCATTTATATAAAGTTTATATCATACCCATTTTTTTATTCTTTATTTTTAACACATATTTTATTTTTTGCCATGACTGAAAAAAAAAAAAAATCAAACATGCAGTCGAGGAAAAGTATAAGGAAAAACTTTTATTGTTTCACTCTTCATATCTGTACAAATACCATCAAACTTTGTATATACATATGACATTTACATAAAAATACAAAACTATATATTCATAACAGAATTTTGTATTTCTCTTGTGATGTTGAAAATAAAAATGCATTCTGAAACAAAACAACAAACACAAGAAACAGAATAAATCACGTCATGAATTCTGATATATTGTTGGGTACTGATCTACATTAATTCTATCTGAGCTCTACATGAGCAATGTGGAGCACATTGGCAAAAGTATAGCACACATACTGTATGTTAATGGCACATTATCGTCAAAATAATTAAGGGTCTTCGGATTTGACCTCTGCTCTCATGTGGTGAAAGATAAATGCTTACAAATCCTTATAAATCCAAAACAAAAGGGCTGGAACTGAGACAATAAACAACATAATTAGAAAAAGAAAAAACAAATGGCTCTTTTTTTTCCTCTCCCATTTCTTCACTGCCGTTGTTATGTCCAAAAAAACCATTGAGAAAATCCCTTTGGTCAGTTATTATGAGTTGTAAACAAACCTGAAACAATTTATTTACATAAAATGATCGATATATTCCCAATAAATAAACACACAGCCTAAACATGCATTTACGTATGTCTGACATAAACATCTGTGATAGAGATCTGACAGAAACAAGCAGATTCTTTTTACAGCTCAGGGAATGCAATTTACAGCCTGCAGAGGACTCATGCTTACACGGTAACATGACAAATAAATAACACTGCTTTTCTTTGGACAAATATATTTCTTCATGTTAAGAAAGACAGAGAGAACAACAATAAAACAAAAGAAAAATGGGGAGAAGAGTGGTAACACAATAATATCGTGGTAAATAGTAAGCCTGACATTTTAAATGTATAAATTATAAAACACAAAAAACACAAAAAAGTATAAATAAACATCTAGCACACTGAACTATATGTATACTTCCTTTCCTTTAAAAAATAAATAAGCATACACATAATGTACAGTATGGACATGATTCCTTGCCCTAGGACTGTTCCCCTAATGATGGGAGTCTGGTCGTCCAGTACAGAGGATTAATGGACATAGGCCATGAGTCCTTGTCTGCCCCATCCACCTCCTGGTCTTTTTTTAAGACTGCGTGGAAAAAATTGTATGGTAGCTTTTTTCAAGAACCCAGACCACAACAGCGTAGAATTTTATGAAATGTTCCGAAATATAATCGCTAATGGAATTATAATGTCTAATGGATGGTCGGTGTGACGCAGTGGTATAAATTACTCTGGCACTCCCATTGATGTAGTTTCCATTTACATTGTTAAGCAAGTCAGGGCTGTTACAAGAGAACAAACTGGGAAGATGGAGATGTAGATTAGGAATGGGGCAGAGTTGCCTGCTGGGTGTATGAGGGCATCGCATCTGAAGTAAGTCTGTTTTTTGTTGTTTTTTGTTGTTTTTTTGGCCGATTCCTGTAAACAGACACATGTTACACAAAAAAGTACTTTTTGTGTACTTCTTTGCTCTGGATATGATTTCAGCTCCTGGCTCAAAAGTACTGGGAGGGAGGACTCTGTGTCACAGCCTGGACCAAGCAAGCAGGTCAGAGATAATCAAGACGATTCTGAGGTATTTTCTTTTTTTTTTTTTACAGAAGAGATTTTCAAAAAAAAAAAAATTACAAATAAGCACACAAGCAAAAGCCAGACTGACAATGCAAAAATTAAGAATGAAAAATAAGAAAAGCACGGTTGCTCGTCCATTTCGCCGTAAAGTATCACGTTTATTTTTTAGCATCATGAGGTGATCATAAAGTTGGTCCCTTGGATTCCATTGCATTAGTTAGGCACATCACATTAATGTTCTCCATCAGGAGAGGGGAAACGAACAGGGAGACATTCTTCGACATAGCGACTTGGAATGTAAATTTGATACTTCCTTGAGGCTATTGTTCAATATGACAGTTCACCGCCAGATTTGTGAGTGCATTAAAGACTCACTCTGGACTGCAGATAGGTAGTCTACTCGAATTACAGCGGTTTAAGTCCATCAAAGTCATTGTCACGGTTGTGGCACCAATGTTACAATCACCTTATGTACATCAGGTTAGTATAAGTCAGAGGGTTCTGTTCTCTCGGATGCAGTGGCGCGTACGTCATGAGATGCAGTGCATCAATTGGATTGACTGATTGATTGATTGATTGATTGATTGATTTCAGCCAAAAGAAGTTGATTTAAACACAAGCACGACATCACCACAGAGACACCAAGGGTGAACAAGGAATTGACGAGTTGCAAAGATGTGACCGTCGTCCGGGAAATAAATCACCGCTCATTAAAAGAAACTGCTAAGGCAGGGGTGTCAAACTCAGTTTGGTTCAAGGGCCACATGCAACCTAATTAGCTGTCATGTGGGCCGGACCAGTACAATTAACCCCAGTGTAATCATGTTCATAATAAACTATAAAGCACAAGTCCATGTTTTTCCACTTTGTTTTCATGCAAACACATACAAGTATATTAGATATATTATTATTATTATTATGTATTCATATTTAATGAAATTGAATTTTTCAAAAAATATCCTGAAGATAAAGTATATTTTTTTCATTTTCAAAATTCATAATGCGGGCCGGACTGAACTGCCAAGCGGGCCAATTTTGGGCCCCGGGCCGTATGTTTGACACCCCTGTACTGAGGGCTTTAAGGCAGACCTGTTTCTGCCATTCACTCACATGGCCATAGTCGTAACTAGTTTTAATATCAGGATTGTTCCACTGCAAACACAACAAGAGCGTCTTTAGTTTTTTTTTGTTTGTTTTTTTGTTTTGTTTTTTCCCCATTCAGTTCAGCATCAAGTTAGGTTTTTTTCTCCATATTTGTGGAGTAATAGACATGTTTTTCACCTCTCTCTGATTTTGTTCTGAAGTACGATTGATTGAAAAAAAAGTTAAAAAAAAAAAAAACAAGAACACAAGAACAGAAGCCAGCAACAAAGACAACATAACGCAAGTCCATCCATGCCCAAGACCTTTCTGCTTGCTCAAGCCGTACTTGGTGGTGTAGCTGTCGTAGGATTTCGGGGGAGGGAGGGGGTGGGGGAGCATAACAGAGTATTGTCTTTTGCTCGTTGGGGTTGTTTGATTGACATTTTTCATACTTTTCGCACCTTTCTTCTCTTGATTTTACTTACAGTTGCAAGAACCAGCGTGCTTCACCTCCAGCAGGACGCCCATCGAGCAGGCGGCCTGCTTCATGGCACATTCACTTGGGTACGTGGTGTTGTCGCTGGCACACACCGCCTCATCCATCCTGCTGTCCGGACAGGTCTCCTCGCACTGTGAGCAGCGGCCTCGGCTCATGCGAGCATCCCACAAACACTTCTTCCCAGCGCTGCATTGGATGTCCTCACACGACTTAGCTTCTGCAGAGAAGAGTGGAAGAAGTGAACACGGGCGGGAAAGACGCATTATTTCAAACACTGCTAGCCACTCGTACGACTGAACTAAGCCTGGTATAAAAAAACGAAATCCTATTTTATGGGACATAAAAGTCTTGTGGCAAGCAACAAAAGTCATGTTTCAATTAGTGTCCCTGAGTCTTAATGACTTTTTATTGACTCATTTTTAGTTAAGGATCCATCCGACTTATATGTTAACTTAAAGCATTGTTTCCCAAAGACTGGGTCGTGACCCTCAGGTGGGCGTTTCCCAGGAGTTTACGGATAATGTCTATTGACTTGGGTCGCAAAGGTTTGTGACTTTTACTATATGGGTCCCCTGAAAAAAAGTTTGGGAAACACTGATTTAAAGCATGGCCCCTACCACTCCCCTGTTTTGCTCTCGTCCCCCCCCC
>NC_024328.1:9562336-9586017 GCF_000523025.1 Cynoglossus semilaevis | reverse complement strand
TCCGCCCCCGCCCCCTCCTTTCCACTCTCCCATATGGGATAGTGCTGCCAACATCAGGAAATAATAAGATGTCTATCATTTCTTGAGCAAACACAAGCAACTAGCAAACTACTTTTTCTTCGCTCTAAGACCCCCCTTCTCGGTGGAATGTTGGCAAAATGAACAGATCTGTCCAGGAAGAAAGGTGCACTTAAATGAGAGAGAGAGAGAGAGAGAGAGAGAGAGAGAGAGAGAGAGAGAGAGAGAAGCTGGGAGGCACCACAGTCTCACTCGCACTCGGCGTAGACGCAGACTTACTGATGCATTTCCCCTCATAGGCCACTCCGATAGATCTGCCCAGGAGACACGTCGCTCTCCTCAGGTGGCAGGCGCTGCCGTAGGTGACCCCGTCGTTGCCACACAGGTACTGCTCAGGTGACGTCACCTCGGGGCAAATCCGATTACACGTCACACAGTATGCGTTGTTAGTCTGGTCTACCACGCATGTGGAGCTGCCCGGGCACAGGACGTCACGGCACGTTTCTGTCCCGAAAAAAAAAAAACCGTGTTAAAATCGAACCGAATGGCGTGTAAAGACAAAGTTTTAACATGCATATTTTTAAATTAGGGTTACTTACTCTTGCATTTTCCTTGGTACTGCACGTCGATGTCGGGCTGACCTTTACATTTAGCCTTCAGCAATGCGCATTCGTCCTTGTAGGTCTTCCCGTCTGAGCCGCAGACCGGTCCTTTCCAGGTGATGTTGGAACAGTCTGGTGCGCACACACAGCGCGGCTTACTCCGTCTGTTCATCTTGCACCTCTTCCCGGGTCCACAGTCAACATTATCGCACGTTTCTAAAGAAATAATAATAAAAAAAAAACAACCTCCCAGTTACACGGTGCCCGTGCGTAAAATGCGCTTTACGCGTTCAGCTTTTTTGTGCGTAAAACTCATCGGGTTTATTGAACCGATTGAGTGATATTTATTATGTATGGGGAAAAACGAAGGGAAATGAGTGCACCTCCACCTTTGCAAGGTATGCAATTGGGGGCTCCGCCATTGAAGATCATCCACCTAAATAGAGTGCTGTTAGGGACGTCCTCTTCGGTCCAGGACGTCCCCAGTCGTCCGCTTCGACAGCACTCGTCCCTGCTCATTCCGGGCATGTAGAGCACCTGGCACCGCCCGTTCTTCCCCTGCTGCAGCCAGCAGTTCCCAGCTGCAAGGGGAGAAATAACAAGAAAATCGAATGCTGCACGACGAACGCCTGGAGCCACTGACCCAGACGCACCAGACACTCACGCAGCATAATCTTCCGAGACGCTCCCCTCTCCCTCCCCTTTCGCACACCCCGTTGTATTTTGTCTGATTTTTTTTTCCCGCGAGACAGTTAACACTCTCCAGTCTGTGAATGTTAACCACGCAGCCATAAACCGATAAAAATAAAATAATAATAAAAGAAGATGCTGTGTTTTTTTTCCTCCCTAACACACACACACACACACACACACTCTCCTGGTTACAGCTGAACAGAAAGTGCGGCGTGCAGACAGCAGCCAATCTCCATCAGAGAAGCCAGTCTTAGGGGAGCAGACTGGAACACCTCTGTCTCCAACGCCCCTGAGCATAAAAAAAAAACCCAGACATTCACCCAACAGGCTAAAATCCTCTCTATTAAACAACACTTTCGAGGTCATTTCAAATCCATGTCGTTAAAAATTATATATATATATATATATATATATATATATAGAAAAAATAATTCTTGTGAATCTAAGGCACAACCACATCCCCCCTGAACCAGACAGCAGCAGCAGTGTCTGGATCAGAGACACCCGTTAAGTCCCACATTAATACACTGAGCACACATTTCCATTAGATTTTCAGACTGGTGGAAACACAAGTGTCGTCAGTTCGGGCTCTGGTCTAAAAATCACAACTAAACCACTATTAAAGTCACGGTGGACGAGCTGGAGTTGGAAGAGTGAGCCAGTAAATCCTCACACTTGAGACAAGAGAATGTGTTCAGATATTAGTTTAAAAAAATTAAAAGGCTGCCACTACCGAAAAAAAAAAACTTGCCCACCCAGCCTGGCTGTAAAGTGTCCCACCATAGCACCTGTTTTATGGACACTTCACGTTTGATCAGAGGCTTGGGGTGGGAGGGGGGGGGGGGAATGGACTCTGTGAGGAAAAAAAAAGTTTGTCGGTAGCTCTCCTGCCGCTGACAGCTCTGGAAGTTCTTCAGAGAGGCTGGAAACGAAAGGATCAGGGATGAAAGGGATCTTACCTTGAACTTTTTGATGTCCGATGAGGTGACAAAACCACACGAAGAAGAGAAAAACGCCCGGGTGGAGTTGGTGTCTCAGCATCCTGAACATGATGGGGAGGCAAAGTCAACCGCGTATCTGACACACGGGCAGCGCAAAAAAAAAGTAATCTGCTTAAGGTGGCAGTGTTGAATAAGTGTCAGTCTGAGAATGCAGCCTCTCTTTTTAAATCTATAAGGGGTCTCGGGTTGACTGTCTGTGGTGGGCGGTCTCCTCTTCTGTGGGGGTGGGGAGATTTTTTTTTTTTCTCTTACCAAAGTTCTTTCAGTCCCAATCAGGTGACATCGTTACTTTCTCCTGCCACAACAAGTGAAGAACATGGAAACAGTTTCTGATTCGTCATAAAAAAAAAAAAACGGATTTCACAGAAGGATCCGGAGGGAGCGCAGCAGACAGCGTGGAGCAAACCGGTCCGCGTGGACCCAGTTTTAGTGAGAGATGTTTGCCACGGCGTTAACTATTAATAAGTTTAAGACAAAGTTTTCTAATACTTTAATTTTGACACAGAGCGCGGTATTACGGACGACTGAGGTCATTATTAATAATAATAATTCTTCAATCACCAATAATAATAATATTCATAAAAATGATAATAATACATTTACAATAATATTAATACTATTTTTACATTAATAATAAATGATAATAATAATATTTATTTTATTTTTATTTTGACCAAAACTTTCACTATAGAAACATAATTATCAAATCCGCTCACCCTGATTATATCATTAAAAATTGAAGAGATGTACTTTTTCTTTTTTTTTCTCCCCACCAACTGTGAACACGTCAAAATGAGAGTGGCCTTTTGGAACTCGCCCCAGTCCAGACAATAATAGAATTCATAGTAGTCCGCAGCCGCACTGCTAATATTAGAACAGACAGTTGTTTGGATTTTCTCTCCCGGGTCAAGCTTTTAAATATAATCAAACCTGTTTCCGAAGAGGCTTCAGACAGACAAGGGGGGGGGGTGAGGAGGAGGGGAGGGGGGGGTGAGTGTTGCGTTTCACTCAATGAAACACGCGCGCGCGCGCACGCGCACGCACACTGACGTACAGGCTGAGCTCCATCTGAAGTCCTCGCGCGACCTCTTGAGCGGAACTCAGGGTACAGCTTTCTCTCCAGACCGAAGAGCAAAAAAAAAAAAAAAAAAAAAAAAAAAAAAATTTTTTGGTCGGGGGGCAGGAGAGTTCAATATCTGCTATTATTACATATTTGTATTAATGTTATGGCCCATCTTTTTTTATACATTTTTTATTTCAAGGGAAGGATTTTTTTAGAATGGTATTCTTTCTGAAGTGCCTCTTACACAAGCAAGAGAACAACAAGACGGAAATAATAATATTAATAAAGTACTTAGACAGTCTGGACACAGAGAAGTGTAAACATGGCAGTCGCTAAAAGGTCTGACACTGAGCTTACAGTCTAAAGGAAACATCTCTGAACCAGACTGTCCACAGGTCCGTGCTGGACAGTCTGGAAAAAGATGACACACAGTGGAATTGTGTGATTTGGTAAAAAAGACACAGAAGTTATTCAGTGTCTATGGAGATGTTGCCTGTGTTTGGAGAGGTAGACGGTCAAGTTCAAGCATCAATATAATAAAAATCTCTTTGGGTGGAATGTCAGCGGAATGTAGAATGACTAGGAATTAATTCTGATTTCAAAAAGACTGAGCTGGTGCTGAAAACAGACGGTAGGTATAATAGGCAAAGAGTGTTGGAGATGAAACTGCTATGCAAAAAAACCTAAAAAAAAAAGATTAATGGATAAAACAAAAAGTCCTGAAAAAGTTACAAAAAGTCCTGAAAAAGTCACTCTTGGAACGGTCAAAACCAGATGTTTCCAGACAGAATGCAGATGTCGGCAAATTATTAGCACATGCGGCCCAGGCCAAATATATGTGACCCTACACCAGTGTTTCCCAAACTTGTTTTCTGGGGACCAATATTTTAAAAATCACAAACCTTCACAACCCAAGTCAATAGACATTGTTCGTAAACTCCTCGGAAACATGATGTGAGACGACCCAAAAAAACCCCAAAAAAAACTCTTGCGACCCACCTGAGGGTCGCAACCCGGTCTCTGGGAAACAATGCCGTAGCGTACCTTTACACGTACACTACGTAACTTACATAAACTTAGAATTAACATAACTTACGTATTTCGACGAACACGTGAAGTGAACAAGTGAAGCGACGTGGGCTGCTCCAAGTGTTGGGCCACCATCAGCTCAAATCTTTACTCGTATCTCGAGACGCTCGTATCTCGAGGTTCCACTGTAGTTCCTAAAGCTCGACTCCAATTCTCTCTGGTTAACCTTTAGGAATGGACATTGCATGGCTTCGAAGGTTGTGCTAATTATCAACCGTCGTTAACCACATGCTCTAGTTTCATAATGGAGCAGCAATACTCACATAAAATATTGTGAGATATTTGTGGTTTCGTGCAAAACTGTTGCGGATGGATCACTGTCACAAAAGAACCAGTAAAAATGTGACTGACAGCTGTAAAAAATAAATAATACTGATCTTTGGCTGAAAGGGACTGAATCAAATCCAGTTCAGTCTGGGACAGGCAGTACGTGCTGTCCCTCTGCTAATGGCTGTAAGTGGCTCTGCAGGACGGCGTCCAGGTCTTTAAAGTTTATACAGTACTGCAAAATAAAGTACTGTTGTGTCAGGAACTGATTTGGAAACTCCAAAGACTCCAAAGACAAGTCGGACAGCAGACGCTGAGTGATTTAGTGAAAGAAACTCAGTGTCTGAAGTGAGCACGCTTGAAATGTCAACGTTAAAGAATTCACTCAGGAGGAACGTACGTCTGCTTCATGAAGTAAACGTTTGCCGAGGTCCAAGTAAAATATATCATATATATCATTTATATATTTGACCCAAGCACATCTGGTCACATTTACTGTAATGTGTGGAACTTGATAAAACAACAGTTAAAAGTCAGTTCATATAGAGCTGAGTGTTCTCAAGGAGAACATTTAACTACGTACAAATGTTGAGTCTTTATCCCAACCTGACATCTAGTCATTTTACTTCTATATTTTACTTGTACTATTAACTTCATCAACAAACTATTATAATACACACATAAAAAAAACTGTATATACTTTTGCACCAAGCTAATAGTTTGTATACAACAAAACCAAAGAACCCACAACTAATATCTGGTACATATGAACCTTCTGGCCCACATGGTCTGCACACCTATGTGTGGTATAAATCTGGACCACTTGAGATTAAATCCATCTTGGAAATGAAAAAGGAAAACACATTTATGTCCAAGTGGGAAACATTTACTATTTTGGTCGCAACCCTCAGGTGGGTCACAAGGTTGTTTTTTTTTGGGGGGTCGTCTCACACCATGTTTCCCAGGAGTTTACGAATAATGTCTATTGACTTGGTTCACGAAGGTTTGTGACTTTTAAAATATGGGTCCCCAGAAAAAAAAAAAAAAAAAAACCCCACTGTGCTACTGAATCAAGTGTTTACGTACGGGATTCGAGATACAAACACCTTGAGTTACGAGCTCGGTCCTGTAACGGACTACGCTCGTATCTCAAGGTTCCACTGTATCTTGCAATATTTTATCTGACTATTGCTGCTCCACTATAAAAGCATAGCACGTGTCGCCCCTGTTTAATGACGGTTGATAATTAGCACAAACTCCGAGTCTCCCAGTCTTAAGAGTTAACCAGAGAGAATTGGAGTCGAGCTTTAGAAACTATAAGTTGCAAAGGTCCAACTGTTTTTTCAATAATTTATGACATCATTTCACATCCACAACAACAGCGGTGCAATTTGTGAGCAATCATTCTGCAGTGACACGGGTCAGTGGGATTCGCTTTAGCTGCCAATCATCTGCAGGAGCCCACAGAGGGGGATGGAATTACAAAGGTGTTCAGCCATTTCCACTGTATCTCATTTCATCAACTATTTCCACATTGCTCCCCGTGCACACATCCAAGGGCTATTTCACAACCCTTGCAGTGCATGAGTAATTGTGGAACAGACCAGTCCAATCATTTATCAAGATCTATATATTCCCTCCAACAGGCAGGCCCCGAGCCCAGGCAACCAATAAATGTGCTACTTATTAGAGACAAATAGCATATTCCGCCTGGACGCATCCAAAGAAGTGAAGAGTAAAGATTTTGCTTGGGTCAGGAGTTGGCTTTTTTTTTAAGGAGGCAAACTATTCAGGAACTCATTCCCGAACAGTCAGGGGACGGAGTCCGCTAACTGTGGGAAATGCAACAGTCGAAAAATGTGAGAAGGAATTAATTGCTGTTCAGGGAATAATTAAAAATCACTGATGCTTGGGAAGCAGTTTTCAGCGTGAGTTTTTTTTTTTTTCAACTAAGGTCAGAGAGGAGAAGAGAATCAAATGGGTCGTTACATGAACGGAGTTATGTGTAAGTGGTCAACTCATCAACAAGCGTAAACACTCCCAAAGTCACACCTGTGTCATGCTGCCATCTTGTGGTAACACAGTAGAAATACACATTGGCATAAATATTAGAAAAACATGTTGGGTTTGATGTACTGTAACATTTAAATCTTTTTTTTTTTAAATGAACCGTTTTGAGGTGGTGTTACAAATATAAAGACGCCGACTGTCGATTCAAACCATTAAAAAAAGGAAATGAAACCAACAAGGAAGCAGCAGGAAATATGGAGCTTTCACTTTTGTAGATTTTCCGCAAATTAAACATCAGTACTATATCTAAAAAAAGGAAAATAATATTTATTCGTTTAAAATTGCAAAGCTGCACATGTGCAGTTTTAAAACAGGGAAACAAGTTAACCACCAACATAACCTTACCACAAGAACAGAAACAGTTTGTCGTGAACCACGGACACAAATGAGATAAGAAATGTCTTAAATCTATTTTACAACATATGCAGTGCAAACACAAAGAAAAGGCATGGTAAAACATCTGTTTGAATCTTAATATATTCTACACTATCGTATCTTATCGTATCTGGAAAACTATTGGTTCATCAGTAGTTACTAATGACATCATTTCCTGAGCACCAGAGTTGACAGCAGGTCTCATGGCAGTGGTTTTTGCTAAAGCAGTATTCACAGTGCTTTATGGAAAAAATAATCATAGTTATTAATGAAAATTTTTAACCTCCCATGTTGTAAAAAAAAAAAAAAGATTCTATGTTTTGTAGCAAACGTAGGTCACAAAAGTCATTATTTACTTACATAAAGTCTCCGTCAAGTTAGAAAAATACAGTTTTGTATTCATTCAGCATCAGTGCACAACTGCGAAACAAACAGTCAATGTACGGTTTACAGAAGCAAAGACAGTAGAAGTCCTTGGTCAGAGTCAGAGCAGGACCTTTTCTCAGCAGGTCACAGCACCTCATCAACATGTGCATTGCTCTGCCTCTCTCCTTCAGCCTCCCTCTGAAGCTGCTGGTACTTTCTTTTGAAAAACCCAAACTGAAAAGTCAAAAAAAAAAAAAGAAAAAGAAAAAATAGAAAGAAAGAAAATCATAAAAATCACAAAGGCAACCTCAAAGAGCCATTTCATAAGATCGTTAAGATTTCGCCTTTTAAAAATATTTTTTTTATTATAAATAAAATTATATTTTATCATATATTTGTGACTATATATAATATAATATAACTGTAAATGATTTGCATAGAACAAGCGAAGCACTCATGTCCAAATTCTGACTCGGGCCTAAATATGTTATGTTTTTTTAATGAGCTGAGGAAATTATTTGTCACTTCCACTTTTTTAAAAATAAACTGCAGACATGGCTTCATGTTCACATTAGCTCTGGCTGGTCAGTGCTTGGTACAAAACCTGTTTACTTTTTCTTAAGATTAGAACAAAAACTCACAACAGCAATATTTAGATATTTAGCCTCATTCTATTTTATACTGTGCTAACATTTACTTAACACCCAAGTAACTTGGGGTCCAGGTATTTTATCAGCTCTCAATTAAAATAAAACTCGTTGTCATGTTTCCCTGCTCGGTGAAGAACTACATTATTATTGTTCTTATTGCGTGGGGTGGATGTGGAAAATTCGTGGGCCGGGAGTTTGAGTGTTATATAACTTGTAGTAAATGACTGGTAGTAAGATATAAAATATTTTAAAAGTGTCCACTGAGGTGAAGCCAAGTATTACCTTCCACAGAAGAGCCACAGCCACAGCTAACAGCACTAGTCCACCAATGACGCTGCCCACGATCACTCCGACTGGAACCTCACCTTTGGCTCCTGGTTTACTGACGGTCAGCTCCACCTGGACAAAGAGCAGAGAAAAATGAAAAAAAAAAACAATTTAATCAATTTACATTTTAAAAGCTGCTCTGGCAGCTTGAACTGCTGAACACTGAACACTGTCAGTCCTTGACTCATTCAACAACAATAATACACAGTAAATGCTGTTGTTTTCTTACAGGAAGCTCTTTGAGGCCGATAACAACAAGATCAGGATTAGAAGTTTCAATCTTAACATTCGAGGTCAGCTCCAGGCTCTGATAGCTGGTCTGTTACAGGAATACAAAAATAAGTGTATCAGTACCAGTAAATCAGTAGCATAATATATATATATATATATATATATATATATATATATATATATATATCTTACTGAAATAAAGGTGCCGCTCCAGATCCGTGTTTTCACCGTAACAAAGTAGTCACTCTTATCTTTAAAATCCTTCATGAGGCATTTTACATACACACATTTTGCCGTCTTGCAATCCTGTCAGTAAAACAAAAAGAACAAAACAATGAGCAATCATTTATTATTCGTTACATTATTGAAACCATTTGAATAACTTTACCAAAACACATTTCTCTTAATAGGTCTGAAATATACTATTTATTTACTGAAAATAATTTGCCTGTGAGACAGTTACAGGTAGAACAATTAAATGATCTTCCACTGTGTGGTAGCAGAGAGTCATAAAACTGAAAAAAGTGAGTATTTGCTATTGAAGATCTTGTGTGTCTTTCTTTAATTCCTGGGAGCGTATCAGTGTGGCGTTCAACGAAACAACCCAGGTTACATCTGCCATTACATATACCATTTTGCATTTTTTTTTTTCCCAAAAAAAACGAGAGGTGACATCAGGCCGGCAGATTTGAATGACTCACCAGTTTGTCTGTTTTTCTGAGGTTCTCCTCAGTGAAAGATACTTTGTGGCTTCTCAGTCGGATCTTCAGAGGATCAACCAGGCTGCTGGAATCACAGCTGATGGGATCGCCCTGAAGGTTTAGAAAATCCAACTTATATATATATATGATAAATGCCTTCACACTTGAATCTATGGTCTAATCCATACGTGTCAAACTCAAGGCCCGGGGGCCAAATGCGGCCCACCAATCCATTTTTTTTTGTAGCCCGCGGGAGCTTCTTTTAGACTCTATTCTGTTTGTATCAGAGTCTGAATGACCTGTTATTTTAAAATATTGCCAGAATATCTTTAAATAAAGAAAGTAAATGGATATGACTGGATTTTCTTTGAATGAGGTAAATTAGTAAAAATTAAGTACAGTTTTTCACTGTGTCCCACTGTGGCCCTGGTACCAAGTGACCTATGGGCTGGTACTGGTCCGCAGACCGGAGTTGGAGACCCCTGATCTATACAATCTTCCATTTACAACCGGACGTAAGAAACACTATACTTGCGTGTTATTACTCACGGCCTGTGTGTCCACACTGGTCAGATAGAGGAGCTGATTTCCACCTTTGGTACTTATTGGAATAGCAATGGTCAGATACAAGAGATTGACCAGGAAGAAACCTGTGGACACCTTAGACCAAAGTAATTATTTAATCATTTGGACCAGAGTTCATTACTTGGAGTTCTAAAAGATCCACTTCCTTTACCTTCACTGTGAAGTTAAACTCTGGGCCGATGTCGTCCAAGGACTGCACTGTCGTTACCACCTCATTGGTTGAATTTGCCACGTAGAAATTAATATTCGAGTGCCTGTGATAATTGACATGAAGGAAAATAATAATTAAATACCAATTTTTATTTTTAGGATTTTAAAGATTTAAGAAAATAAAAATTTATAATAATAAAAACTCACCAAGATAAAACAATCCCAGCATCGTATTTCACAGGAATTGATATATCAACCAGGTTGTCTTCTGGTCTTTCTTCTTTACCGTCACTGTGAAAGGGTAAATAAACATTTCAGAAACAAAATACTATAACTTTTTTTATGTCATATGATTGATTGATTGATTTCATTTTGAGCGCACCTCTTGGCTTCGAATTTCAACTCAGCTCGGTTTTGAAGTTGATCAAGACTGTATTCAAAATTGATCTGGAATTTTTCCTGCAAATTTAAAAAAAATGTATGTGTGGTTTTTAAGTACTGAGACTAAAATTCTGTAGTGATCTTTTTGGGTTTTTTTTTTTTAGAACTCACCTCTTCCTTAGTTTTCAATGCTGGGTATCCGACCAGGCAAACAACTGTCTGTATTTGTGTCGACGTGCATTTGACTCTGTCGGTCTGAACATTTTTCATAAAGTTTACAAGATAAAAATCGGAATGTTTTTATTTTCACATACATTCTTACATTTGTGATATAATTGATCATTATTTTTAAGAGGTTGTTAAAGAGTGTTCCCCAAAAACTCACAGGAGGGAAGATGGAGGAGTAGTAGAGGTTACTGGAGAATGTCGCCACCATTTGAGTGTTGTAGGCATTCTCCTTGTTATTTTTCACAACAACTTGGAATGACAGCTCCCTGTCATTAGCGCTGACCAGAACAGGAGTCGAGCTGAAACGGAAAAAAACCTGACATTACAGTCAACTGTATTCATACTGTTGTAGAAGGAAACTACAATCTACAAAGTAAAGACAAAACAGAGAAAAATGTAAAGTCATTACAAACAGGAAACAGGAAAAGGTTTGTAGAAATCACCAGGCAACCACAACAGCAGAGGAAATAGAGCCTTAAATACAACTATCCTCCTCTTCTTTTTTTTTTTAAATGACTCATGGCAAAGACATCATCTTGTTTGGACTTGTTTTGTTGCACTTTTCCTCTGAACATCTGCTTCAGTTGCACAACAGAAATTTGATACTGCCATTAAGTCAAGTCTATCATGATGTGAGCAAAAAGTATCCGAGTACTGCACATATTTCATAGTGTGTATGTACTACATGTTAAAAAGGACGTGACATGCTGACCTGGTTGCCTTAGAAACGGTCGTCACTCTCAGCACCAGGTCACTGTTACACACTTCATCCGACCCACAGTCTTTAGTAAAGGGGATCTGAAACAACAATAGTACTAAAACATCGGTACCATCATCCTTCAGCACGAACACACTGGATATTTCCACGACTAAGTATCTGTCGTGTGACTGTAAAACATGCGTGACCTACTGAAAAGTTGTGCTTTAGGTACTAATTATCACACACACACAACATGTAATTTAAAGTGACTGTGCCAATAACACTGCAGAAAACAAGTACACTTACAGTAGGCCTCCTGTCAATAGACAAGTTTTTGTAGGTTCTTCAAAATAATAATAATTTTTAGACAAAATATCATTAAAAAAACCCCAGCAGAATCGTGTTTGTTTATGTGTCACTTACAAAAAACTGAGAGGCAGTGGAAGAAAACATGTCAAGGACCGGATTAGCATCTTTATTCTTCTGCTCGATTTCCACTTTCAGACTCAGGGAATTTACAAAGTCTGGTGTCTCCTGTCAAAAAAGTCATAGAAAAAAAAGTCAAAAGTCATAAAAGTAAATTCGAGAGTTTTTGTTGTTGTTGTTGGTGCTGTTTAGATGTAATAAGTCTGTCACCTGAACATAAACCTGGTAGTCTTGACACAGAGGAGTGGCAGATATTTTGGCTGTTTCTGTGAGAAAGCGTTCGTTGTTCTTGGTAAACATTCCCCTAGATGTCACCCGGGAAGCTTCCAAGTCAGCGTCCAGAGTCAAAGTGTACGAAATATCTTAACGAGAACGAAAATGATAAACAATTTGGCCTGAGATGAGAGAGTTCTATTAAAACTTTTTTTTATTTTGAAGTTTGATCAGATAAAAAGAAACCAGGCTGTTAGCTTAGCTTAACCTAGCTTAGCATAACTACTATACAGTGTCAACAACAACAGACAGATAATGATTGATTGATTGATTGATTGACATACCAATGGGTCCAACAGGTTTCTTAGGTCTGAATGCAGCAGTGAAACAGAGGCTGGTGACAAAGCAGGTAAGCTTGCGTCCGTTGATGTTGCAGGCTTTGTTGAAAATGTTGATTTTACTCGGGTTAAAATTAGCTTTAGTCGTGACAACTGCCACACCTCTGGACCTGGAGAACAGAATGGTAAAAAGATCACTGGCTTTAACAAAGAATCAATAAAATTACATCATTATGGTTACTTTTCACCGCAGCACTCCAAGGCTACAGATCTACAATAATGGAAAACATGTGAAAATGGTAGAGATTGTTCATTTTTGCCACTAAATGAGAAAATTTCTCTCTTTCTCTCAGTGAAATTGCTTTTGTTTTTTATTTATAAACACAGTCATAACAGAGTTATAGTTAATTCTTGTCCAATGAAAAACCAGCTCTTCTGCTGCTGTGTGCCTTGTTTCATGTTGTTCATTTAGTAAAATCTACCATCACTTTACCATCACTTTCAAAAGTTCAAGACATAGACAGGTCGATCACGAGGTTTTGATGTTCTACCATTTTTGTTTCACTGCTCATTTTACTGTATTTTCTTCACTCTCAGTGTAGCTCGCTACAGTTCACTGTCACAAAGTTTTTAAGATGTTATTACAGGCTGTAACTAAACTGAGATTTTGCACTATTGTGTGCTTGATTCCAATAGGTCAATGACAAAGAGTAAAGAGATTTATTTGTTTTTTGGATTAGTTGTGGATTTCTACAGTTTATCTCTTGCTCAACTTCCTCATCGTATCAAGGTCCAAGTCACGGCAGTAACATTCACTTAGAAACAACACCAAAACACACCTTTCCCCGTCCACACCCACCTCTGTAGGATACTGCTTAAGAATTCTGGGAGATTCCCTTAGTGTCTGGACTCTTACCTCAGTCCACAGGGCAATGTCCAAAAGGACAAAGCTGAACAGAGGTTTGAGATTTACACAGTTGCCCTTTGTATTAAAAGGTGAGAGTGTTAACCTGTAGAGTGTAAACCCCCAGGTTTTATCCACAACTTAGTTACTTAGAGTTTTCCAAAATGTTTTAACACAGTTTGTTATGGATTATCAATAACATTTAAGGCAATCAAACTGTCAATGTGCAGGTTTCTGGACATATCCGTCCGGACTTTTCTCACCAGAGCTGCACCACTTTGCCATAGGCACCGACAGAAACATCCGGAATTGTATCATCGTTCAGATCTGCGTAGCCGTCAAGAGACCTTCCGAAATACTGCAGCTGAGGATCCAGTTTAGAGCCAAGGATTCTCTAAACACAAAAAATTGATTTGAAAGAATTCACCTGACTTTGAACATGTGTCAGAGTTTACCAACAGTTCCTGCCCTTACCTGTGAGTACTGTTTGTTTAAAGTCTTCTTCTCTCCATTGTAGATGTAAATGACACCTCTCTGTTTGTCCTCCAGTGGTGCACCAACCACGACGTCACTGTAGCCATCACGATCCAGGTCGGGAACAGCAGAGATAGCCATCCCGAAACGTGCATCTTCAGTAGCAGGTGGACCAATGAGGAGACCCTGCTCATTTAGTATTCCCTTGAAATTATACGACAAAGCTAGGTTTGAAGAATTACATGTCGTAAACATAGGGGATTAAACAACATCTGTATTTAATATACAGTAGAACCTTGAGGTACGAGCATCTCAACATACAAGTATTTTGAAATAAGACCGAGCCTTCGAGCAAAATTTTGTTTCGAGATACCAGTATAGATTTGAGATACGGGCACGCTTACAGACGCCGATGCTAGGTGGCCGAGCACTCGGAGCAGCCCACACCGCTTCACTCGTTCACTTCACGTGTTCACTCTCATGAGTCTTCCATATTGTGTTTGCATTATCTACGTGATTTTCTCTTTTCGATTTTGTGCATTATTCTTCATCATAGTGATGAGTCCTAAGAGAGTGAGTGGTAAGGATGGTGGTGAGAAGAAGAAACACATGATGACCATGGAAATAAAGCAGGAAATTGTTGATAAATATGAGCTTACTGTGTGTGTGTGTCTTTAGCAATTAAAAACATGTTTTCGTTCATTGTTATTAGCACTAATAAGGGAGTTTTTTTAGAGGGCTGGAACGGATTGATTTTTTTTCTGTTATTTCATATGGGGAAAAATGATTCGAGGTACGAGCACCTCGAGTTACGAGCTCGGGCCTGGAACAAATTATGCTCATATTTCGAGGTTCTACTGTACTTCTACACATCATCTGACATCTGGGCCCCTTCATTTTCCCCTTAAACTTTCACATTTATACCTTAGTGACAGAGAAGACATAGACCCTGCCTTCTTCTCTCTTCTGCTCGCTCATGAACATCGGTGCACCGACTAGAAGAAGGTCCGTGACCCTATCGTTGTCTACGTCCATGGAGCACAGGATGCTACCAAAATATGAGCCAATCTACAGCACAGTACATTTGCCAAATGTTTATTGCTGATAATTGAATGTGATTATTTGGTTACAGATAGCATTTATACAACATTGTTTATTGGTTTATCTTTAATACTAATGTCTCACCTGCTTCCCCCTTTCAGAATCTATCACGGCAGTTTTCTTCTGAGCGTCGAGGGTGTAGACGATAACTTGTCCAGAGTGGTGGGAACGTGGTGCACCAGCCACAAAGTAAACCATAGAGCCATCAGTCAGAGTTGTGACGGAGTAACCTGGAGGTGCCAACAAGTTGAAAGACACATTGTCATCTGAACTCAACAACATTTTTTTTTTCTACAAAGCTAAATGACAGTTGAAGTACAATTGAAGAAACAATGATTACAACATTTTAACTAGCTTTTCAGCACTACAAGGCTAACATTTTAGCTTTATTATCAAAGCTTTATTTGATATTTACATGGAAATATTTAAAATAACATAACAAGAATGTAAAGGCAGACCTAGTAATGAGCTGTCGTTTTTGTCCTGAAGTGTTCCTTCAAACGCTGAGAAAGGAAGTATGTCAGACTGCGACCCTTTCTGATGGACCACAGTCCCACTCCAGGCATAGGCTCCCACTGCTCCCAGTATCATCACATCCTGAAACAACACAATTATTCTAGTAAAATCTACAAAAACAGTCTGTCAGACTGTTTATCAACATATGTTTTTCATAGTTGCACCACCTTCATGTACTTTTCTGCCACTCCTGAGTAGTTTCATGTTAACTTTCTTTGTATTCCTCTATAACTTATTTGGTAAATCCTTTAAAACGTGTGCACATATGAGTTTTATAATTTCAAAAGTAAAAAGAAGGATCCCCTTACCTGCTGGCTGGAGTAGTGTGCACTAAATCCGACCTGAGACATCTCCATTTTGAAATTGTCACCGCCTTTTCCAGTCCCTTTGGGTGTGAATATCAAAACAAGAACATACATAAGTACATAAAACAAACTAAAAAACTTGCAAGACAAGATGGAAGGAAGAAAACAACCGGCACCTTCTATGTTGAAGATACGATCTCCTAGCGTTCCAGCGATGTTGGACAGAGCTGCCTCCTCAGAAACATTAAAGAAGAACCTCTCTGTCGGAGAACTTGCAATGGATTTGATTTCTTGGATGAGGTTGTCAGTATCAATATTGTTTCTTATATAGTAACCCAGAACCTAGAAAGAAAATTAGTACAAAAAACATGTGAGTAGGGATCATGTGACACATAGGAAAATTTGGAAACAGGGCTAAAATCAATAATCATACTACACACATACTTTGGTTAGATATGAAATACATAATATATTGAAATACCTGTACATTATTGTCATTCATGACAGTAAAACATATATTCTACCATAATAAATCTGAATGATATTTCATAAATGATATTTAACAATATTCAATTTTTTTGTAATAAAGCAGACTATAGACACATAACACATAACAAAAAGGCAGGTGACCAAAACCGTTCTGATGGGGACCACAACGACCCATCAGACTCTTAACGACTGTTTACACTTTCACAGTTGATCCCAAGGCTCCACCCAACAGGGGGGGGCTGAAGTAGCTTTATTCTTTCTCCCCTAGAGTATTTATCTGCTGTACTGCCCACCACCAGTTAGAACTGAAGAAGCCTCTTGGATTAGAGGTGAAACGTCTTCTTTTAGAAAATTCACATCCAGTTGTCTAACAGAACTTTTTAAACTTGACCATGACCTGGATGACTGAGAATCTCCATACACAATAAAGCAGAATGTTGACTTACAGCAATGCCAAAACGTGTGATGCCTAGTTTCTCACACTCGGCTATGACATCATCTCTGAAAGTCGCATCGTGTGACTCTCCATCAGTGACAACTACCATCACTTTGGCTGCATTATGTCGAGCACCGTTCACTGGGTTGAATGCCCACTGGCTAAAACACAAAAGACAAGTTTTTTGTTTCATCTAAGACAATATTGCACGAAAAAAGGTTCCACGGTGATCGACGCTGATACAAACCTGGCATATCGGATCGCCTGAAAGGTGTTGGTTGAGTGACCGTACATTTGTGTGATTCTTGATGCAGCAGCAATCACTTCTTCTTTGGTCCTATATTCATTCAGCCTGAACTCAAACCTGGTATCAACTCCATACTGAAGGACGCTGACCTGTTGAACATCAATGTGGTTAAACGGCCAGTAATCCCAACATTAAATCCCCCACTTTATCCCTTATGTTATATGCGTTGGTGTTGGTACAGTAAGGAAGTGTGAACTTGTGTCACCTGTGTCCTGGTAGGACCAATGTCAAGGTTCGGTAATAGTTTCTGGAGAAAAAGGTTCATTGGTTCCCAAGGATAAATGCTGTTAGAACCATCCAGAACAATCACAATATCCATAGGACCTCCACATTCTAGAGGAATCACAGGAGGAAGAAAAATTATGTTCAAACCCCAATACAGTAGCGGCTAATGGCGACAAGTGCGAAGGAGGAGGAGGTAAGAGAGTTTGCCCGTACGTAGACACTTAATTCTGTAGCGTACCTTACACGTACACTACGTAACTGACATAAACTTAGAATTAACTTAGCTTACAAATTTTTTTTCACATTTCTATTTTTTAATTTTTTTGACCATGCTCATATTTATGCGTTTCTTCTTCTCACCGCCATCCTTACCACTTAGGACTCGTCACTATTATGAAGAATAATGCACAAAATAGACAGAAAATCACGTAGATAACGCAAACATAATAAGGAAGACTCGCGCCAGATGAGTCGGTGTCTGTAAGCTCTAGTCTTTACTCGTATCTCGAAGCAAAAACTTGCTTGAATGCTTGCTCGTATCTCGAACTACTAGACACGTAGTATCTCGAGGTTCCTCTGTGTATAGAATCTAGATCTATATTTTTCAATTGGCTGTATATTAAATTTAGCAGTGAGTTCTAACTGAAGCCAGAAGACAAACAATAATTAACACTGACTCAAGCATTGGAAACAGTAGCTCTTGGCTCAACTGTAAAAATCCCCCTAAACCAGTGGTTCTCAATTATTTTCTGTCATGCCCCCCCAGGGCACAGAAATGTTTTCACTCTGACTCTCTATTGAGAACCTGATAACATAAAGTATATTTTTATCTGTACAAACCAATGAAGGGGTTGCTGCCACCTAGTGTCTGGAGGCATGTTATCATTCAAGCACTCGTGCCATATTCCATTGGAAGCCCCTCACGCCCCGCCCAACACCTGACCGCGGTGACACACCGAGGGGGGCCCGTCCCACTATTTGAGAAATACTGCCCTAAAGAATGAGGTTTGTAACATTTTATAATCAAATGCTTATATAAATACTATATCATAAATACTTTAATCATTATTTTGGTTTGTTTTACCATAGTTTTCAAGTAAGCTAAAGCTGTATTCACACGTTACATTAGCAAATATTTCAAAGATCTCACTCTGGACAGCAGGGGAGAAGGCGGGTTGTGTCCTGAAGAGCGGGTTCATTTTTGCACATATTCCAGGGTAGTAGTTTAGCTGGCCACACAGTTGGCCCCAAAGAGGACCACACAGCTAAACAAAAAAAACCAAAAGGACAAAAATTAGAATCTGTTGATTATATATATATATATATATGAACTCGTGTGTAAATTTCCCATAACACAGACACACAAACCTACCATGAAATCACTGACTCCAGGCATACGGTTGAGGGTCAGACCCAGACTCATGTTGACGTTGACATTATTAACCTCTGGAATACTGACAGAATCTGTCAATGCGAAGGTCAAAAGTCAATTTGACAAAAAAAAAAAAAAAAATGAAACATGTCTATTGTAGAAACTTGATTTTACAATCTAGCCTGGGATTATATAAACCAAAAACAATTATTTTCAGGTGAGTGGATAATAATTTCATCTCAAATGTGCCGACATTATGAAATGCACAGAAGACTTCTAATTATCACTGACAAAAATAAAAACAACTCAACAACTGTTTTTATAAACTACTGGTGTGGATCTGGATTCACAGGCATGAACACACAGAGAGTTCAAAGTTCAACTCAGACTCACCTTGAAGACTGAGTTTGTCACAGCTGTTTCTGGAGCCAGTGACTGGACACTTGTAAACGTCCCCTCGTCTGTTTCTGGTGTAACCGCTCCAGGGAGCGCCCACCAGGAGCCTATCAAAGACACACAACGCATTCATCAGCCTCATAGACTGCCATAGTTAGTCACTGTGTGTGGGTGTGTGTGTGCAAACAGCAAGTTTAAAAGAGCAGATGAGTTGGACTTTACTTTAGGTCACTAAAAATGGTCACTGATTTTTAAGAGTTATCATTTACTGAAATAAAGACTGTGTTTAATTTTTTTAAAAAAGGAGCAAACACCAACAATCAGAACTCGTAAATTCCAGTTACTCAGTAAGACTGTGACTCAAGGTGTGTGACGTCAGGATTTGTCTGAGTTTAGCTAGACTTTAACTTAATGTTGTTAAAATAACTGAGGCTAAAAACATGACCTGTCTGTGATTATACATCCTGTCTGCTCAGAGTTAAACGAGTTCTTCGCTTTAAAAGTACTTTAGGCGTTCACACAGAATCTTTATTTGCATTGACTCTATGTAGAATTCTATTTTTTAAGACTATTGACTAATAGATCAAATCTGTCAGCCCATATTCTAAGCAGGTATCCAACGTCCTGCGTTGTCTACAGGCACTGACTTATCTGTGACAGTCAGATAGTGTTTGTACAAAGTTTGTGCCAATTTTCACATGACACACTCCGCTTTTAAGCTTGTTCCTAACAACACAACATCAACTGTCCTCTTTTACGTCCCTGAATAGGAATTAGAATGATGTATTTTTGCTGTTGTAAAAGTCCATTTTATTTGTGTAGCCCAAATTCATGAAACATGTTGGTGCAGTTCTTGATGAGTGTTGTTTGAAGGTAAAATGACAAAAAAAAATCTTTTGATGTTGAAAGCTGTAGAAACAAAATACTTATCAGAGAGCAGCAGCTTATCTATTAACTCTCATCTAAATAGACTTTTCAAAGGAAAAAAAAATTAAAGCAAGAAATGGTTACTGTGGGTGTCAGTGAAGCAGAAGTCATCTGGTCTCATGAACCTCACATTTAAACTTCACACATACAAGAGGAAATGGTCAGTCAAAAGATAAGGTTCTGAATGACTTAGAGTGGAAAATCAAGAGATTTCCACCCGCTCATCAACCTTAGTGTCTTAATTCGTACCATTTGCCTTCATGGTTTGTTGTCTGCAGGACGGTGTAGCCGAACTCCTCCGCTGCCGAACCGCTGAAAATCTTTGCACCTGCAGTGCCGACGTTGAAGGACTGTGACAGCCAGACGGTGTCAGCTGTAAAAAGAGGAAGATGAGGTCAGACACTGCAGACGAAAATGAACCACCAACAATCTCCAAATCTCCAATTTTACTACGTCCATAAATTTGGTCTTGGTGTCTGCCTCTTTTCCTCTTGCCTGGCAGTTCTATCTTCACCATCCTTTGTCAGATATCTCCACCCTTCCTCCTCCCTGCTCCCTCTGTCTCACCTCACCTCAACTTTAACTTCGAACTGCTCCACCCTAAAAATCTTCATCTCCGCCACCTCCAACTCCATTAGACAGAGCCACTGTGTCTAAACCATTGTTTCCCAAAGACTGGGTGGTGGCCCTCAGGTGGGTCGCAAGAGTTTTTTTTTTGGGGTCAGCTCGCATCATGTTTTCAGGGAGTTTACAAATAATGTCTAATGACTTTAAACATTGGTCCCCAGAAAAAAGTTTGGGAAACACTGGTCTAACACAACACATCATAGCAGGTCTCACTACTGTCCTAGAAACCTCTGACATTCAACTTTCTTTTTCAAGTGACTCTAGACTCCACCAAACTCAAATTGTGTTTTTTAAATGGACCTTCAAGAACATTAACATAGTAAGGGTTAACATATTAATTACATTTCAGTCCTAGTATTTGGTCTCTGACCATAGTAGAGCAACAAATATTATAGAGGGATATCTTGATTAATCTATTTTATGGCTATTTTGACTATTGGTTCCTGTTTTCATGCAAGTAGGTAGTTCTTGTGGTGGCTGATTCACGTGAAAAAAAAACCACATCAGCTTGACTCAGTGAGTGAGGCAAGATATACCAGGGAATAAAAAAACAGACGTGAAGGACACTGCGAAATGCTGAAATTGCATTAAGATCTACACGGAACCAACATGTTTGGCAGTGTACAGCTGCGAAGCCCCTCAGGACATGGAATTTGTCAGTATTTCAGTGAGCCTTTTCTGCAGTAACAGGCTCACAAGCCTGAACAGGCAGAGCTCGCAGCTCTCTGTTTTCTGCCTGCCTTCCCCTCCATCAGTCACAGGAATGTGGATGGGTTCTGGACTTCACAGTCTTTTTTCATGCACGGACGTCTGCCGCGCCTGTTTACCTGCAACATAAAAGTAGCACTTTGCACTTGTGGCGCCATTCTAAGCCTCACCACATGTTGAACACTTTCAGAAAATCAGGCGTGTCAATACAGTACATAGAGCAAAAATAATAAAAATAAAACCTCAGTGTAGTTCCCCCTGCCACCTCCAGGAATGAGTGAGTGACATTAGTGATTATTTTACTACTTCAGGCATGCAATGCAAAACATAACTAAGAAACAAACTTTATCTAAGGAGTTGCGTAAAGTCCAAGTTCCAAGTTTATATATATAAACATATAAATAAATATATATATATATATATATATATATATATATATATATATATATATATATATATATATATATATATATATAGTCCTGCTATAGTCCTGCTGCCTACCATGTGTTTCTACACATTATATACAAAAACTGATTCAAAGTCAACAGATTTTTTTTTAAATAATGTATCGAAGATTATTAAAAAGTCATCATAACAAAGGATAATCTTTAGTTTGTCCGAGCTTCACATCATTCCACTGACCGATACTAAAACAGAACAGTTCCAGTGACCACGACATGTTCCCCGGTGTTTTCAAAGTTCATAATAATCGCGGTACTCACCAATTAGTACCACGGCAAAGATGATGCGTCTCCACAAATTCTCCATGGTCGCCTTTATGCCATTTGTACGAGGAGACTAAGTGAAGCAGGAACACTTGTCCAAGTTGAAGCCGCAGCAACCGTGGCGGAACCGCTGTGACGTGCAGAAAACCGTATCCACATATGGGCATGTTACTTTTTCACACCCTACAACCTGTTGCTGGTGTAACGAAGAATTCCGTTCACCCTCGTCAAGATGTGTTGTCGAAATACTCGAAGCTAAGACTGGACGTTTAAACGTATCGTGGTTCTAGAAAGGGATGAGGCGCTATAAGAGGGCGGGAACCCTTTCTCAACCTTCGATTATAGTCGAATATAGGAGAGTTGTGACAAGGCAGGAAAGCAGAGGTGGAGAGAAGAAAAAGAATTAGTTCACTGTTAATGTTAATTTACACTGGTCAAACCATGTATTGTATTTACTACTTTAACAGATACTACAACTACTACTACTACTAATAGTCGTAGTAGTAACAATAATCATAATCATAATTACTATGATTATAATTTTAGGTAATGTTAGTAATATAAAAAATAAATTGATTTTTTACAAATATTTAAACCAATATTATTTGATACAAAATGCAGTTATAAGTATAAAAGCATTATTATTATTATTATTATTATTATAAAGATTTTACAATGTATTATTCTTTGTAATTACTTTTGGATTATAGTATAAACAAAACTGCTTATTAAATTATCCAGAAGTCCATGCCTGTTATCTAAATATATTTGATATGCTTATATGCTTCTAATTGTCATACCAGTGTTGCGCCATGGATGGACAAACAAGACATAAATCAACAACCATCAAATTAAAAATGAAAAAAAAAAAAAAAAACCCACATCACTGATGAAGAGTGTACAATGATGATGTACAATGTTAGACATCTCCAGTCACCATGAAGTCTGTAATTTTCTGTATTTACAGCTCAGACAACCACAGACAGGAATAAGAAATAAACAATATCAATGACATTATCAAACGTGTTAGGTTTAATTTGTGATCATGGTTTTTTTTTTCATCATTATTTCTATGAAAAGACACAGAAACAATTCCTTAGAACAGGGCCTGAAAAGAGTTATTTAATTATCATGACATCATTTTGTAATATGGGATTGTTTTCCCTCATGTATGACACTGACTTTACATGGAACCCTGAATCAAACCCTGTTGATGTTGTGACTAAACCGCTGTTGAACTGGTATAATCAGTGGCCTTAGAGAAAAGCATCATCCTCATAGCAGTGCTCAGCTGCACATTATTTACACAAAGCCCGTATTGTGAATCCAGGCTGTGGAATTTGAGCGATAACGGCCCCTAACAGTAACAAGCACCGAGGGGAACTTGAAAAGATGACTTTTTGTTGCATTAGGGCAAAAAGTAGCAAATTCTTTAGCTTCAAGTTGTAGCTCATCTGCTCAATTGCTAAAGTTACCCTACACAAAAAAGACCTAAGGTTACTACCTTTAACTTATCAATGTTAGTCCCACAATGGGGAGATTCACAGCATTACTGGCAGTAGAGTATAGTACAGCAGTGTTTCCCAAACTTTTTTTCTGGGGACCCAAATTTTAAAAGTCCCAACCTCCGCAACCCAAGTCAATAGACATTATTCGTAAACTCCCGGAAAACATGATGCGAGATGACCACTCCCC
>NC_024328.1:9554281-9562218 GCF_000523025.1 Cynoglossus semilaevis | reverse complement strand
TGGTACGGTGCAGTGTGATTTGGGTGGTGGTCATGGAGACTGCTGCCCCCGTGACCCGGTAACGGATAAGCAGATGAAAATGGATGGATGGATGGATATAACAGCTTCCCGTTTCTTACATTTGTACTGTTGACTTTGCAGGTATAAGTGTGGAAGAATAACTGCAAGTCAAAAATTAAATAACTGAAAACATGAATGAACTATTTGCATTATTTTGGAAGTTAGCTCTGGTTATAAAGTCTGATTTTATTTACTGAATCTAAGGTGCCAGAGAATCTGTGACTCATCTGATGGGCTAGAACTCTTTTGTAATTTCTACGAAAAGATTGGTCTACTGTACTTCCTGTTGTACGTGACACACCTATGACTATTTTAGAGTTTTTCTGGGCTTTGTCTGGGATTGAAGTGACTTCCTGTCTGACAGGAACTTCACTGAGGTGTTTGGGACACAATAGTTATTCCTACAAAGAAAACTGAAACGTGGAAATGCATAAAGCTCATAATATTATTGGACAAACAACAGATTCATGTTGGTGTTCATTCATTTATAATGCTGTATATGTAAATATATGATTTCATGAATATACTGTTAAGGTATAAACGTACTGTATAGTCACCCACCTGTTTTGTTTATAAATTGTAAAAGTAAAACATATTTAGTATGTAAAAGAAGTGAAGGTAATATTTTATTATTGTCTTTGCTTATTCTCAGTTTATTGTCTAGTTTATATTTATTTCTATAAATATATTAAATATATAAATGTATATATATTGCTATATATAAATATATTGAATATATAAATATATAATTAATACTATACTGCATATATATTTGTACACATGGATTTATATATAGCGTATTTTCCGGACTATGAGCCGCTACTTTTTCATAAATGTATAGTTTTTATAAAAAACTTAGTGAGTGCCGCTTATATTCAGGTGCATTTATACATACATACATACATATATATGTATCCAATATACAATATGTAAAACCACGCTGGTTTTATACAGAGGAGTGAATGAATGAGCTGCTGCAGCACAGAGCTAATCCCCCCTTTTTTTTTACACTCATCTGCTGACCAGTAGGAAACTGAGGGCCAGCTTTCATCTGAGGCATTGTGGGCCAGTCACAGCGATGCCCAGTGAGCTGAGAGACACTCACGAGTCCATGACTGCACACAGACTCAGAGAGGAAACTTCACATGTGGCTGATGTGTCTGTTCTGTCCTGTGACCTGACACAGACTGTGGGGGGAAAAAAAAAGCCCCAAGGATAATCTCTTACCTCCAGTCGACTCTCCTGTCAAAATGAAACATCAAATACACAAATCAAGGAGATAAAAGTACAAGAAATAAAGAATTTATTGCAGGCAAACAAAACAAAACAAAAAAAATTCTATAAATAATATTTACAAACTAAAGTCTCATTCCTTAAATGGGTTACAGTTTTTAGTCAACTTAATTTTTCTCACACTGGCTGCTGAAGGACAGGTACAGGCAGAGGTTTGAAGCTACTGTTGTCAAACAAACTGAACTCAAATGCAAGTTTGTGAAGACCCCTGATCATTAGGGTTAAGTTTAGGATTAAGGTTGGTACTTTTAGCTGTTGTATATTTCTGTCAAACTAGAATTAAATGCCTAATTTAGAGTTTGTAAAAAAAAAAAAAAAATTTGGACTCAGTAGGCGTTTGTTATCACTCCAATTAAAGAAACCAACTCCTCCATTTGAAATTAGTAGAAGCTTAAAGATAACAAACCCCAAACATAAAACAATGTAAAAAGGAGAACACTTCTATATCGCAAAAAGCCTTCTCAAACATGTTTCAAGCAGGTTTGTGATTGTCCACCCATTTGAAACACTGGCTGAAAAACAAACAGAAGGTCAGTGTAATTATGAATAGCTTGTTTTTTGTTAAAATGTTTACGGTAGTAGAAGGTTGAGCGACTGAATATTGCGGCAGGTCGAGCGGAACCGTCACAGCATTGGTTTCACTCTGGTGTCAATGTTTTCGTTTTCCCTCCGACTCTAAGCAAAAGCGTTCGAAGGCTTCTTCGATCTCGGGCTCCATCTCGTCGTCAAAGTCATACCTGTGAACATAAAAAAGACTCTGCAGTTTAGAGACATCAGCGGTAATTTGATTTATTTTATACAAATATATTTAATCTGATAAAATATTGGTTTGTACAAATAAATGTACCCTAAAGATTTCCATTCAAAACTAGGATTAAGCCTTTGTCGTCAACAATATTAATTAGTCTACACCAGTGTTTCCCAAACTTTTTTTCTGGGGACCCATATTTAAAAAAATCACAAACCTTCACGACCCACATTATTGGTAAACTCCTGGTAAACATGATGTGAGACGACACACAAAAAAAAACTCTTTTGGGAATCAATGGTCTACAGTCCCTCTCAATCTATTTGACAATCGTGTCGGTCAGCCGGCCAATCATAAACTTGCTTACTTTCCTGCACTCTGTTAGGCTAAACCTCAGGTTTGACACTAGCCAGACATCTGACCTGAGGTTTAAAAGCAGGGAAATGCATGCTGGGTGTTGAAATGGTGTTTTTAAGACAATGTGCTGTGATGAAACAAAAACCCTTTCCTGCAGTGTTTTTTAACTGACAACATCTGTGGTGACCGTGCATGAGAACATCAACTTTTGACAGCATTAGTTTCAACATAAATCTAAATGTATGTATGTTAGAGAGTATTGTAAACATTATTGGAGGTTGCACCTTATGATAACAAACAATTGTTATCCCAAAAGACTGGGTCGGGACCCTCAGGTGGGTCGCAAGAGATTTCTTGCATCATGTTTCCCAGGGGTTTACCAATAATGTCTCTTGACTTGGGTCGTGAAGGTTTGTGACTTTTAAAATATGGGTCCCCAGAAAAAAAGTTTGGAAAACACTGGTTTAGAGTTCATAATCCAGGTAAAAGATCGTAAGAGACTGGAGAACAATCTCAGTGTATAAAGGCTAAAAAGAAAATGGTCCTGAAACTACTTTAGTAAAACACGATTACTCACTCGTCACGGTCATTTCCATTTTCACCGTCAAAGTCATCAAAATAATCCTGTTGTTCCAGGATAGCTTGGTATTTCTCTGCATATTCTATAGAAAAAAAGAAAATGATTCATGAAACGATGCAATATGAGGTTACCTTTACAGTCATAACAATAATTTAATGCAGGTCATGTTCTTTGGACATTTAAAATTATATTATTTAGAATTATAAAAATAATTAGTTAAATTATAGATAAAATATTTATATGGACATATCTTCTATTGAAATTTTCCCAGAAAGCTTTCCCTTTTAAATTTAAAATCATAGTTACAGTCATATATAAACCATAGTCCAGTGGAACCTCGGGATACGAGCATCCCCACATACGAGTATTTCGAAATACGAGCAAGCATTCGAGCAAATTTTTGCTTTGAGATACGAGTAAAGATTTGAGATATGGGCACGCTTAGAGACGCCGACGCTAAGTGCTCCGAGAGCTCGACCAGCTCGACCACTTAGCGTCGGCGTCTGTAAGCGTGCCCATATCTCAAATCTTTACTCGTATCTCATCTCCCACGAGTCTTCCGTATTGTGTTTGCATTATCTACGTGATTTTCTCTCTATTTTGTGCATTATTGTTCATCATAGTGATGAGTCTTAAGAGAGTGAGTGGTAAGGATGATGGTGAGAAGAAGAAATGCTTGATGACCATGGAAATAAAGCAGGAAATTGTCAATAAATGAGTGTGGTGCCACTTAAGAAAGAATACAAATCGAGCAAAAAAAATGTGTTAAGTTAATTCTAAGTCTATGTAAGTTACGTAGTGTACGTGTAAGGTACGGTACGGAATCAAGTGTCTACGTACAGGCAAACTCTCTTCCTCCCTCCTCTCCTCCTCCTCCCACATGCCTCCATTAGCCTCTACAGTATCGTCTGTCTCGAAGGTAAGAACTCATAATTAAAACCACATTTTATTTTATATCACAGGAATCCTTAGATACTATATGTTTTGTGTGTGTATGTCTCTACAGAAATTAAGAACATGTCTTCTTCCATTGTTATTAGCACTAATAAGGGAGTTTTTTAGAGGGACGGAACGGATTGATTTTTTTTCTTTTATTTCTTATGGGAAAAAATGATTCGAGATACGAACACCTCTAGTCACGAGCTCGGTCCTGGAACGGATTACGCTTGTATCTCAAGGTCTCACTGTATAATAACATCTCTCTCTGAATTTGATCCCACTCTGGTTCTTTGTGTTTTGTTACAGTCATACTGACAGCACTGATGCTGACTCTACATCCTGTTAAAGCCTGGACTGACCTGGATCTGCTGCAGTGAAAGGTGTGCCATCCTCTGTGTAGAACGTTGGTTCGTTCTGCGATAAAAACAGACAGAGACTGTGAAAATGTAGAAATGTATAAAACATTGAAACATTGATAGACTATGTGAATAATTGCTCCGTACCATGAAGTAGTTGGGGTCGTTGTCTGGTGTGGCGTTGCTCGCAGATGAACCGGCACAAACTCTTCCCCAGTCGCTGGATCTCAGCTCAACCAGTTTTAGCAGCATCTGTCTGACATCCCTGAGGAGAAGATGCTTGAATTGTAACTATAGGCTGTGCATGAGAGTG
The DNA here is from genome assembly GCF_000523025.1 of Cynoglossus semilaevis. Lineage (NCBI taxonomy): Eukaryota > Metazoa > Chordata > Actinopteri > Pleuronectiformes > Cynoglossidae > Cynoglossus > Cynoglossus semilaevis. The sequence goes on along the minus strand of NC_024328.1, from coordinate 9,557,572 downwards.
ACTGACATGTCGTCACATGTTTTGTCTTTTAAAACATTAAGATAGAAATTGTGAAATGAGACCAGTAACTTTTACCAAACGGTCCACCCACCTGCTGCAGGTGGCATCCAGGACTATTGTCTCTATTCTCTGGATCAGCTTCTCCATGTGTGACTGTCCACTTTGTTTCCAAGTGTCGTCCAGGACCGATCCCGTGAGCTTCAAAGTCAAAAACGTTCTCATTAGCTTTTTTACAACAAAAAAAAAGCATTAATGTCCACTGAACAAACTTTTATCACTCAGGTTCAAGACCTTCAGGAGTTTGACGGCACAGATGAGGTTTGAATCCACAGGATTGGAGAAGAGACTGTTCATCAGATCCTTGAGGGCATCGAGGAGAATCTTAGCCCTTGTTGGAGGACCTTTAGGACCCTTGATCTAAACAAAATAAAAAACCAAAAAACAACACAAACAATCCCAAGGTAACACAGATGTACACAAACAATGCTATTAAAGAGCTTTGACAAAATAGTTAAAACAGCTACACAAAGGGCCAAAACAGAAGATGAAACAATACTGTAAGTAAAGAGTAAACCCAAAAATGATATGAATGTAACAAAAGTACAGTAAATTTCCCAAAATTTGACTCAGATATTATCAATAGATTCACTGAAAACAGAAATGATGCTAACACTAAAAAAAACACTTAATGACTTCTTTTGTGGCCCTGCACCCTATTCTGAAGACCCCTGTTGTACAGCATTAAGGTGCAGAATAAGAATCAACTTAAAATACAAACAAATTGTCTCCATCTTCCACCAAGGGGTCAACGGTGACCTCTGACCTCTAAATGCAGGTACAGCTCTCCCAGAAAGAGCACATAGGAGTGGAACTTCTTCTGAGTCGCTGCATCTCCTCGAACAGCAGCATCCCTCTGTTCGTATTCCTTTTGACACCTGGAAACAGTCTTATCTCGTACATCAGTTTGAATGTGTGACGAGCACGAATAAAATAAAGCAAAAAAAAAAAAAAAAACAGACACATGGACAAATGTGTGAGAATCACCTTATCAGAAGCAGCTGCCTGAAGTTTGCGGTGAGATGTTTGGACAGATGGTTGCAGAGTCTGGCGCCCGTGTAGGCAAAGTTTTGAACGGTGGTGGACTGATGTGAAGAGTTTGGTTTGGAGATATTTTAATATTACCTATTGGACAACAACGTGATGAATGCACATGCACATACGAACCTGTTCGTAGATCAGTTCCACCAAACTCTGCAGTAACTCCTCGGTAGTGACGTAGGAGTTGAGCACACTCGTCATGTATTCAATATCGGACTCAAACGACCCCGGGGAGGAGCTCAGGTGGTTGAGGAAATCTGTCACCATGCTGGCCAGGTTGAGTTCACCCTCATATTCTTCACTCTCATCATACGCAGCTGGCTCCTATGAAAACAAAACAAAAAATCACTAAAATTTTTTTATTGTAAGTGGTAATAGGACAAATAATAGCTTAGTGCATACGCATCAAACTCAAGGCCTGGGGGCCAAATGCAGCCCGCCAAGCCGTTTTGTGTGGCCTGCAGGAGCTTAAAAAGCATTTAGTAAAGTCCATGTAGCAGAGTTTCTTAACCTGAGAAATTAAAAGTTTTTATAATCAATCAAATAATAATCAGTTGCAGAAACATGTATCAGTCTGTTATGGAGTAGTTACATTGATACCACTGACCTTTTTTGTTCCAAGGACTGGTCAGCCAGTATCACCTGTTACTACAGACCAGTACCAAGGTACTGATTATTGAAGGATCATTAAATTTAAAATAAAACATCTTTCAGACTCTGTTCTGTTTGTATCAGAGTCTGAATGACACATTATTTTAACATATTGCCAGATTATCTTTAAATAAAAATAGTAAAGGATATGACTGGATTTAGTAAAAAGTAAGTACATGTTTCCACTGTGTCCCACTGCGGCCCAGTACCAAATGACCTATGGACTGGTACTGGACCAGGGGTTGGGGACCCCTGATCTATACAGTCTTACATTTACAACCGGCCCTTCAAGGCTTCATATTGAGTTTGACACCCCTGCCTTAGGGGCTTCACTGACCAATGTTAAATGTCAAGAAATTCACACTTCACACTTTTATAAAAGCCTGACCTTGTGGCAGTTTATTCGTTTTGTTTGCCACAGGCATGTAAAATGTGGGGAATCCCAACAGGAATCCTGACAACATGAAACCAACTTCATCGGAGAAGCACCATCCTTCTCTGATGAAGTTGATTTCATGTTGTCAGTTTAACACTAAAACCATATGACAGTGTTAAACCTATTGACCAGTACAGTAGGTAATGTGGTAGGTTGGGCTACTGCGTGTCTGCCCAAAGGTCTGCTGTACAGAGAGAAAACACTAGAATATTTTGCTGTTGAAAACAATGTTGCCACCTCAGATTGGTTAAATCCAGGGGGAAAAAACTCTGGAGCTGCAGCAGAGAGGTTCGATGATTTGACCAGGGAGTCCATGTCACTACGTTCTTGAGAAGAAGGAAAACTGTTGGCACTTGAATTTTGTTGTTGTCTCTTAGAATCTGGGAAGAATATGAAATAATAACATGAATCAAGGCAAATACTGACTCTGGTACATTTGGCATTAGAGAACCTAAAGATAATACTCTGACCCAAGAACATGAATCACCCATGACTGTCCTACTAACGCAAATGAATGAATTAAACCAGGAAGCTGATATCTGATCTAATCTTCCGCTTCACATTACCTTGCTACTTCATGTACGATGAAATATGGCTAATAGCTGAAGACAACAACTTTACTTCAGCGGGTGACATCCCAGTGGGGTGGTCATTTAGTTTCTGCAATGCTACACATGAAACACCAACTGACAGTTCCAAAACCAGGATGAAGTTAGCTTTGGATTGGAACTGAAATGTAACACAGCCCTACACTTGGCTAAAATACTGTGTCAAAGCTGCTTGTGATGCCTGAAGATGTTAGTTAAGATTTTTTACTTATATTATCCACTAAGAAAAACAATAGTGTAGAAGTTTCCAGATCTCCTCTAAAGTACCCCCCCCCTTCTGTACAGTAATATTGTTGAACCCCTTCCCCAATGTTTGACACATAAGACAGCTACTGCTTCAAAAATCCACTAAAATTACTTTACTTTAATTATTATTATTACTATAAACAGTGTAAATTAATAAAAACAGTAAATACAATTTTAAAAAATGACTATTTATTCTCATAATTTCAAATGTTCACCCCCCCCCCCCCCCCCCCCCCCCCCCCCCCCCCCCCC
>NC_024328.1:9548654-9554113 GCF_000523025.1 Cynoglossus semilaevis | reverse complement strand
GGGGGGGGGTGGGGGGGGGGAGGAGGGGGCTTGGTCATGTAGACAAACAGAACTATATCTGATTGAACATAACTGTATATTATTAGTGAATCTTTGGCTGGGTTAGTTTGTCACATGGCGTGGTTCTAACCTAGTGAACCTGACAGTGGTAATCTCAGTTGATAGCCAACCGAAAAGCAACTTCACGGTAGTCAAAAAACAGACAGGCTACCGATAACGTAATTTCACAGCTAGGTTCCAAACACAACCAAAGTTGTTGCTTTTCTTCCACGTTACCGACGGTGTTAACAGACATTTGCTAGTTTACTTGTAATTCATTACCCACGTTGCATGAACTTAAAAGTGAAACCAGCACCATATAAATGTACACCATTAAAATAAACGGGTTCCTTACCTCCTCTGACACCCGCCTCGTTGGGCAGGTAGCTGTTATCTGGTAACGGCGGTGAGGTCCTTGGTTGTCTGAGCGGCTCTCTTTGGTTGAACAGCGTCGTTATAGCGTCGCCTTGACCGCCGAATGTGCCACCAGGGGCTCGGTCGAAATTCTGGTTCATGACTACAGGCTTGTCAACCTCTGCTTTTAAATCTAAACAACGCACAGTAAACACCGTCCGGACACCGTTCTATGTTTTCTTTCTCGCGTCTGGGCAATGGTAAATACAACTAACACCTTATCTGTATTTCATGGTGTCCAACGTTGCCAATCGTATGTACACAACTTGTTTGGGCCACTTCCTTTAACAACAAACTACCGCTGTTCTTATGTCCGCAGTTAGTAACGGAAATAAAAACAGCCCCATCTACTGGTGCGGAGTCCACACTGCAGCCTGAAATTATAACGAGAGCTTGTCAAAATGATTTAGAGCTAGTTTCTCTCTTAACAGGTTCTTCACATGTTTGGAGGACACTGTTATGTAACACGCGTTTACATAACAATAAGGTTTCTCCAAATGTTAGAAAATAGAACAATGAAAATAACAAAAAAGACAGCGCTAAACAGAGAAACAAAAATGTATGAAAATAAGATTTGCCAACTTCAATGGAAATGTAACTAAAATATATTAAACACTGGAATATAAACTGCAATCAGTTGTTTTCTAAGGGTGGGTCACGTAACACTGTTTTCTCCTGTGTTACACATCTGATTGAACAGATAACACTGTTATTATTATTTATAATAACTAAATGTTATTAGTTATTTATGCTCCATTAACTGCACAATTCTATATACGTTAAGATGAATATTATATATTTTAATATTTTAATTGTTTAGCACCAATTTTTAAAAGTAACTACACAACCTTGAGACATACTGTATTAGACAGTAAGGCCAGAAAGAGAAACACAACAGTTCACAGAACAGTATATTTATAGTATATAAATCATAGCTCAGACGTCCCCCAGTCTCACTCCCAGTGAGTGTTGCGTCAGGAAGTACATCCTGCATAAAAACCTGTGCCAAACTCACATATGTGTGTTACGTGCCCCTAAAAAAGGAGCAGCTGTTGTTAATGGAGCAGATAAAGACTATATATATAGTTTCTTATGTTTTTAATAATCCAGGATATTGCATAAATCTTCTACGGTTGTGTGAGCTGAACTGTTTAAAGAACATTTTTTAAAATCTTGTCCTTCAGTGTTTATCTCAGATACTGTAGCTCTGCACCACAACTCATTCAGTAGCAGCCCACTACAAACACACACATGTTGCACCAGACTTCTTAGTGTAAGTATTCATTAGTTCTTGTGGCCCGCAGTCATTTTCCACTTGTTTCCTAAAGCTGGATCACATTATGCCACAGAGAATTCCAATGCCAGAAGTGCAGCGACTCACTTTGATAAAAGATTACAACTTTCTGTTTTCCCCAGTTTTCCTTCACAGTTTCAGTGTCATGGACAGGGTTCAAACTATTTGCAGACCTTACAGTACATGTGGGATTAGTACTAGACTGGTTCTGATGGCAGTTTCTTTCTTTGATTTCCTCCCATAATCCAAACACATGCATCAGTCCGACACTTGGACCGTGAATGTGAGTGTGATGGTCGTTCATCTGTATGTGTGGCCCAGCAATTGACTGGTAAACTGTTCAGGTACTCTACTGTCCCAGCCCCAATGACTTCTGGGAATGGCTAAACCCCCACCTCCTCCCCAACCCCGCACCGTAAATCCAACTCTTAGATCTGTAAATTATTCCAGCTGTTTATGATAAAAAAAAACATAAATAAAATGTTAGATTTAAACAAAAATAAATTAAAAAAACAAGCAGTAGGTGGCAGTCATGTCACTCACACATTCTGAACTGTTTGTCCACAAGGTTTCCGTTTAAAGAGCTAACATCTATAAATATGGCTATTTTTTTAACCCCTGCTCTGCCTGGACCAGCCCAGTGGTCACCAGTCTGCTGACCTGTAGCTATCCAAGATTCATGGATGATTAAATAAAGGGACTTTGAGAGGATATCCATGCTTTTTTTTTTTTAAACATTTTAATGTATGACACGTGCCCAGGTGCCACATACGGTTCGCCAAGCCATTTTGAGTTTCCTAACCTGAAAAATATTTGAACGAACCTAAAAGTTTTTTTTATTATATAGAAATGAACAATATTTGTAGCTTGAACAAATAATAATCAATTGCAGGAACATGTATCAGTCTGTTATGGAGTAGTTACATCTATACCAGTGGTCCCTGACCTTTTTTGTTCCAAGGACTGGTCAGCCAGTACCAGCTGTTACTACAGACCACTAATAAGGTACTGAGGATTGAAGAATCATTAAAATTTCAAAATAAAACATCTTTTAGACTCTGTTCTGTTTGTATCAGAGTCTGAATGACCTATTATTTTAAAATATTGCCAGATTATCTTTAAATAAAAAAAGTAAATGTATATGACTGGATTTTATTTGAATGAAGTAAATTAGTAAAAATTAAGTACATTTTTTCACTGTGTCCCACTGTGGCCCTGGTACCAAATGTCCTACAGACTGGTACTGGTCAGCGGACCATGGGTTGGGGACCCCTGATCTATACAGTCTTCCATTTACAACTGGCCCTTCAAGAGATCTGTATTGATGATGTGGCCCCCAGTGAAAACGAGTTTGACGCCCCTGGTTTATGACAAGGTTGTCTTTCAACCAGTCAACGGTCTGGTTTTTAGGATGGATATAGTGAAGCAACATGATCGTCCAGTTATTATAGTTGGTCAAACCACCTGCTGGTACACAGTCATGTTTATAATAATTATATGTAATATAATAATAATGCACTGTTCTTTTAGAACCTAACATTGAATTACATCCAAGCAGTTTCAATAAACGACCGCTTCAAAGCTAAAGTTAAAGAGTTCTTGCAAACAACAGCCCAACAGCATTGTTGACATGGAGTTGACGTCCCATGAGGAAAAGGAAAGCAGCCTTCTTTAACGTGTTCAGCTCAATCAGTGGCTCGCAGCCCTGATGTGGTCCGCGGACCTCAATTTGAGGGCCATTGGACACACACACACACACAATGCAGAAGACTGAATCTCAGTCCAGAATTTAAATTTTATATAAAATGAAAATGAAGTTGTCAAATCTCAGATTTATCTCAGAATTCTAAGGCTCAGAGACACGAGGCTACTCCTGCTGTACATGTGGCCTTCAATGTGCAGCAGCCACAGCATATTGCATAAAGACTTTAGAGAATAAAATGTAATAGATGGCGCTGTACACATTGCAGATGAATTCATGGGACAGGATTCCATATGTTGCTACTGTTGCGGTGGAAATTGCTGCTGCATTCCTCACCACTGACCGTCTGTTCCGGTGATTCCTCACACAGCTGTTAGAGGACGACACCACTGAGCCTGGAGACCATGGTTTTCTTTATGTTGGATTCCTGGAGCTCAGGTCGCTCCCGGAGGCAATGACGGAGGCCGAGGTGGATGAAAACAGGGAGCTGCAGCCTTTCGCTCCTCACCTCCCTGTCCTTACGCTCTCCTGATTCCTCACGCATATCCTAAAATAGATGTTCAGAGAGGGAGGATAAGAGCACACGAGGCCTGGAAGGCTGCAGTGTTAATGTTCTCCCTGCGTTCTTTTGATCTGGCATCAGGGCAGCTGTCATTGATTAGTGTGTTTGCAGATGATTATTAGGGGAGAGTGTGTGGTCAGACACCACTCATATATCTCTTCTTGATGTACATTATTGTCTATACACTTCCAATAATAGAAACCCATCAGACAATGGCGCTGCAGGCCAACACAGAGAGAAATCGTTTTATTTAACATTGCTGCTGCTGCTAACAGCAGGTGCTGAAACGCTGCCTCATCTTTACCACAAACCTTTCCGACATTCAGAGATTGTTGCAGCTTCACTGCATCGAGCTGATATTGGGGTGTGATGTCAGCATCCAGCAGCCATTCCAAGGATGTTTTCTCCCTCCCATTTTGTTGCGGTTAGTCTTGTGTGTTTCCCGTTTGTTTGAAACCAACCATTAGCACAATGGTTGCCACATGGAATATCTGGCGGGGAATTAATGGCCACATTTTGTCCTCCGATTCTACCTCGGAGACCTAGATAAGATTTAACTCACCGTGACCTCAGCATTTAGGCGAGATTTCTCTGCACTACTCGCAAACAAACACGAAAGGAAGTGGCTGCGGAGAGGAAAGTGGTAGTTTTATTTTCACATGATAGAGTTTCTATAAAAAGTAAAGCATGCAAAGGAATGCTTTGCTGCAAGTGTTTCCCTCCAGTTTAAATATTTCACAAAATAAATAAATCATAACAATACAGCCAGAACACAGTGGTTAAGTATTAAACATTTGCTTTAAATGCGTGGTATCCTCTATTATTTCATGATGCCGCTCATAAAATGACATTCGTTCTCGTCCTTTTATCTGTCACTTTTAATCTGGCCTCCTCTGCGTCTCATGGGGGAGACCGGACTATAAATAACTTTCTGCGTCTAACGGACTGTCTACACCTGGGGACGGCGTCTTCTGTGTTGTCGGTATTACACACACAGTCCAGGTGTAAACTGTTTGGCACAGAAAAAAAAAAGAATAAATGTTGCATCCTGTGCCACAGAAAACACAGATTCCATCTTCATCTCTCACCAACACCAGTTCCCAACCTCCCTCACAGTCATTTGCAGAGACCATTCTCCTAACAGTGTTAGTGCCTCGGTTCCAAATGAGAGATTTTTCCATTGGAAGTGTTTTCCTTTTTCAGTTTTCCATATCGAAAAAAAAAAAAATTCCTCTGTCCATTGCTCTGTCCTCCAGTTCACACCATAATTGGAAGGAAGTGTGTAGCCGTGTTCTTCCTGCGGGTTTTCTTGCCCTTGAGCGGCCTCCCATGGACATTCAAGCCCACGAACATTTGCCTCTTTTTGTTCCTCCACTCGGCCGACGCATAGGTGTTGTAGCCGTTCTCCTCGATCCGCTCCTTCAGGGTGCAGTCAATGCCAAACTCCT
>NC_024328.1:9547582-9548556 GCF_000523025.1 Cynoglossus semilaevis | reverse complement strand
AGGAATCACATTTCAGCGTTAATGTTTCTGTTCCCCCGACGTGTGAGGAGTGTTCAATAGTGATGCGATGTTCGTGAGTGATTCGTTCAATACGAAGGAATCTTTCATATGACTCGTGACTCCCGAGTCATATGAAAGATTCGTTCAATATGAACGAATCACTCAAGAATCACTCTCTGAGAATGAATCACTTGTTGTTACTCCCACGAGTCATATAAAAATACTTGTTACTTTTAATTGTGCAATATTGTTGCACAGTTTTGGTTATTAACTTTATTCTTACTTAGCGTTATTTGCGTCCCTTAGATGTGTGTAGTGTTGTCTCACTAATTCACTTGTCCTCTACCAGGATTGTTCATTTGTGACAAGCAGCACTGGCTGCACAGATTAGTTCAAAGATTTGTTTTCGCAGATTTGTTCTCGCAGATTTGTTCTTGCAGATTTGTTTAAAGATTTGTTTTTCCACATTCATTCGCGCAGATTCAGATTTGTTCTCGCAGATTTGTTCTCGCAGATTTGTTCTTGCAGATTTGTTTAAAGATTTGTTTTTCCACATTCATTCGCAAATTCATTTCATATGTCTGCTGTAAAATGAATTAAATGATTAGTTCAAGATTCATTTTATTGTTCGAGAGTCAAAGATTGGAATCAGTAAAAAGAGTCTTGCCTAGACTAGAGGTCAAAGCACACTTCATTTTCTTCCTCTGCAGAGCTAATGCAGTGGCACATGGCACAGTGTGTATTTACTTCTCTGTAAACTACACCAAATATTCATCAGTGGAACCCGGTTCAAGAGTTCTGCAGGTTCTCGAGCCTTTACCAGCCTGGCAGAGGCGCAGCAGCTTAAGACATAAAGATAAGACCTCCTTTGAGACAAATATCTGACACTATCTCTCTCTCTCTCTGTCTCTCTCTCTCTCCAGCACTCAGATTGACCTTTGACCCTGATACTGACCGCTCCATACAGCTCCCCC
>NC_024328.1:9529829-9547541 GCF_000523025.1 Cynoglossus semilaevis | reverse complement strand
ACCTTTGATGGCCACCACTCCCACGTCCACTGAGGTGATTTTCAGGATACCTGGGATTTAAAAGGAAACAGAGCAAAAACTTTACGTTAATTTTTTAAAACTTAACTGGCCCTTGAAAATATTCAACTATTTAGTTTCAGGTCAGCCTGAAGGAAAAAGAAGGAAAGAAATCAATGGACAAAGGAAGTAAATGTGACATTTCCCAAACTTATCACTCCTTATCATGTCCAAAGTCTGGCTCTGGGACCGTCCTGGCACGTGGACTATTGTTTGTGACCAGCATTTTTTTTTTTTACTTTACCAAGGAAAGAAAATCCTGTTTTTTTTTTGACTATTTCTTTCAGATGTCATTGGTTAAATTTTTGCCATTGTTTTTTTTTTTTACTTTGTTTACATTGTTTACTTTTCGACCAAATGTTGGGGATACTTTTAGTGAGGTTTTCCCAAAATATTATTGTTATTGTTATTGTTATTGTTATTGTTATTGTTATTGTTATTGTTATTGTTATTGTTATTGTTATTGTTATTGTTATTATTGTTATGTCCATTACTGAGTGACTTTAGTACTTATAGCATTCATATTGTATGTGTTTTGCTGAGCAATAGTTCCACGTACTTTGTAAATCTGAATCCGTTCAAAATGTTATCCAGTAAATCACTAAGAAAAACAAACATTAGGCCTTAAAAATGTATCAAATGCACTGCAGTTGTAAACCTCAAAATAATAAATCAATTATAGATCATATCAAATGTTTAAGACAGTAATGGAAAAGTATTTACCCATGACCACCCTCAGACTGATATCATGTGTAATAAATAAATAAAACTAAGATGATTGTCTTAGTGATATTATTAGCTCAGTGAGAGAATAAAGTTATATATATGACAGATTCCAGATGTTCGATTCATCTAGAAGCTGATAGGCTGACAAACTGCAGATTCTCCCATTGTTTATATTACGTTTTTGGTATTTAGCTTTTGAAGCCTCGAGCCATTCAAATCATTCTTCCTGGAGGCTATTAGAGACGTGAATTTATACCCCGGTTAACCAAGGGACGCTTCTGCTGCCGACAGCTTCAGTTATTTGTGTGGTCTGGGTATCAGAGGTCAGTGAGATATAACTTCCTAATGTGTCCTTTGACCACAGCCTCCCCTTGTCTACTTGTCTCATTTTGTGGTGTTTATGTGTGTGTGTGTGTGTGTCCATTCCCAGGATACGTTGGAGCTCATGCATCGCTTCCTAACTTCCCCTCCACACTTCCTGCGAGCTGTCATTATTTTATCCCGATAAGCACACATATGTGTACGCTCTCTCCCATAAACACACACACAGACACACACGTCTGGGTGGAGGAGTGTGAACTCCAGAGAGTCGAGGACATCCTTTGATCAAATGGGCAGCCCCTCCTCTGTCTGATGACTGGCTGTGCTGCGGCCTGCTCTGCTCTCAGGCCCACTCACCGGTGGCTGTGGGGGCCTCTGAAAACCCAGCAGTGAGTGGACAGTGGAAGACACAGGTGTGACCCCTGAAGAACAATCCCTCTCGTGAAAGTGCGGCAGCTTCTCTCCTCGTCCACAAGGTCTTGGCTGTATCAGTTTCTAGTTCAAACGGTGGCACCTTGGGGCAGTGAGGTCTGAGTCGGCAGACGGGGACTGTGACACAACGGCCATTGAAGATCTGAGGGGAGCGGGTTTTTGTACAGGATCGGGTGTCGAGGACGGAGCGAGGATGTAAGACAATCTATGGCAGTCTCTGTCTGCTCTGTAAACATGGGGAGGGATGAAAGGACGGAGAACAGAGGAGGGCAGAGGAGCCATGACAGTGAGACTGGGGGCGGAGGGAGGATTAGAAAGGCTGTAATGATCACTGATCAAAGTCAGCCACCGGAGGCAGGGGCGAGACATATGTATATATATATACATATATACACATATATATGCAAATCTATATCTATATATATCTATCTATATAAATGTGTGTATATACATGTATATTTATACACACATTTATATATATCTAGGTATAGATGTGTACATATATACATACATATATAGCATGTATATACGTACATAAATATATACTTAAAAACATATCGACACATATTCAACATACATTCATACATACATATATGACGTATATATATATATTTACACAAACATATATATCTTTCTATATAAATGTGTGTATATACATATATTTATATATTTAAACACACATTTATATATATCTAGGTATAGATGTGTACATATATACATACATATATAGCATGTATATACGTACATAAATATATACTTAAAAACATATCGACACATATTCAACATACATTCATACATACATATATGACGTATATATATATATATATTTACACAAACATATATCTTTCTATATAAATGTGTGTATATACATATATTTATATATTTAAACACACATTTATATATATCTAGGTATAGATGTGTACATATATACATACATATATAGCATGCATATACATACAGTATATAAATATATACCTAAAAACATATATACACACATATTCAACACACATCCGTACATCCATACATCCATATATAAATTAAGATATACAATATGGCTGCCATTCTCTATAGTTTACTCTAAAAAATTGCAAATAATTGCACATTTAAAAAAAAAAACATGATCTGAATATAAAATAAACAAGTTACTCATCACATCACATCGGGGTGATGCAGTAATTTTCCATTTTCTATACTGCTGAACAGGATGTTGAAGTAGAATTTGCTGCTTAAGAAAAGCAAATGTTTCCCATATCATAGGGTCAAAGTACAGAGACTATGTGCGTTACGTACGTACCGTAGATCTGACACACTCACACACGTGCACAGTTTATGTTGTTGCAGGTGATTATGCACTTACGCAGGGCTGACAAATTCACCTTAACTGTTGAACTACAAAGTCTCCATTCAGGTCTTCGGTGGAGAGTCAGCCTAAATTGTAGTTGTGAGCGCGGGGAAATGTTATAGCTGAAAATCCGCTCTTCTTTGAGCTTCTTGCAAATTACAAGACCAGCCCTTAAATGTGACGGCCGCGCTTTGTAAGAAGTACATCTTTACAAACCACATATGTACAATGTTGTCTCAAGTCACACAGCCAGCTTCCGCTGTTTACACAATGAAGAAAAGCACATTTTCTTTTGCATGCTGGTTGCTTTTGTTTTTTTGTTTTTTCTCTTTTCCTAATGTGCGGCTTATTTGATACGCTCTGTTTGGACTTACAACAGCAAATGGTGCGTTGCTTGTGGAATGGAGGCGCACAATGCCAGTTAGAATTAAAGGTCGTTTTTCCACAGTGGGTTGCCAAAAGGCATACGCTTTCCAACTGCTGGTGTTATTTTTCTGACTGTTGCCTTTCTTTTTATAGCTTTTCATTTCTGCACAGAATTACAGCCAGACAGAGAAAGTGAAATTTGATCGATACTATTCCCACACAGGAAAAATGGAGCGTAGTGGGCTGTATATCTGGATATATTGTCAACAACACTTGATAAGGACCACACTGAATGTATTTACATGGGGGATGAGGGGGGGGGGTGTCCATCCGCTTCTCCACCTCTGAGGGAAGCTATACATATCTCTGCTCAAAACCTCAATGAGTGCACCATCTGTTTTCTTGTCATGTAAAAGGACACTGCTTTGATTAAAGGAGATAAATGCATACAGACATGCACTTACACATCAAGGCACAGTTAAACTATATACACACACACACACACACTTCGGCAGCAGTGTCCAGAAGCATCCTGCACACATGGCCTGGCCCCTGCAGCACTGAATCACAACTGGTGGCCTGACACAGCTCCACACACACACACACACACAAAGATTTTCCAGATAGCCGCTCCTACATCAGCTCAACCACAAATCATTAACCTATTTTTCTTCACTACCAAAACATTGAATGAATTCAGAAACAATATTTCCTTCAGTCTCGCTGTACTTTTTTGTTTGTAACACTCTCTGAACTAGAGAACTTAGCTTTATTTCCTTAATATATATACATATATATATATATATATATAAATTTTGAGGTGGCTAGCAGAATTAGCTCAGCTAAGCGAATCCTCAAAAGATTAAGACAAGACTAAAACTAACAATTAGACATTGTAAATATCTAAATCTTCAAACGTTTGTGTTTGGTGAACAGAGTTATCAAATTTAAAATTTCGAAGTTACCGACCAGTGGCCTGAAATCATGGCATTATGAGGAGCACACTCAGTAGCTCAGGGTAATCTGGTTTAATCATCATCAAAAATGCGCTATATAATTCGACCTAACCTAATCCTATAACAAAGTGTGCGTCGCATTCATCAATTTTTAAGTTTTACCTCCATATGTTTTACATGATTGTTTCCCAAAGACTGGGTCGCGACCCTGAGGTGGGTCGCAAGAGATTTCATCATGGCTGTTAGCTGGTGAATAGGCCACAGTTTAGAAAAAAAGATTCTTTTTCCTGTGTGGGCCAATCACTTGTCCTTTTCTCTAACCTCAGCACAGGCTCCTAGTGGGTACCAAGACCATGTGGGACAGTTTTACCCTGGCATCCCCATAAATCTGTGGGAGGTTGGATACCAGTGCTTTTAGAACAGACAGGGAGCCGAGTGCTCACAGGGCTAACGGCTGAAGCTGAATCAGAAATTCCACAACCATATACCTCATACGACAAACAGGTACTCACACACACACACATATATATATATATATACATATATACATATATATATACATATATACATATATATATACATATATATGTATATGTATATACTATATATTACTATATACTATATATACTATATACTATATACTTTCTAAATAGAAATACATATGTATACACACACGCTAATATACATATGCATGTAATTACACATACATATTGACAAACACATATATATTTATACCTACACATAACATATGTACTGTATATACATGTATGAATACTCATAAATACATATTGGTAAACATATATGTCCATATAAATAGAAATATATATGTATATTTATATTTACACACATGTTTTTATGTATTGCAATACATGTGCTAATATACATATGTATGTAACATAGGTCTATGTACACATGTTTATCAATATGCATACAAATACATATTGACAAACACACACACATTTATACCTACACATAACATAACATGTATACATTGTATGAATACTCATATATACATATTGGTAAATATATATGTACATACAATCTATACTTCTACATTAACATATGTTTATGATTATAAATAAAATGAATCATAATTATTAGGATATACATGTATATATACATTTACATATACCTAAAATATATATGTACATACTGTATGTGTACATCGATAGACAAACACACATATATTTATTGCCTTTACGCAGAGGGAGTCCATCCTTCAATACAAATCATTAAAAGGACATTTTGTCACTTCAAGGGATCGTCAACGGTCCACAAAGGATGTCAGTCCTGGGATCATGTCTAACCTCAGGGGCCTGGCCAAAGACTGAAGCCACTGTTGTGTAGTATCCTTTAACATGTGAACCTGATATGAGAGTGTATAATCCACACACAGTGTCCCCAGACCCCCTCAGGATACAGCTTTTTGATGGCACCACCATTGATACTGAAGACGCATGACTTTGATGTGGCCACAATGATGTTCGGGCCGTGTCATTCATGAACTTGTGCCTCTCTCTCTCTCTCTCTCTCTCTCTCTCTCTCTCTATTTCATCGGCTCCTGCTTCACTCAAGTTGAGTTTTGTGGCGAGAGAGAGAGAGAGAGAGAGAAACTACACCTGAAGGGCAACAAGCTTGTAAAATTGCTGATTTGTGACTCAATAAAAAAAACAAGACACGCAGTACATAAACATCGGAGCTAATTTACACACCAAGGCACTGGAACGGAGAAGAAGAAGAAGAAAAAGAAAGCACTTCCTCGCACCATTCCAGTTTTACAGCTTAAAAAAAAAACCTGCTAACCAGCGCAGCAGTAAAAACATCAGAGTGTAATATGGCCGGTAAATAAAGTTGCTTCTGTCATGACCTCGTCAAAACAAACATCTCCCCTGACATTCTGCCTCCCCACGCCATTTCCCCTAAGTTACTTTGATTGAACGTGTGCTTGATGTCTCCCCAGAGGAGCATAAAAGGGTTTCATATACACACACTGGGCTACAGGGTTGGGGGAGAGAGAGAGTGGGAGGAAAAGGACATGTGCCCTTGTTGGCTGCTTTATGGTCACACACCCACCAGAGTACCCACCGGCTGATAGGCACACACACGTAGCTCAGTGGGAACGCCGGGACACTAATGAGAATGCTATTTCACTGACTGATATGCCGAAACGTACAACGTATAATCACTTTAAAGACGTGTTTCTCTGAGTGAGCACGTCAGACTACTTTAAACAAACGTCTGATCTTTGACTGAGGGATTGTAATTTGCTTGATGTAGGCTGGCAGGCGGGCAATCTGAGTGGGAGAGTGAGAGAGAAGGAGGGAGGGAAGAGAGAGGAATTATGAGTCTAAAAGCATCAATGAGCCTGACATCCACGTCCTCCTCCCCCCTGCTCCTGCGCTCCTCTCCTGGGCTTGTTATCGCTGCTGTTTACCCTGGGCTGTGAAGACTGCCTGATAATGGTAGGGTTATCTGGCCTCTGCTCCTTTTTAAGCCATCTGAGAGCTACCATCATTGTGCTGAGTGTTTGGACAGCAGATATATCTGTAGGATGTCTGGTTTCAAACAAAGAAATAGACGACCAATCAGGAACGTTTCATCCACACGTCCAACCATCAGCCGGCCTGCCGGTCTTTGGGAATCTCTCCGCTATACCAGTGTTTCCCAAATGTTTTTTTCTGGGGACCCATATTTTAAAAGTCACAAACCTTCGCGACACAAGTCAATAGACATTATTGGTAAACTCCCGGGAAACATGATGCGGGACGACCCCAAAAAAAAAATCTCTTGTGACCTTGTGTCTTTTGGAAACAATGCACTACACTGTACATGTTAATACATGACGTAAGATGTCACAGATATATATGTACTTTGTATATAGAAAAACCATTATTACATTGTTAGGCAGGTATCATAGACAGGTATCACACTCGATTCCTTCAAACCTTTCGTGCGTTCTGATTACTCACTGAAAGGGTCGTCCTTGGTCTTGGTTCCACTGACCGTCCCATTCTTGTCGATCCTCAGGAAGAACTTCTGGAACGAAAACAGCTTTCTCCAGCGTACATCCCCTTGGAGGTGGGTATAGCTGCGCACGTGCCTACCCTGTGGCCCCCCAGTCCGACCAGGATGGCCCCCACTGCTGTGGGTCCTGGAGAGAAAATCAGTCTCTGAGATGTTCAGTGGAACCTGAAGAGTTTGCCGGTTGAGCTTCCTCAGACTTTCTCTGTGCAGCTGATGGCAGGCGGCGCCTGGCAGTGAGAAAGAGAAAGTCACCACAAGGGCCACCAGGAGAGGAAAAGTCAGGGAGGAAGGCAGCGCTGGTGGCTTTACGGTGTGGTTGCTCCCAGTGCCAGAGTGAGCCCCAGACCGGGCACTAGAGCAGGACGAGGCAGCCTTACTCCCTCCAGCAGCCCATCTGATCATGGTAGTGTGCTGTGTGGAGGGCTAGTGGCAGCCTCAGAGCCTGGGACATGCTGCTGGGGGTGAGGATATGCTGAGCGGGCAGAGAAGGATGCCCTTCATACGACAGGAGGATTGGAACCTTCTACCTTGCAAAGTTTCCTTTAAAAGAAATTCGATTTGATAGTTGTGGTTTGATGCTCGTTTCGCTCTGAAAACGGATCCTTCTCCAGTTCCAGTTGTACTTCCAGACAGTTTGTCAGTTTAACAAAGTCAGCTGATATTCCAGTGGAAATATTAAAAAGTGTAAAAAAATAAGTCCTTGATTCATATATATAACTCATATATATATAAATATGTATATGTAAATATATATGCAAACATATATATATATATATATATATAATTTATATACACACACTCACAGCGAACTGTCTACCTGTTGGATAGCCACTCGACTCCACATGTGCAGGAAAGCATTTTCAGATTTCATTTAAAGTGGCGTCGTACAGAGGAATGACACTGAGTCCAGGTCCGATAATCCATGTCCTTGCCCTTGTCCCGGAGTCCTGTTCTTCTTGCTCTCTCCTCATGTCTCTGTCTCTTTACTCCCCAGTGACTCCACCTTCACACAGCACTGGGGTAACAGTGTGGGGTGGTCTCTCTCTCTCTCTCTCTCTCTCTCTCTTTCTTTCTCTCTCTCTGCCTGATTCAAGGGTGATCACAAAAAAATGACCATGTTGTGCGTAGCCGTGCAAGTGTTAGATATTTGATCCCTCCCTCCTTTACTCAACTTCCCTTCTCTCACGTATTGTAGTAAGGACTGCTCTCAGTGTGTGTGTGTGTATGTGTGTGTCTAGCCCATGAGAGTGAGAGGAGATAGAGGGTTTACATGTTTAGATGGTGGTGGGGGGGGGGGGGCGGGGGGGGGGCGGGAGGTAGCATTGATTGTTTCCTCTGTTGCTGCAGTTTGTACTGTTGATTGCTTTATTGGTTCGTCAAAGATTGTTTTTTTTTTATCAATTGTTTTATGTCAGGTTTTCCACCTCAAGTGGAATCGACATAGCCGTACCGTTGGAATGTTCCTCTCCTGTGATACCTTGGCTTTTTGGTGTAAACAGTCCAATCACAGAGAGGTGGGACCATGTGCCAGCTTCTGAGATCATCAGAGCCAGGAATGCTGCCACGGTCACTGCAGTGTAAACAGACGTGCCCAACTGCTGCGACAGTGGCACAGAGTGTAGATAAGATGCCATCATCAAGGTAAATGGAGCCAAATGTGCATGAGATAAGTCAAGAAAAGTAACTTGTTAGTATTAGCCTTAAAGTAATGTCAAGCACAACTCTGGTTTAAAAGGTAAGGAAGGATCAATGATGATGTTTAAGTTTTGTGAACGTTTCCTGAAATGACCTTTATCTCTTGTTCAAAGACTTTTTCGATGAAAGTTTTACTTTAGGTGGCGCTTTGGCCCAGAGGCATTGTCTCTGTCATTGGTGTGGAACCCCAGGGTTCACCTCCTGGGCAAGATCAAATCCCGGTTAGGGCTGTTGGTACCTTCCAGTGGACTCACCACCCGCAGGAAGGTTTAGGTTGGGTTGGTACGGTGCAGTGTGATGTGGGTGGGGAATGCTGCCCCCGCGACCCGGTAACGGATAAGCGGATGAAAATGGATGGATGGATGGGTTTTACTTTAGCTCGGTCCTTCCTTCAGGGTCATTACAACTTGTAGTCTGCCAGGATTTCATGGAATTCATGTGGCTCTATTGGGATCCCAAACCGATACAAACCTATATGAATGAATCACTTTTTGCTGCTAATTTCTTGGATGGTCCATACAGCTGCCAATCTGTTTTGTTGCTTTTTAAAACACATTTTATAAAACAATAAAAAGAGAAAATGAATACATATAAATAAAAAGTAGGTCCATTTCTCCAAATGTATTTTCCTCTAAATTGGTTCAAAAAATGTACAGACATCAATCTAAAAAAAACCCACAACTGGTGATTGAGACCATATTTTCTTTGAGTCAATACCTGACCCTACTTAACGTCAACTAAAACTTTGCCTTACTTTACCATCATTCAAAACTTATGAAGATAGTAGATCAACCCTCTGACTATGTCTAGTTCCTATAAACGCTCTACGTCCACCACATGCGTTGCAGTGAGTGGTTAAGTGTGAAGGAAATGGATATCACAAATTGGAAATGGAACAACTTGTGGCTCATTAGTATGTGACAATCCTGACAAGTGACCGTCCTCCAGCGTCTCTTCAGATAAAAATCATATTGGGTTACTTTTGCCGCTTCCAGTCTGTGGGCTGCCTTATCACGGCCATC
Source organism: Cynoglossus semilaevis (assembly GCF_000523025.1). Classification (NCBI taxonomy): domain Eukaryota; kingdom Metazoa; phylum Chordata; class Actinopteri; order Pleuronectiformes; family Cynoglossidae; genus Cynoglossus; species Cynoglossus semilaevis. The sequence continues at coordinate 9,537,600 of NC_024328.1, read as the reverse complement.
TTGCTAAAGCCCCCCAGGTGAGGAGGACTACGAGGGTTCTGGTCTTTTTGAGGGCTCTGGCATGTTTGAAGAGCTCTCCAGTTTCACTCACCAGACCGCCGTCTTTCTTCTGTGAATCGAGTGTCTGACTGGGTCTGAGCCAGTGGGACTCGTTCATATGAGCCGGGCATCGTTTTTCTCCCCAGGGCAAAAGGCACACACTTAGACAGACAAAGTCATCGCGAAGAAGGCAGAAATGTACAGTACATGGGCTGAGTGTGCAAAATATTATCACAGAGAACTCATCACAAAACGTCACAAGAAAAAAAAGCACAAAAGCACAATATAGTAGGGAAAACGGATCTTCCTATATTGAAATATATACATATATATAAATATACAGATATATTTACATATATACCTACTGTATATATACCTATATATCTATACATACATGTATATATACCTATATTGAAATATATGTAAATAAATATGTATATATGTATAAATATAGATATTTATACATTTATATATGTGTATATATTTATATGTAATGTATACATTTATTATATATATACCATATGTACTGTACATAAATATGGGTATATATACAGTATATATATATAGCCTACTTGTATTTATTTACAGATAAATATATATTGTTGATACTTGTATTGACTTATATGAATTGAAAATACTATGTTTAAATTATATGTTGGATGCTGTTTAAATGCATGTAGCTGTATGGCATAATATAATTCAATACTTACAGTATATGGTATACCACTACACACTACAGAACTATATTTGTATTTTCTTGTTTTAATTGTTACCAGTACTCCCCTTTACAGTCCACTGGTAGATTGCGATCTCCTTATTGGCCAAGCCCTGATTTAAAGGCCGTTGTCTCTGAGCAGGGAGATATCCAGCAGTCCACTGTGATAAACACAGGGAACTGCTGGCAGCTTTATCTACTCCGACTGATCCTGTGGTCTTTAATGTTCGGGTCTGTTCTGTCCTGTTCCCTCCTTCCCTTCCCTTCATTTCCACCTTTTAGTGCCTGCTTTTTGGTCTGTCAACGTTCCCTGGCCGGAGAAGCAGTCTTTGTTTTGTTTTGTCTTTGCTCTGGTCTTGCCAAGGACTTTATCTGAGGATGCAAACAAAGCAATCTTATCAGCACTTCCTTTGTGGTGTTGCTTACCTCAGCGATAACCTGGATCTGTGCACTGGTAACTGCTGAGAGCCTTGTTAGGTGGATCACAGTTTATTGACTGTTACGTACATTTAAATGGAGTTCATCTTTTTTTTAAACTGATTGTTGTTAAAATTCCTTTATAAACATGTCAGAATTCATTTAGGGGGTAAAATAAACTAGTTATCAAATAAAAATAAAAAAACATAAAATAATAATAACAACAACAAAAATAATTGAATAATTAATTATTATTAATTAAATTAAAAGAACTAGGCCATGGATCATGTGTTACCAGGCTGGATAGAGAGAATTAAAGTTTTTTTCTTTTGAATTTTTAATTAGTCTGCATGTGTTTTTTTGTTTGTCACGTCCAATCATAATTAATTGAAACTGTTGTGTTTCACAGTTTGACTAGTAACTAATACAAAAATTAGAAAATTACTTGAATCTACATTAATCTGTATTTTGTATTTTATTTTGCAAAGCAATAATTTCTTTCAGCGACTCACAAATCACTGAAGAGTTCTTTTAAAGAGTGTGAAATCACTAATAAAGAAAGCTTGATTCTAAAGATTATTATTATTATCCATTCATCCATTTTCTTCCGCTTATCCCTTACAGGGTTGCGGGGGCAGCAGTCTCCACGAACACCACCCAAATCACACTGCACCGTACCACCCCTCCCACCCCAAAGCGCCACTATTATTTCATATATTTGAAATATATGTAATAATTCAGTTGTATATGAGGCTTATATAATTTAATTCATATAATAATTAATTCATATAATTCTTGTCCAACATATTTTGCCTGTATTCTTCAGGTTAGACACATTCGATCAAACATTTTCACGTACAAGATATTGATAAAAAAAAAAGAAGAAAAAAACTATAAACTTCCTGATGAGGCAACCTGGCCCAGTTTAATGCAAGAAGTTTCTGGCAAACTGAGAAGTCCAAAGCAGGGCTCATAACCTCAGAGCACTAACTGTTCCTTCAGTTCAGCCACTAACCCCAAGGTGCCTCAAGAGCAATGCGAGGCTTCAGTGATGACGACAGCCAAACAAGCATTTGCAGATTTCTTTAGCAGCCTTGAAATGAATCTGTTTTAAAACGTAATTGTACCAGTGTGTGTGTGTTTTTTTTTTTTCGTAAATGCAATATAAGTAAGATTTGCCGGGTCCGGAGATGATCTCACGTATCTCCCTGTTCTACTGCTTCAGCATTTTGGTGCATTTATCTCTCTGTCTCTGAACTGTGTCTCCAACTTCAGAACAATGGGCAATAAAACAGACAAATGTGCATCAGATCCCTCCCTACAGGCTATGGCTCCAGCCAGGTTTCTCGTGCTCTCCGCCAAAACCAAAACATAATCGGACTAAAGACAAGAAGTCAAACGCAGGAAATTTATGTGTTTGTCGGTTCCAATAGCCAAAAAGAAGATAAATCAAGAGCAAATACACGAGAAGCCTCACTTAGTTTGTTTTTGTATATGAGTTTCATAATAAATAACCTTTTCATCATTGGCCCTCTTTTAAAAGTGAAAACATCAGCTCTGGTCCTTTGTATTAATGTACTGTTACATCACCCATCTGAAAAATGTCCCAAAATTCAGTCTTTACTGACGAATGTAGACGTGGGACAGACTTTTTATGATTTCTGCAGTTGATAATATTCATCTTTATATTTGTGTTAAAGAGCGGATGTATAATTTTTAGAGGTATATAAAACAAAATTACTATTTTACTGTGAAACAAAAAAGACAAAGTGAAACATTAAACATTCAACATTAGTCGTCAATTAATTAACACTATTAACCTGATTAATTTGAAAGCACTCCTTTAAATTTTTCTGGCCTTCACTATACTACTCTTAGTAAGTACCCAGGCTGAAGGGGTACCCGCCCCTCGCTTTGGGAACCCCTGTCACTTTCACCACTGATTGTGAAACGGGAGCAGTTTAGCAGCTGTAGCTGTAAAAAGAAAAGAAAAGAAAGAAAGAAAGAAAGAAAGAAAGAAAGAAAGAAAGAAAGAAAGAAAGAAAGAAAGAAAGAAAGTGCAATGTATAAATAGTTTTCTTTTGTTTCAGATCCAGGTCCAGTATTTTTCCATCATGAATTTATTTATTTTAAAATGTGGTTACCAGGATCTTGGATCTTTGATGGATTACTAAATATTATATGAATATAATTCTTTTTTTAACCATTTTTACTCACACGTAGCCAGTGGTGGGTAGTAACGAGTTACACTTACTCCATTTTACATTTAATTGAGTACTTTTCTCAAAATACAATACTTCTGGGAATAGTTTTAAATCACTTCACTATACTTTTTACTTTTACTTGAGTGGATCTATAAAGAAGTATTCTTACTGCGCTACATTAGGCTATAGCTATTAGCTTGTTACTCATTACAGAGATACTGGATAAAGTGTTAGCCATCCAATATCGCGTTCTCTATTCATCCGTGATCCAGTATCTCTAATTTTATTTTGTCAGAGAGAAACTTCCGCCCAAGTCTCTACAGCGTGACTGTGTTTAACCAATAAAACGTAGCTCTTGCCGCGCAGTCTCGTCACGTGATGATGATTACTCCATCTCAGCAGCAGGACGGGTTAGTTTAGCGGCTATTGTGGTAGATATCCACCGTCTTTGATAGCAACGAATGTTAGCATTTTTAGCATGTTCAGTTTACAAACAGTGCGAAACAGCAGTTACATTGTGCGGTGTCGAAACGGATACTGCAGCATTCAAAAACTCTTACATGAGGAAAAATGTTGCGGTTTTGACCAAAAATAGATTTTTTAAATTTAAATTTAGATTTTAATTTAGATTAAATTTAAATTTTAGATTTTCTTTTAAAATTATTATTATTATTATTATTATTAAGTACTTGAGTTTACCTAAAGATTATTTCAAGGTATTTAATTCATTGCTTTTTTAAATTATTTTATTGATAGGATAAACTCTCCTCTTTATAATTTCGTCTATCTGATTGAATCCTCATTAAAAAATATATTAGATAAATCAGTTACTCAACAGTTACTTAGTACTTAAGTAATTCTTAGTACTTAAGTACTTTTTTACTCTTACTCAAGTAATTATTTAGATGACGTTTTACTTGTACTCAAGTAATATTATTCTAAAGTAACAGTACTTTTACTTTTTGCCTACACTACCCACCTCTGCATGTAGCGCAATGCACATGCTGTGTGTATGTGTGTGTGTGTGAGACCTGGTTGTTTGTGATTTTAAGGTGTTGTGGAAAATTGGCTCTAGCACCTCAGTTTGTTCAGTCTTGATTTGTGAGGCAACAGGTGGATCCAACTCCACGGCAACATAAAAATCTGCAGCCCTGTCAGCGAGTGTCATGTGTCTCTGATTTTGCTGATTGTTGCCCTGCCAACTCCTCCTCTCTGCTACACTATCATTAGGCAGATGTTTTACGCAGTAGAGCACCTCACTCCACGTTACCTAAGCTCAAATCCATATGTGGGCTGTGAGGGAATTAAGCACACAACTCACAAACAACCAAACTGACCTATGGGAAACATGTGTGCCTCCGTCTGCGTTCCCCGGGGCCCACTTTGTGTGTGATGGGTCGGAGGAGGAGGAGGCTTTAATAAAGGGCCTGGCTGGGTACAGGGATGCCAGGCTGACTGCCCCGGGGGACAAACAACCTGATGGGGTCCAGATGAGAGCCACCAGACTGGACCTCTTCCTCCAGCCGGTCGGTGCGAGACCTATTACCTTCAGCCTTCCCTGAGCCTCTCTGTGGATTTACTGTGGGATTTCAGGCGTAAGCGGCGAGATTAAAGTGACATTCTCTTTCAAGGTTTTCATAGATGTATGAGGTAACGCAGAAAAAAGAAAACTCTTTACCTCATGCTCCACACAGATAACCTGCACAACACAGCACTGACTGAAGGCCTGCTTTTTTCTCTTTGTCATCTTATGTAAATATTTAACGTGCGCCTGGATGCTGTGTTGTGTGTGTGTGGAAGGGGGGGGGGGGGGGGTGTCTGGTAACCGACAAGATGAGGTTGCTGTTTCCTGCTTAACTGTGATCAATAGATGTTGGTCATGTTATCTTCCCCGTCCTGACAGGAGCTTACATCACCCTCCTCTGTCCAGTGTCCATTTCAGCAGGCTAGTGGAATTCACTTACAGGTCACACACTGGATCAACTGTTCCTCAGTCAACCAGGCAAAGCTTTTTCTCAAGGGAACAGTTGAGGTGACGTGCAGTCGTTTCTCCAAAACAGAGGATTTTAGCTTTTTAATTTTTTTTTTTCATTGTCCAAATTTGGATTTCTGTGAAGATTCATATAATATTTTCTCTTGTTATATAAACTACTTTCTATTGACAGTTCACCTGCTCACACAGGGTCACAGCCACAGTAGGGACAAAGCCATTCAGTCAGAGTCAGAGTTGGTGTTTTATACCGTGTACATTTACAGAACCCAATATATAAAATAATTAGAGCTGTCAAAATTATTAATTAATCTGTCATCACTAGCTAGTCATTTACCTGACGCCGTTTGTAAAGCTGTTGCTATATTATGATTGTTAGCTTAGGAAAATTCTGTATTATACTACATTTTTATTTAAAGATTATGTAATCAAATTAAATCATCCTCTAGTTTTCATTTCACTCACAATTTAAACGTTTATAGGTTTTACCTGAGCCTGTTTAGTTGAAAAGAACCCTGAAGGAAAATGAAGAAAGTCACACGAAATTATTCTTCAGTTTTTAATAGCAATCTGCTGCCCCCCAGTGGGGGAGTATTTAATTTTTCTGCCCGTCTCTGCCGCATAGAGAAATGAGGACAACCTTTGTGCAATGAATACATAATATATATATATATATATATATTTAGAGCAATTAAGCATAAATATATCACAGTGCAGCTGGTGATCTCGCTGGTGATCTCTTACGGCACATTAATGTGCCACGCCTCAGAGGTTGGGAATCACTGCGTTACTATAACAATGCACATCAGACTGCTATGACTTCATTTTGTAACCATTGTTTTTATTACATAAAACTTTGAATACATTTACATTTTTTAATAAAATTCATCAAAAAGACAAAACAGAGAAGGTGGGAATCAAACTCTATATTTCTTCAGTTTAATCAATGAAATTCACTATTTCGTTTCAAACAAGTTTCCATGTTTAGTAATAGATTCGCAAAAACAATTAAAGTCAAAAACTTCTTTAAAAAAAAACGAAAAACGGTAGAAACAAAAACCGTTTGTGTGTGTGTGTGTTTTGTTTGTTTGTTTGTTTGTTTTTTTTTGCTCAGTCATGAGAGCACGCACGGTCGCAGACACACAAACACACATAAACTGGGTTTCAGGACACGATACTCCACCTTGACCCAGTGTCGTGTTACTCCTTCCATTACTGCTGACTAACTTGCGGTGGTGGCTTGAATGACAGCAGCGGGTTGTGTGAAGGAGGACTACGTCCGTCCGTGTCAAGTTCATCTGGCACAGAGGCAGCAGGAAAAAAATATGGGACAGCTGAACCCGATTCCTGAAACAGAGCCCCCCGCTACTGATTCGGCAGCGGCCGCACGCTCGGGCTGCCGCAGGAGGACGGAACACAGAAGCCACCAACAAAGGAAAGTCATGAAGGCAACAAACCGGAAATGATAATACAATGGAACCTCGAGATACGAGCATAATCCATTCCAGGGCCGAGCTCGTATCTCAATTTTTTTTTTCTCCATAAGAAATAACAGAAATAAAATTATTCCAGCCCTCTAAAAACTCCTTTATTAGTGCTAAAAACAATGGAAAAAACATGTTTTAATTGTCGGCCGACAAATTCTTTCGTACAGTGGAAGCAGTGACCCGAGCCGACCGAAGCACCTCTCCCTCAGTGCGCCTGCGCAAAGTGATAGTAACCATGGCGAGGCGTCGGTAGCATGAAAATATGGAGGCGAGATAGAGCTGTGGCACTGTCCACAATAAACATAATAAACAATAAATAATAAATAAACAATAAACGTCTCCGACTCCAGATGCGCCGGCGCCTCTTCTATTTCGAATTTTCAGCGCACAGTATCGTAGCAATCATAATGACAGCCTTCTTCTTTTTCAATAGCATGTTGCTAATAACCGGCGTCGGTGCTTTCAAAAAAATCTTTATTGACAGCTGTCAATAGACAACACAGTCAGCAGGAGCCGACGAGCCGTTTTCACCCGCACAGTGTGAACTCTCTGGTCGTGTTCGATGATCGGAGCGTACAGTGTGAGTTAGTGATGTGTCGTTCGCGAGTGATTCGTTCAAAATGAACGAATCTTTCATATGAGTCGTGACTCCCGAGTCATATGAAAGATTCGTGACTCGTGACTACCGAGTCATATTAAATATTATTCATATTGAACTCACGAATCACTCAGTGCGAACAAATCACTCTCTGCGAACTAATCTTTCACTCTGAACTAATCTTTCATTGTAAACGGATCACTGTGAACTAATCTTTCCCCGTGAACTAGTCTTTCGCTGTGAACTAATCTTTCCCCGTGAACTAATCTTTTGCTGTGAACTAATCACTCTGAACGGATCATTCTCTGTGAACTAATCTTT
>NC_024328.1:9524067-9529752 GCF_000523025.1 Cynoglossus semilaevis | reverse complement strand
CTCATTCATCTTCACATTGTGGTGTGTTTTTATTTCTTAGCTTTTCACATGGTTTTAATTACTTATGGCATTTTGTGTACTTTGTAGACTTTGTCAGCGGAAGCAAACCATGTTGCCTTATTTAGTGTCGGAGAACCGCAGCCTTCTTTACAACGCCCACAATAGGGCTAAAGCGCCACCTGCTGTAAAACGAATGAAATGATTAGTTCAAGATTCGTTCACGACTCGTTCATTTTACTGTTCGAGAGTCAAAGATTCGAATCAATAAAAAGAGTCGTCCTTCCCATCACTAGTGTGAGTACATAAATCGTGAGCTTTGTCACTCATACAGTGTGTGATGGTATCAACGACAAGATTTTCAAAAATCGTACAGTGTATGCCTGCCCTAAGTCGACGAACAAGTGAAGTGCTCCGGCCACCTAGCGTCTGTGTCTGTATCTCAAATCTTTACTCGTATCTCGAAGCAGTAATTTGCTTGAAGACTTGCTCATTGGTCGGGACGCTCGTATCTCGAGGTTCCACTGTACTCCCACTGCATCTGTGCTGTTAACGCTCAGTTACAGCAGTGATTTAGCTGAGCACAGACTGACAGACACATGGACACATGTCAAAATGGTAAAGGAAATGTTTATTTCTTGTCTCCACAACAAAGCCGTTTTTTCCCCAAAATGATCTATTACACATGAACATGACAGATGGCAGTATCGTATCGTATCGTACTCACACGTACAAGGAATATGAAAACAGTAACAGACATGTTTACAGGGACCTGAGAGGGATGACCTGCAACACCTCTTTTTCAGTGGTCGACAGGAGGAAGAGCACCACAGGCTCGGCTAAAAACAGATAAACCTGAACCAAAACACTGTAAAAAGACAGTGTGAGCTCTGAGAAAAAAAACTATTCAAGCAGAAAAGTTAATGATGTGGGAAAAAAAATTAACAAATCAATAAGGCAGAAACTAAAAAAAGATTTTATTTACATTTTGGTTTGTTTGTTTTTTGTTTATTTTCAGTTATAAAGAACATGACCTGGTTTCTTGATCTTGTGTGAACATCAAGAACTTTTGTGAAATTTGTATTTTTTGATTTTCAAATGGTCATTACACGTTTTCTGTTCCTGTCAGTGTTTTCCGACATTCCGGTGCAGATTTTCTCATTGGAATCATTTGCTCAAATATTGCTAAAAAGTAAACAATAACAATGATCATCTCTGCTGACCCTCCGTTTGTTTGTGCTGATGCGTCTGTGGCAGTGTTGTGGTTCCTGGGACTTTGTTTCACACAATGACATCTGTGGACAGTTGGACACAGTCCACACCGTGTCTGTTTGTATAGGTTTGTCTCTGGACCAGAGTGTGTGTGTGTGTGTGTGTGTGACTCTGGTTATGACCCACATGTGACACAACACTGCCTTTGGATTGACCTGAGTGAGCAGCGACCCAAGAGCTTGAGTTTGTCACAGAAGCGTGAGGACATGGTGTTCTTCCTGCAAACTGGACCTGCAAAGAGGCAAACATAAAGCAGGGGGCAGTGATGAGCAAGGTTTTAGTTATTTCGGTTTTGTTTGGTTTTTTTGAGGACACCTTCTTCTGATTTTGTTTTAAAAGCAATCAGCTCATAGTCCCAATGAGGAAGAAGCCCAGTTCTATGGTTCTTGTTCACACCTGGGCAAACTACGGCCCGAGGGCCCGATACGGCCTGCTGGGCTTTCTAATCCGGCCCACCAAACACTGGTACATGGTATGATAAAGACTGATTTCAATCCTTTAATTTCATGTATTACAACAACGAAACAACTGGAATTTCTGTTGATTCGTTGTCTAACCAGCAGGGGGCGCACTCCTTTGTATCACAGGGGAGTCAAATAACATACATTGAAGTAGTAACTGTTTGAATTGGATTTGCATAACAAAAGGTTTTAACTTTTAACATCTTAACCCACGGGTCACACAGAGATAGTAGTGGAGTCCAGAGAATCTATGTACTGCAGGGTAAAATGTTGTGGACCCCACCCTCACCCAGTGAGTACTACGATTGGCTGCCCCCTTTCGTAGACAAGACAAGGCTGTAAAAGTCAAAGACGAGATCAAAGAGACGTAGCACACAAACCTGCGTTGGTTTTACACTCCTGCATGTTACACTTCCTCAGTGTTTCAGGTTTGGAACTCTTCTCACACTGACTGCTTGGCACCTCGTCCAGAGTGAGGTCACTCACACAGCTGACCTGACGCTGCTGCTGACCCCCACCGCAGCTCACAGAGCACTGCAACATCCCAGAAACACACAGAAACCAGCAGTCGTTTCATATTTGGTTTATAATAATTCACATACACTTTCAACAAACTCAGTCCCCCAGTGACTGACCTCCTCCCAGTCGTGCGTCTTCCACTCAGTGCAGGGCTTTAAACTGCATGACTCTGTGCTGTTTGGCCTCTGTGCGTTGCTACAACGTTGAGGCGGTGGACAGTAGACCAGCCGCTCCCTGATGCCTTCACCGCAGCTGCCGGAGCACTGTTGTAAATTGTCTTAATTATACTCTTTGTTTCTTTGAATATTATAACATCACATTTAAAAACTATTATGTTATTGTCAAATAATTTTGTGAATTGAACCGATAAATATATATATATATATTGGCCCAGAGGCAATGTCATTGGTGTGAAACCCCAGGTTGGCGCCTTCCGATGGACTCACCACCCGCAGGAAGGTTTAGGTTGGGTTGGTACGGTGCAGTGTGATTTGGGTGGTGACTGCTGCCCCCGCGACCCGGTAACGGATAAGCGGATGAAAATGGATGGATGGATGGATGGATGGATATTTGCACTGATAACTATACTACTACTACTACTATATATATATATATATATATATATATGTATGCACATCAATGCAGATTTATCATACATATATAAATATATCAATGTGTAATATACTTGCAATTATATATATATGTAATTATTTAGTGCTTACTTATAAAAATTCCACAAATAGCTAGCTATAAATATGAACATACATAACAATGAACATTAAAAGAAAAAAAACAAAAGGTGAAATGTTTTAGTTGAACTAAAACATTATATTATAAGTCAATGGTTCTCAATTATTTTCTGTCATGCCGCCTCCAATGTGCCATATTCTATTGGAAGGCCCTCACACCCCTCATGGCACCTCACCCTGCCCCCGCCCCACTATTTGAGGAGTGCTGTGTTAAGTAAATATTATACTAGGTCTGCATATGTATCTATATATCTACGAATTCATGCCTAATAAGTAGAGGATGCTGAGTGTGTACGTTCATCCTACCGCTCCCCAGGGCGACACACTCCAGGACGCACAGGGCCTGTGAGGGCAGGTCAACGTGCTGATGGGCTTAGTGGACACAGCCTGACAGTGGAAAGGTCTGAGGGAGCGTTTACTCTGAGAGTCAACACACTGGACATCGCGGTACCTCCGGCCCACCACCGCACAATTATCTGGACACTGTACAAATGATCACAATTAAAATAGGGTCTGTGGTTTGAGATCCATTTATGTCTGGATACAGACAGACGGAACATACTGGACATCGAGTGCTTTAAATGTAATTATGGGCTGCAGTAACAGGACTCACTTTGCTCCAGCTGCCACTCTGCCAGATGGCACACGGCTGCAGCTGACACGTACGTGCAGGCTCGGGTCTCTTCATCTTGGCGCAGTCCCCGTCCTTCTCTGAACTGCACATCACCGATCGCCATATTGCACCGACGCCACACGTCGTTGAACACTGGTGGGAGTTGAGAGGTCAACATACAGTTAGGCGAACGTACTGTTGAGATCACTAAGTTGCTGGAAGTAAGAAAAATCAAGTGAATATTTAGTTCGACATGAACAAAGTTATTCTAGGTACGCAAATCCATAGGGTTGATTTTAATCTATTTAAACGCTCTCAATATAATTGCAAGTACTGTGCAACATGAGTGATGGCTTTTGAGAGATCAGTGTTTTAGTTTGTTTAATTTAAGTATAATAAAATGAATGTCTGTTTAGATAATGTTCTGTTTTTTTGTCTGTTGCCATTCAATTGTGTTCATTTATATGTAGCACTATTGTTTTTTCTTAATGTGTAAGATTCTTACTCGTTAACACTATTAGTTTGAATTTCTAAAAACAGAAATGTGTTTCATATATTTTGTTGATATTATTTATTTTAATAATATAACATATTATTTATGATTATTCTAACATTAAATATCTTACGATTCGTGTTGCATCGCACATGCGAGGACATTTTGAGCATGTAGTTGTATCCAACCTCTTTATCTTTAAATACAAAATTGTGTCATTGAAACTGTACTCTTGTTCAGAGAATGGCTAATGTTGGACCAAATTTTATTTGTCTTTTCTTTTAAATAACATTTAACATTATTGGATTTATCAAGATGCCACATGTCTGAGCCCACCTCACTCCAGTTTCCTACAACCCAGTACACGTCCATGTTGACCGACTCCTTGGCCATCAAGTTGGGATTTTGCTGCCTCTGGTTCTGGTTCTGGTTCTTGGCGGGACCCTTGGGCCGTGACGATGGCTTTTTCCCACGAGGGTTGGGACTACTTTTCTTCTGTGTGGCAGCAGGTTTTTTCACTTTAATTATCTTGACGGTGGGCTGTGCTGACACTGCGGTGCTGAGTGACTTCGTAGCTGTGGAAGGAGCCCTTGTTGTGTGGACGCTGTGTGTGGGAGTGGTGAGGGAGATCCTGTGTGTCCAGGGGCCGTACGGACTAATGTTTGGATTAGATAAACGCTGAGTGGTCCTCCGCTGTGTTTCAGTGCTGGTGAGTGGGGTGGAGTAGGTTGTTGTGATGGCTTTTGTGGTCATGTGCAGCGTAGGTGGACTTGTTTGTACAGTGGTCGACTCGAGGGGATTTCTGACTGATGAAACATCCAGGTCAATGATCTCCTCTTCTTCAGATCTTCTCTCCTCGACAACATAGTCATATCCTGGGGTGTACATCACCACATTAGGAGTGCTTCCTTCCTCTCCTTCCACAATATCCTTGTGCACACCACTTACTTTCCTGTTCTTTTTAACATGATCGGATGTTGGAGGTGAAACTTTTCCTTTCTTATCCCCAGTTTTCCTGACTACAATGTTGAACTCAAAGTCATCAGTATCCATGACGTCAGCGGTTGTGGTCGCAGGGTTTAAAACAGATGCAGTAGTGGGGATAAAGGTAGTGCTGGTTGTTCTGGTCCACATAAGTGTAGTCTCGGTAGGTATGATACTTGTGGGAGCCCAGGTTTGAGAACCGGGATATTTGGTGGGTTTTGGTCTAGGTGGGTTGTATTTTGGGGGAGGTCCAGGTCGTCTACGAAGGCCAGAGTTGGGGCAGCTTTGCAGACCACACAGCGACCTGGAACGAGGTTTGCTCGACAGGTCGCAGGTCCTTTTCGGTGCGAGGGCACATGTTATTTTACGCGAGCGAACCCCCCCTCCACATGTGACGGGGCACTACGAGGACAATAAAAATGACATGATGACATGATAGAGAATTAAGGACAGCCCAAAAAACAATACAAAAAATTGTATTGAAAGAAGAAGTCTCACCTCTTCCCAGCTGCCCACCACCCAGTCCTGCCCACAAGGTACGTCCCTGTTACATGGAACCACAGGTTTGGGTTTCAGGAGGTGCTTGCACTCCACCGG
>NC_024328.1:9508746-9524059 GCF_000523025.1 Cynoglossus semilaevis | reverse complement strand
ACTCTTTCCTCTGCAGACACGGTTCTCACGCACAGCACCGTCCGTTTCCTTACACCATCTGATCCACAGGTGGACGTGCACTGCTGCCAACCTCCAACCCACCACCTGAGGGGGAGAAAGGGTGAGGAGTGGGGAACTAGATTGATGACAGTAATTCTACCATTTAAATGTAATGGCATGAGGAGAGTCGGCCTGAGCCAATGCTTCGTCTTTTCATTAGCTCTAAGAAGACGAACTGGAACAAGGTCCTCTAGACCATTGTTTCCCAAAGAGATTTTGTTTTTTTGGGTCGTCTCACCTCATGTTTCCCAGGAGTTTACCAATAATGTCTATTGACTTGGGTCGCAAAGGTTTCTGACTTTTAAATATGGATCCCCAGGAAGAAATGTCTAGACAACATATCTTCAATGAGGAAACCATTTCAGCTCAGGGGTCAACACAGTGGTTTTCCCCCTAGTGGCCCGCAACCCGGCCCCGGATAAGTGGCTGAAGATGGATGGATGATAGGATTGGGATTATTGATGTGAACACCTTGCTCAACTTTTCATTTAAATTTGAAATTAATTTTATATAGAAATAAAGTCTACTCATTTACTTATCTATTACATATTATTTTTGAAAAGTATGAACTCATATATATACGACATATATACAGTTGTGACACAACATTTTTGGGACATTCGAAATCAGGAACCTTGCAGGACAGTCCATAATCTTGCATTTTCGGTGTCTGTCTTCGGGACGGCTCTCTGGGTCACACAGAAGTTCATCTACTACGCCCACATCTGTCTCAAAGCACCGCACAGGCTGGTGCTGCTCGCCTGTGAACACAGAGTTTGTTATACAGTATATATGTCTAAAACAAAACTGCACGCCAATCAATGACTACCAATATAAACAGTTGATTTTAAGACTTTTTTTAAATATAAATGAAGACAAACCTAAGCCACAGGTGGTGCTGCAGTCTGTCCACGCTCCATATCTCCACCTGTAGAGGGGTTCCATGATCTCGTTTCCTGTCTCTTTGGTCTTTCTAACTGAGTACTCGTACTTTAACCCCATGTTTTTCTCCTGAAACAGCAGCTAGTCAAACAAAAAACATCTTCTTTAATTCAACTGCGATCGTTGGTTCACATTTTCAATATGTAACAAAATACAACATTTGTTAATTAGGACTAAACACACACACATATATATATATACTGTATATAGACATACACATACATATACACATACATATATGTATGTATATACAGTATGTATATGTAGACCTATGTATTAGGACATAAATATGTCCATATATGTATGGATATACTCTCTCTCTCTCTCTATATATATATATATATACTGTATATACAACATATATGTATGTATGTATATATGTACATGTATGTATATACGTATATATGTATGTGTATATATGTGTTAAAGTGTTCAGACTGTTCACAAAAACCTAACATTTCAAAGAGAGTTGGATAATACAAAAATACATATTTATATATTTATATGCCAACCTGGAGCATGACTGGCTCTCTCGTGGGTCCAGGAGCGGTGAGGTTCTCCATGTTTCCGCTGCGTTCGTAGAAGAACGTCGTGCCGCCGGCTTCGTACTCCCCGTTCCACTGGATGATGAAGTTGCCGTTGAGAAAGTACTCCTCCGACGCCACATTTCTCAGGGCCAGGAAGTTACCTGCCTCCTCAACTTCCTTCACCAGGATGTCCCGCGCCCCCTCAGGTATCACACCCACATCCATGTACCCTGGGAGAGTTAAGGTGGGGTGGGGGAGTCAAAGTCACAGTGAGGTAATGAACAGGCCACCATGGCTGCTGCCACACTCCACTCCACACCCAGCCTGGCAGACAAGTCTCTCTCTGATCTTGTATTGAGGGTGGGCTACGTCTGTGAGGATGCCCAGCAAGTGTGTACAAGAGTGTTTACTTGAGCATATTTAGCGGCGAGAGCTTGTAATGGAGGGGGTCAGGGTGGGTCTGTGGTATTTAATGTTTGTGGGAAGGTGTGTGTGTTGCTGTGTTTATGTAGCGAATGGAGAGTGGGGGGGGGGGCACCTTTGGTCTAATCTGTTTGATGTCTTACACATCTGGGCTGGTTATCTGGAAAGGATGTTGTGTGGGGCAAACACACACACACACACACACACACACACACACACAAGATGTGAGTTTTTTTTTTTAAATTGTTTTTAGAGGTCCTCTCCCCCTCTCTATTAATCTGTCTTCATGGTATGTTTATTCTAAGGGGGTTGAGTTATATTCTTCCAGCCGTAATAAAAAAACCCGCCAAGAACGATGTGTACAGTGATGAATGCAAACAGGGGCCTGCAGACACACACACATACAAATTAGCCCAGCCAAATACAGCAGTACAAACAGCTGCACAGTGTGGGCAAGAAGGCTGCCATGACAACAAAGAAACAACACAATGGCGTCATGCTAACAACCTGCCCTGAAATGACTTGAGGTCTGCACAAATACATTTGAATTCAGCCTCTTCTCCTCACACTGCTCTGGTCACAGCATTAAAGCACTGTCCCCATTGTCTGTTTTGGGTTACTACCTTTTTTGTATAATTTTACAATTCCCAATTTTTTTTTTTGTCCCCAGCTTGTCTGGTAGCCCTGGTTTTTCTCACTCACCGAAGCCCTCTTCTTGATCGAACGACTTGTACACCGTCTCACAGCTCGTGCCGTCACCGAGACAAACTCCGCAGTGGTCCTCCAGAGCGTTCGAGTCGATGCCGTTGTCACAGCCCAGTTCCTGCAGAACAAAACACAAGTTAAAAAAATAAAAAATAAAATAATTTTGCAGTTTTTTTAAATTTCTATGAATTTTATTTTTAAAAAAATGCTTTAATATGTATATTCGCTCTGAAAACATATATTTTAATAAAATAGTAATTATGAATTAAATATTGTTTATGAATTAAATATTAATAAAATATATGTTATCATAGTTTGAAAAACAAAAACATGCTTGCATAATTATCACTTTTTCATAAAAGAATTGCAAATAATGAATTAATTAAATGGAGAGTCTATAAAAACAGTGAAAAAAAAAAACCCAAAAAAAAAAACAATGGCAGATAAAGACAAATTTCATATTTTTGGTGGACATCAAAATATTTGTCTCTGTAGAGGAAACATAATGTTGTGCAACTGACTATTCACAGACCAGAACTGTTTTTTGTTTGTTTTTTTAATCAAAGACATGACCTAAAAAAAGAAGACAAATGTGAATGTGTTTTATTCAGCTTAATCAATTTAAATATTAATTACTAATTATTGTAGCTTTCTGAGATACACAAGTATCTATACTAAGGCAAACCCATTATTATTTAAATAAATAAATAATTGTATTAATAATTTCTTCCACCTAATAGACTTTCAGTTTGTTTCTAAGTGAAATGTCCAGATAATAGGTCTGTGTTGAGCTACGTGGAGAACTCTCCTCCCACGACCTACCACTCTCCTCTTAGTCTCTTACCCAGCCACACTACCTTGCACACACCGTTGACACAGATGTTTCTGGACTTGTTGTTCATGAAGCAGGGCGTTCCGTCATTCACGGCGTCCAACATCTTCTCGGAGAAGTACTCCGTGGCTGGTCGACAGTGCAGCTCGCAGGGGTTCACTAAAGACGGGGAGGAGAGTGGAAGGGGAGGACAACCCTGGTTTAAATAAGGAGTTTGGAGCAAATTCATAAAGATTTTAAATTGCATTAATTATATGAAGGAAGACTTGAACACACGGGGAATCACAACAAAACTGTCTAGAAGCCTGGAAACACAGGGTCAGAGAAGCTGTGACATTTAAAAGTTTCCAGTGTGAATACTGTCCCCTAATGGCTAACATGTGTAACTACATCGAGTAAAAGTGTTGAAAACTTTAATGCTTTCTAGGACTTTTAGTGTGTGTCTGTCTGTGAGGGACTCACATGTGTTGGCAACAGGGATCCACTGGTAGAGCTCGTTGTGATAGGCCACCGTGTCGAACTCGCTGCACTGCATCTCTCTGAAGCTCGGCTTGTTCTTCTGGCAGGGTTTCGTATTACAGGTCCTATAGCGTTTCCTTTCTCCCGTGCAATACTTTCCTCCAAACTCTGGTCTGGGTGGATGAGAGAGAAGTTCAACGGTGGGAAAGTTCATCTTAGGGATGTCACCTGACAAAGGCCTGACAATAGTTGGAAAATAGCTGAGAGGAGTTCAGCCAGATGTGAAACACAATCTCACTTGGGGTTGTTACACTCCCGCTCCGCGGACTGAACACCCGTTCCACAGGTCCTGGAGCAGTAAGACCAGGTGCTCCACTGTCCCCAGCCTCCATTCACTGTCTCTGGGAGTTTACCCACAATCACACACTCTCCTGAGATACACCACTGGAGGAGAAAGTGTTGAGTACTTCAGTTTGGTATAACACAGTTGGTACTCAGGAATTTGTGTCATATTTCCACTTATATCGGTTGACTATTTTCCTCCAGGCAAATGAAAATCAAGACCTAACAAGTCAGCAAACAGCCCAGTTTACCTTCTCCGGTCCACAGCGAGTCCCATCTATGGGCGAGTCCAGCTTGGAGCGACAGGAGCCATTTACAGAACACCAAAGAATCTGACAAACATTCTAGAAGAATGACACACAGCAGACAGTGTTACCAGAAAAAACAAATTGACACTTATTTGTCTGGGCTTGGGAAAAAAAAGCTTCTATAAATCCTCCCTCTAAATCTTGCTGGTTAATTATAAATGAGCAAATGTCATTGAAGTCTCTCTTACTCTCTCATACATTTCTGAATCTCTCGTGACCCACCTGGGGGTCGCAACCCAGTCATTGGGAAACAATGGTTTAGATGAGTCAGGACTTTGACTGAATGAATATACCTTCATGGCCCAATTAATATTATCATATACCGTGTCGTATCGTATCGCGTCATAACGTATCAAACTATAATGTATCGTAACCTATCGTATGGTAACGTGTCGGCCTGTATCATAACAACTCTTTGTCTCGTCTTAGCTACCAGCTAACTTTGTATTTTTAGTTTATTTCTTGGGTTCAGTCGTGTCTTGTCGAAAGTCTTTTCCTCGTGAACTGAACCGTAATTGCTGGCTCTTGCATCGCCACCTAAAGGCAAAGTACTTACATCCACCTCCTGACAGAAGGTGGCGTTCGGTCCATACTGGAGCTGGCACTGGTGATGTGTGGTGTAACGGATTCCGAGGCGAGCCAGCGGGGTGGTTAGATCTCTCTTAGAAGGACGATCGTCCAGACAGAAACCCCAGCCACGACTAGAGTAAAACATTCATGTGGTTCAGTCAGAGATGGTCAACAGATGAAGCAGCACAGAAGGATAGAAACAACTGATACATGTCAATTTTAATACAATAATCTGCTTGGAGCTTGGAGCTTGGAGCTTTAAGCTCCATTTTTTATCATCCTTTTTAACAAGGGAGTGACAGAGCAACAGCAGCCAGTCCTAGAGTCCTGGAGGGAAGTATTCCTGAAGGGAGACATGCTCATTTACAGGTCAGAGATCAACACACATGAGCTTTGACCTTTGACTTTGCAGGAGCTTTAGGAAAAATTGGTGTCACAAAGGAATTTTGGAAATTTATCACAGACAGATAGATAGACAGATAGTGGTGGCTTAACTAATAATCCACTGCCCTGTAGCTCACTAGAAAGAACTTCACTTTCCTTCCTTTCCTCTCCTTCCTTCATAGACAGACAGATAGACAGTCAGATAGACAGATAGATAAATAGATAGACAGACAGACAGACACACAGACAGTCAGATAGACAGACAGACAGATAGACAGATAGATAGATAGATAGATATATAGATAGATAGATAGATAGATAGACAGACAGATAGATAGATAGACAGACAGACAGACAGACAGACAGACAGACAGACAGATAGATAGATACTCTATAGATCCCAAAGGGAAATGTTAGGAATTGAACCTTACTCTAAGAAGCGGGTGATGTATTCTTTGGAGCAGGGAGACCATGTGAGAGGTGAGCTGTCGTACATCAGCTGTCTGGACATGATGAACGGGTGTCGCCCTTCCAGCTCGCAGTCATTTCCCTGGCCGTCGTGGTGAATTCCAAAGCTGCAGTGTCATAAAAATGCAATTTATTAATTGCGGCTAATTATTATGTCGTCATCATCATATTCAGTTAATAAATAAAATGATTGGCAACTCAGGCTAGTTACAATGTTATGACCAATAGGTCATATAGAGTTATTTTTTTTCATCATTTTTCATTATCTAATCAAGTCATAATTTTATTATTAAAATGTTTTGACTTTGCTCCTTGTGTTACAAATGTTTTGGCCCATATTTAGAACAATAGACTCTTCACTGCTCACCATCACTTCCTCAAAATTTCCATTTCTTTGGCCTGTATTTTTGCATATGCTGCCCCACACTGACATGCAAACAGTGTAGACTATATTAATAATCAACTCTTCACCAATTTATACCAAATACCGTACCGCCCTCTAGTAATAGAGGGTGGTACTGAACTCCTGACAGCATCTTTATTTGTTTCTAGGCAAACCACAGACAGTAATGAAAAAAAGGACTAAGCTATCTGTATACAGGAGTGGTTAATGAGAGGGTATTTCGTTTGGTATAGATTCAAAACATATCTTATACACATTTAAACTATAAGTGTTGTTCAAAAGAAAAAAAATCCCGATCCCATTTAGTTGAAAATAGACAACAGAGCAGTAATGCAGCCTTTGTGTACCAGATTTTAAGTGACTGGAACTCTTGAAGGAAAATCTATGCTGACAAATTGGGACAGGAGTTAATAGCAAGTTGAGCGAAACACCAGGACCACCTGGTCCAGGACCTTAAAGAAGAGTTTTGTGAATGGAGCGCTGGTGAAACTGTAACTCACACTGATTCATTAGTGATAATCTGTCTGGATGTTCTCACACACACACACACCTGTCTTCTCAGGTTACATGCTTCCATTGTCTGGGTACAAGATACCTGCTATTGCACTCATTCAACAACAGATGGCCTAACGCAATGTTAGCCAATTAACGTTGTAACCATATATTTCTCTATCGTGTGTCACAATGGGAAAAGGAGGCTTTATTTAAAATGTGACCCGTTATTGTGATGTGCCATCGTAGAATGTCTAACAGTTACAAGGTGCACACACACACACACACACACACAGACCTGTGGGCCATTTCATGGGCGACAGTGAAGGCCACAGGAAGACCTGAATCCTCATTGATGTTGCAACTGCGATGCGGTTGACACATCCCAGAAAGGTGGGACAGACCGAGGGTCTCACAGGGCTGGTTCATACCGGCACAGATGTCTTTCCTGGGGGAGAAAGAGAACTATGTGGTGAATAAGCTAAAGCTGAAATGATTACCATAATCGATTAATCAACTGTCACATGCCTGGTGATGAGCACAGCCACGTCATGGTGAGCTGGGTGTGTGTCACTCTGAGGGTTGAGGTTTTTCTGCCAGGCACAGAAACTAGCCAAAGTGGCGTCCGCATCGTGAACAATCTTCAGCCCTTTCTGTAATAAACAACACTTTGATTACAACAACTTAGAGTTAGTTGACTGTAGTGGACTAGGCCTAGACCGCTGGTGGGGACTCCCTAGGTCAGTGGTTCTCAATTATGTTCTGTCTTTTTTTTTTTGTCAGTGGTTCTCAATTATTTCTGGGGACAGAAATATTTTCACATACCCCCCCGACCCCACATCCCATGAGAATTGAACTACTATTGAGAACCTGATAACATGTATATTTTTATCTGTACCAACCACTGTATGAGTTGCTGCCACCTAGTGACTGGTTTACAGCAGTGGTACACTGATGTCCAGCGTGCCATATTCCACTGGTACTGCCCTAGGTCTCCTGGGCAATCTTTCTTCTACCCTCTCTATACATCATGTAGCAAAATAAAACACATTATTTCACGACAATAACCTGATCCTTTATTTTTTCCTATTAAATTACAAATATGATTTAAGCTGTTATTGCCAATAAAATACAAGACAACTACTGTTTCACAGCAATAAAAGTTTTCTTCTGCTATTTATAAAGACATTCTTTTACTCTTATCACTCCATCAACCTATCTGCCACCCCCACATCCAACACAAACTCCTACTTCTTCTTCTCTTCTATTTGGCCCTAGATCAGAGCAGACATTTTTCACAGATATTCCCAGAGGGTTTTCTTTTGTTAAAACACTTTCCTTTGTTTTACAGCTGTTAATTACAGACACTGTGACAGAGCGACGCATGTTTCAGCAGGTAACAGGATACACACTGTTTAGAGCAGGTTCTTGCTTATGAAGGTCTGGTTCTTGTCACCTTATATGGAAAGTGATCACAATCCATTTCACTAAATCAAAAGGTTTTACAGCAAAGCCCACAATGGCAATTAAACATAGGGCAAACCATGCAATTAAATGTAACGTAAGAAAAAAAAAAGAGTACAGTGGAACCTCGACAAACGAGTATTTCGAGATGCAAGCAAGCCTTCGAGCTAATTTTTGCTTCGAGATACAAGTAAAGATTTAGATTTAGACACTAGGTGGCCGAGCACTCGCAGCAGCCCACGCCGCCTCAGTCATTCACTTCACGTGTTCGTCGACTTCCGTAAGCATCGCTTCCATACGTAGCGTTCTCTACGTGGTTTTCTCTCTCAGGATCATGCTCGTATCGCGAGGTTCCACTGTAGTATATGCAAAAAGGCAACTTAATCTGACACTGGTGTCTCGACACTCAACTTCACATCCAAATTCAAACCAAGTCAAATTAAATTAAAAATTCTGTAAATTAAAATACTTTCATTTAATCATAGAATAGAATAGAATAGAACAGCCTTTATTGTTTATTACCATGGAACGGTCTCCCAGCCTTAGAATTCTAAATGAAAACGTAAAGTTTATCTTTACATGAAATCAAGAAGTAGAAGTAAACACAGAGTCAGCGTTCACCGTGAAGTTGATCTGTAATAAATTCAGGAATGCATGTGACATGGGGAGGAGCGAAGGCGACTTCACCAGACAGGAATTTATGTCAGAATTACAGGCCACAGCTTAAAGCTACATGTTCGCTGCTCAGGGGTCATAAACTGGACAAACTCAGGAGGTTAACACTTCTCTCTACAACTCAGGACAACATTGTGCAAAGCAGTTTGGCGTTTTACCTCTTCTCCATGTAACAAAATAAGGCGCACCAAGATGACATGGATGGCATTCCCAATACTGGCATCGTGAAAGATTCCAGCCACCTGTAAAAACACAGAAGTTAGAAACTGAACCACTATTTCTTTTAAAAATCTAATGTAGAACAAGAAATATAAACAGTCTAGTCCAGTGTTTCTAAAACATTTTCTACACCGAAAACCTTTTGTACTTTCTGTCAAACCCCATGAGGAACCCGTCCCCCCACTTTGGCCACCCACTGGATCTCATCCTATCATCTCACCATGTTCATGATGGTGAAGATGTAGGACTCCACATTGTCACTGCCATGATATTCGATGAGTTTGGAGTCGGCCACCACCATGGTCTCCACCCAGCGCTCCCTGCTGACCGAACGCTGCGAGCGGGACCGCGCCTCCCCCTCCCCTCTCTGCTGCTCCCTCTCCCATTCCTCCCGTTCCCTCTCCACCTGGTCAGAGTCACTTGGCGCATCTGAAGCATGGACAATGCACTACGGTGTTATCCTCGTTTGACATGGACACAGATGGACAGGAACATCCTCGGCCGTACACAGAGACACACTGGTTAACACACACACACTCACACACCTTGAACTCCACAGGGGCCGGGCGTTTCTTTGGACCCCAGGCTCCGTTTTTGTCTGCGACCGTCTGTGTTAACTCTTGGATAGACAATATGGGGCTCGTAATGAAACTCGTCAGCAGATTCCTGAACAGGTTCAATAAAATACTGTCCTTCTGGTAGGGAGAAGAATCCTCTCTGAAGAAAGAAAACAAAAAAAAGAAAATTAACTGATGAGTAAGCAACAAATCGACGGGATGAAGACAAAATACATATATTTATATACATTTATATTTACAAAATAAGCCCTGACGTAGAGGCAGGAAAAAAAGTTTGGCTTGAACCAATGGGAAAATGTTAAGGCATTTGGAGCAGTTCGTAATGTTTTCTCTAATTTTCTGTTCTATTTATTTATTTAAATTACTTTCAATAGAAAATAGTGGGCAAAACAACCCCAGTAGGTGGCAGCAATGCAAGTATGTTTTCTAAAGAAGTATCAAGACTAGTCCGGCCTGTTTATGTATATTATCTCAGATTTTGCTAGAAAAGTTTAAAATGTCCTTCTTCAGGAAACTGCCTGAGCCTTTGTTTACAGACGGTCAGTTATCAATTGGTTCAAAATGTCCATTAGAACAGTGTTTCCCAAACTTTTTTTCTGGGGACCCATATTTTAAAACTCACAAACCTTCGCGAACCAAGTCCATTGATATTATTCGTAAACTCCTGGGAAACATGATGCAAGATGACCCCCCCCCAAAAAAAAAAATCTCTTGCGACCCTCTTTGGGAAACAATCTGCTAACGGGTTAAAAAAATCTAAGCTAGCCAACATATGAGAAGGACTGGACTGGCCTGTTACCTGAACAGTGAGAGCATTTATATTAAAGTTTACTCATGTTTCCATATTTAAATAGTCAAATATTTTTCCAGTCACGATATCTTGCATGTATTGTTATGTTTATAATGGTACAACCAATCAGCAAAAACTCATTTTCCTGTCAAACGTTCTGCACTGAAAGAAAAGAAGGGGAAGACGTTCCCTCTGAAACGTTCTCAGAGAAGGTCACGCCTCAGTCATTTTCGTCGGGGAGTCTAACCATTAGTTCACACATCTGAATACGAGCCGTTCTCCCTCCCTCGGGCGCATTTCCTCTCTGTGGCAGAAGCTGTAGCAATACAAAGACTTTCTCCTGAGTATGTCACTGCGTGTTCTTACAGGTGCGGGCTTTTTCACCGACTAAATTTGGTCTGCAAATGAAGACACATGCAGACAAGTACGTACTAACAGGTACAGGTGCTGTACATGCTTAACGACTACGTGGAAACCTGTGTGTTTTACCCATTAAGATCAGGAGTGTGTGTGTGTGTGTTTGTGTGTAGGTTGTGTTAAGTTCCAAACAAGCCCAGACTGTTCGGGGATGAACTCCTCCTGCTCTCCTTAATCCCACTTTCAAAAGGCCCTGAGACAGAATGAGGATAAATAAAGATTCCGCAGGTCGCACAGACAAATGTATACTGACGAACCAGTACTAGAACGATAAATTACTTGAGCAGGATTAACACTCGTGGATCAGCGAGTGCTGAAAATAACACACACACCTATGAAAGTTAGGCAACAGCTGTTTGCAGCGCTCTAACATAAAGTACAGTGGAACCTCGAGATACGAACATAATCCATTCCTGAACCGAGCTCATAACTTGCTACATATCTCGAATCATTGTTTCCCATAAGAAATAACAGGAGAAAAATCCGTTCCAGTCATTTATTTGTGCAAATAACAGTGAAGAAAAACATGTTTTTAATTACTATAGAGACATACACACACACAGAAAAAAAATAGTATATCAGGATTTCTGTGATATAAAATAAAATGTGGTTTTAAAGATGAGTTTTTACCTTAGAGACAGACGATACAGTAGAGGCTAATGGAGGAATGTGGGGGGGGAGAAGGAGGAGGAGGAGGAAGAGGAGGGGGGAGTTGGCCCGTACATAGACACTTGATTCTGTACCGTACCTTACACGTAACTTACATAAACTTAGAAATAACTTAACTTACGTTTTTTTTTTCTTCAGGATGGTACATATCGTGGATGTACTGCGATCATACATGCGAGCTAGATCACTCACGTGGGCACTACGCTCACATGTATTGACTCACCACCATCCTTACCACATCACTATCATGAAGAATAATGCACAAAACAGAGAGAAAACCACATAGATAACGCGATGCTAACAGAAGTCGACGAACACGTGAAGTGAACGAGCGAGGCGGCGTGCTCCGTAATCAAGCGTCACATCTGTAATCGTGCTCATATCTCAAATCTTTACTCATATCTCAAAGCAAATATTTGCTTGAATGCTTTTTCATATCTCGAGGTTTCACTGTATCTTGTTCCTCCGTGTAGGAAGTACCACCACTATAAACGTCAGGAAAAACTTTGTGTTTAACACACCATGTTATCCCACCTGGTGGAGAGAACCCTTGTAAAAGACTACATTATTTGCCAGTTGAAACAACAAGGCTAGGCAGGATTTGACAGAGCTGCTTCTGTGCAAACACAAAAAGTCCATACTCCACACGTTTTTTTGTTTTTTTTTCCTCCCCATGAATTTAGGGATTTTTTTTTTCTGCTGATGGACTCATCCACCAAGCATGCAAGCTGATATGTTCAGGGGCAGCTGGGAATCTCCCACAGGCCCTGCTCACAAAACACAGCTGATTTCACACGTTCACATGTACACAGGCTCGCTCGCACACATTTGGTGCACTGACAGTTTTATCTATTTCTTGGTTGAGTTGTACGTTTTTTTTTTTTTATAAGTTGATAAATGCGGTTGTACTTCCCTGTTGTCTCCTTTAATATTTTTTCCCCTGGCTGTTAAACGTCCAAGTGAGTCCCAGCAGAGCAAAGCAGGTGGTGGAGTTCACATCAACCAGGAAGGAATGTTATAAAGAGGCCCATCCAAACATGCACACAGTGCTCTGCAGGATCTGCAGGATCTGCAGGATCTGCAGGATCTGCAGGATCCTCAAACCAAATGCAGTGTAACAGTGGAGCCAGGGAGGCTTCACGTGTACAGTGTGGTTATGGTGTTACCAGCAATCCTCAAATTATAATGTAGATATCCTCTTTGATGTATGAGCACAGCAAAGAAGTGGAACCAATATCAGATAGAGAACAGGATGACACTCTGGTTCTACTGTTCTTAGGGTTTAGGGTTAAAGTTGAGGATTTTACTGGAAATCCTGAATGCACCTTTGCAACCTTTTCTCCCTTTGTTACCTCCTGTTCACCCTCCTCCTCCTCCTCTACAGCAGGGGGGGGTCAAACTCATTTTCACCAGGGGCCAGATCATCAATACAGTTCCCCTTGAAGGGCTTTAAGGGTTATAAATGGAAGACTGTATAGATCAAGGGTCCCCAACCCCCGGTCTGCGGACCATAACAGTCCATAGGTTATTTGGTATTTGGTAATTTAATGATCCTTCAATGCTCAGTACCTTGGTACCAGTCTGTAGAAACAGATGGTACTGGCTGAGCAGTCCTTGGAATAAAGAAGGTCAGAGAACACTGGTATAGATGTCACTACTCCATAACAAACTGATACATGTTTTATTTATTCAAGCTACAGATGTTGTTCATTGCTGTCTAATAAAAAAAAACAACTTTTAATTACTTAGGGTAAGAAACTCTGCTGCATGGACTTTACTAAATCCAGTGACACAGAGGAAGTGTGTTTGGGTGTGAGGTGCCAGAGCCATGGGAGGTTACAATAACACAGGTCTGTGTTCTAAATTCACCGACCATGTGGAACTGCTTTATTTTTTGTTTCCTGCTTCTGTAGAGTTTTTTTTTCTTTCTTTTTTTTTTTCTTTTTTTTTGTGCGGAACAACTAGATTTGTAATAGAGTCTCAGCTATGAAACAGCCGGTTGCCTCAGCAGTGATTAGTGGCATAGAGGGAGACATGGGAGCAGTTGGTGTGCATTACTGCAAAATGACTAACCGCAATTGTTTTACACTCCTCTGCTGCATTTTATCCTTAAACCACTATTTTCTTTTAGGTAATTCCTCGCTCATTAGACCCACTCCTACCCCTCTGTGCCTCAGAGCTCATTTTCTTCCTGAGAGGTCAAAGAAATCAGCCATTCTTCATCTGCATGAGGACAAGACACAAGCATTGAAAGTGAGGAAAATACCAGTGTAATGGGTTGAACCTGCAGCTTCTTGCTGTGCATTACGCCCTGGGGTTTACCAAAGAGAAAGCTTTGCCTGATTTGAAGGTTTTTTTCCCACACAGAAAAAAGAAAGGACAGTGTTGGCTGCCTCCACCCAGTCACTTAAACTGGATGTTAAAGTAACTAGTATCCTCAACATAGTTAGGCCATGAAAGTATAACCTTTGGATAAGTTTGTATTTGCAGCCAGAGAAAAGATGTGAATTTGACATCTCAGCTAACTAACTAACTGTTGATCTGTGCCATTTATCCCTACAGTATAGCTTAGTAGATAAGTATTTAGGATTTTTTCAAAATAATATAAATAAATATACATATATAGATAAATACATACATAAATAACAAAAATAAATGGAGTCATTTCTTAACAAATTTAGAACTACTTAATTACACTTTCTTAGATAAAACTAATTTATCATGATTAATTACATCACGATTAATCCTGATTAATCACGATTAATCGGATTGACATTTCCACAGTCTTGACTCACCTGGTAGTCCTGGTGTTTTATAATTAGGACCAGGATGGTAAACCATTAACATTTTTAATCTGATTAATCACATGGTAGTTCTGGGTAGAGCTCAGTTAATCATGATTAGTTAAAATCAGAAAATGTCCTTCAACTATAGCATTTGTGTACAATCAGACTGAAAGCATCACTCGCTGACAGTCAGAATCTCTAATTTCAGCTCAGGCTACTGCTTTATAAATCTGGACAAGTTGTCCCGAGTTGATTTCTGACAACAGTCCCAACATGAAAATAATTCATAATTGATGGATTTTTGACTTTGATATGCGCTACATGAAATCTTGGAGTTTGTTTCGTGTTTTGATCTGCATTTTCCTGCAGGAATTAATTATCAGAACTTGGTCTTTGAAGACAAATTTTAATTCCAGAAAGTGAATAAGCAGCTGGCAGCAGAGTCTCAGTGCTTGTCTCTGCAATAAATCTACAAACCCAAGATCAGAGCAATACATCATGGCGATCTTTCTTCTCAGTTCAAAAGACCAAAAAATAAAAAACCTTGGATCCCATAAAAATGTCCAACTGTAGCCTGTTAGGGACAAATGGTCTTTTGATTGACATTAGGCCTGGCTGCAGATGGTTGGAGCAGATAAGTGGGTCAGCACTAAATCACTGTACTGCAGTGATGTTTGTCCTTCAGACAGGTTGTTCTGTGACGTAAGAGATAAACTGCATTTACAAGGTCTAACAGGAAGAGGCAGCGCAACACACACACAAACATGACGTGGGGAGACAGAAGGCAAGACCCTGCAGGA
>NC_024328.1:9461038-9508741 GCF_000523025.1 Cynoglossus semilaevis | reverse complement strand
CTGCTGGGCCACCACCACACGTTCAAAGACCAGCTCTGAACTGTTCTTCCTGACGAAAAGCTGACACGTCTGAATCTTTAAAGGAGGTTTTTCAACCGGTTTTTCATCTGCAGATTTAGAACGTTACTGTAAATCAATGTATTTCATAATCAAAGAAGTCTCAAAGTCACGTCTTGTGAGACAAATATTGTAAAGATACATCCACAGAATTCACATTCAGTCATTTTATAGTAACAAACACATGGCGAGCTGATCATTTGTCTGTTTAATTTCCAGCTGTGTTTCCTGTTTTCATCTTCTTCTTCTAAAGTTCTGCACAACATTTTGATTGAGAACATATTTAAATATTGTGGCCATATTTGCTTATATCTCCATCTGTTTAACTCTTATTGCTGTATAAATAAAAAAAAAAAAAATCAGATTCACTTATTGAAGCTCAAAATAGAACAAAGCGATGAATGGAAGAATGATCGCAAGGCGTCTCTGCAGAAGAGACGGCCATGAATGAATGAGTGCTGAATGTTAAATTAAAAAAAAAAAAAAAAAAAGCCTAAAAAAAGGAGAAGAGAGACGGAGGGGTCTCATGGTTGGATGAAAAGCAGGAGCCGTCAGAGGGTCTGCAGCACCGTCCTGCTGTAAATAGTGTCAGGAAGTACAGAGAGAGTGTGGTAACAGTCGGGGTACTGTGTGATGTGAGGGGTTTTTCTGAGCTGCTTGAACCACATGTTCAATGCCCGGTCTTCAGTGGAAGGTCGTAGGTGGTGTTTATGTTTCACAATTGTATGTATATGTGTGTATATATACACATACACACACAAATATATATACATATATATGTATATACATATATATATACATACATATATATACATATATACATGTGTGTATATATATATTTAAATATACACACACACACATATATGTATATATATATATATATGTATATATACATACATATATATACATATATACATGTGTGTATATATATATTTAAATATACACACACACACATATATGTATATATATATATATATTTCCTGGTCATATATAAATATATACACATATAAGTAAATATATAAAAACTCATATATGTACTATATTTATGAAGAGATCATATCTATATATTTATACATATAAACATTTATAGATCTCTATATTTTATTTCCAAATTTAAATATTAACATTCTTGTTGTTATTGTTTGGAACTTTTTTTCCCCAACACCTGTGGTCAGGGCGTAATACATTATTGGGGATAAGGATTAGATGAGCAGAAGTGTGAATTGAAAGTATTTGGGATTTGCAGCTGTTTGTTTTATCATAATAACAAGAGGCACAATTAGGATTCAGAGAGAACTGTTGGGAACTGTTTGATATGCATTTATTTTCTATCACTACATTTACAAGGTTCACAGGGAGAGGCTGGAGTCAACAAGTGATGGGAGGGTGGATACTGGACAGTTCACAGGTGCACACGTGACCAGAACGTTCAAACTCCACACAAAAAGACCAGCAATCAGACCAGGAATCAAACCAACAAACCTGTGATCTTTTTGTTATGTAAGCAGATCAGCCACACCTATGCTACCAAGTAGCCCAAAGGTCTAAAAGAGATTAAATCAGATGCTCACAAACTTCACTGAAACACGCATTTTACCAAGAACATGAACACCTGTCTTCATCCAAGGCTTTAAAATCTCTTTATCTCAAACAACAGAACAGTATCACGGCTGCTACTGTTCTCGCTCGGCTAAATTTCTGTTAGCTCCTCAGAACAGTGTACAGTGATTACTCACCAGCCCTTTGCAAGTACTTATGGCAGCCGTTCCACGGACCTCCGACGTTCTTACAGAACCAAAGAGATGGCAGGAGTTAGCGCCGGGCTGGCGATGCTCGATGCTGCCAGGGCCGCCGTTCCTCCTCTCCAGGACGTAGTCGGTGGACACCAGATTGTGGTTCGTGCTCAGATTGAACATCAGCTCTCGACCCTTGTAGTTGACCTTGTAGTAAACGCGTTCCTCAGGAGCAGAGGGATGCAGCTCACGACGGACTCTCTCATGCTGGAAGTGGTGAGTCAGAGAATGGGAAATGGACTTTCCGTGGGAATCAGTTTTCTCCGGGTGCACAACGGACACGTCGGACTCTGAGTGGAACAACTGACCTAAAGAAAACAACAATCATGTACAGAAGGTCAGCAAAAAGATAATATACACCAGACGGTGTTTATATTCATTGATTCTTAATATTATAGAAATATATATAGAGACATATACAAATATATATATATATATACATATATATAATCATATATTGACCATTACTGTTTCTTTGACTTTAGAAGACAATAAAATAAAATATATATAACAATACATCAACTTTGTCTTATTTATGTCATTTAACACTGAGTTGATAATCACATCCTGCCAATTCCCATTTAGAGGGAAATCAGCAATAAAGCAAAACAACAAACAAAAAAACCCCGCACAAAAACAAACAAAAAAAACAAGCTATACATGGGCAATAACAACTAAAAAGTTTCCTTTTGTCAATACTTAAATAAAATACTTCAAATCACCTATAAACATATAGACTCCCTGGAGCTACAGTCTGGGTTTTAGCTTTTTAAATACTATGGTTGCTTTGCTAACAGTTAACTGAATACCTTTAGACTATTATTGGTGTACAAGTTATTATCATCATTATTATTAAATTTTGTGGCTGTATCAAATAACTTTGTCGACAATCACCTGGTTGCAGTACCAGGTGAATATCTACTGGTTTCTGTTAAACAATAACGTCAGTTGTTTTCTTCTCAACTATCACATAAGTCCAAAAATAACAGGACATATTAGCATTGGCTAAGCTTAAAAAAAAATCAGACAAATCATTACATTATCGATTAACCGCCGATAAAAATCGATGAATTAATCGCCAGTTGTAATACACATCCAACCATGCAGAAAGCCGTGCACACAGGGGCAGATGGGGCTGCAGCTGCAGAACATTGACCTTGTTCTGCAGAGTCGTGGAGCTCTTCGTGGCCGGATGCCAACATGGAAACAAAGTGCAGCAGAAGGAGAAGGAGAAGAACCCGGCGCTCCTGCAACCATCGCATATTTCACGTAGGCGATGTGACCAGGCGTGGACGGAGTCGCGGAGAGTGGGGGGAACGTGGTGTTGGAGAAGACCACTTGGATCCTGCGCTGCGCTGTGTCATGACATGAAGAAGTCGCTCGATGTCTGCCTTCAGCGGGGACAACACGCTCGGAGCAACACCGGGAGCCTGAGCATGGAGAGTTTGGAGAGTTTGGAGAGGGGGGGGGGGGCGGGGGGGGGGGAAGCTCCCTGCTCTGATGAGCGGAGGAGGAGAGGGAGGAGAGGGAGGAGTGTTCTTCTGGCAACTTTCTTCACAGAGCTGAGCGAGTGAGCGAGTCAGTAAGTGAGGGGGGAGAGGAGCAGAGGAGGCAGAAGAACCAGAAGGAGCTTCATTGATTGGACGCACGCGTCTGTTCGCTGTCCAGACTTGTCATTGGAAACCGCCCCCACCATCAGTATGTACTGATGTACAGCCGTGGTTAAAAAATCAAAAAAAAATCTAAGTGTTTACAATTAAAGAAATATGTGTACGTCTGATCATAGCAGGCTAGACGGGTGTGCACCATGGAGGCTGGAGTACCACAGTATTTAGTCATTTACTAATCAAACAAGGAGTATAATTTACTACCAAGCACTGGCTTGACTTACAGCACACAAGCCAAACACACTTACATTCCTGTGCATGCATTCTTTAGTTTTAGTTGACATAAATGGCCAATGTTTGTTCAGTTCATTACATGATACATGATGACTTGAGTCAAAAAGTTCTAAGACTAATTTAAAAAAAAAGAAATTAATGATGAAGCTTGTCTAGACCTGTCTGAACATTTTTTAAAAGTTATTTAAACCTTCCGAGGTGATAACATCTCTGTCAGAACCCTTGGAACTGTTTCTTATGCTTAATGAAAACAGCACTTTACCAAACAAACATCCTAACGACAGTGAACAGCAACTTACACGTTCCTTCTTGAGTTTCTCATTTATTAAGGGTTGGTCTCCGCTATTTACTCTCCTTTGTAACACGTGTTGTGTCATGGTACAAGGGGGTTAAAAGTCAAAACCTTCACGACCCAAGTCAACATTATTTGTAAACTTTTGGGAAACATGATGCGAGACAACCTATAAAAAAAATCTCTTGCAACCCACCTAAGGGTTGTGACCCAGTCTTTGGGAAACAATGGTCTAGACTGACTAAAGAAGGCTGGACTCTGATAAATTAGGGATCAAGACCCATATAGGACCTAGGTGTTAAATCAAACTGTATCTCTTCTTTTGAAAAAAAAAAAAAGACAGCAATACCTGATAAATGCTTGGCCCGAATATGAAGGTCCTGAATCTTACCAAGTTTAGCGTTTCCCTTCATCAGGTTGGTATAGTGACTTTTCACTGTCTGTGCACCACATTAAGGGACTCGTTGGATTCGAACCAGAGACCTTCTGCAACACTGGAGAATCCTTGCACTGCTCGTCTGCCACCTCCAGTGTGCTATATTAAAGCATGGTACACAAAAAAGGTCACGACCTCAAGACTAAAGTTGAGTGATGGTTCCAACTGACAACTGGTCCAGACATGTGGGGCTACTGTCTGACTCAGTCTACATCTGCTGTTTTTCTAATGACTGGCAATGACCCCAGAGTGAGTCAAAACAGACGTGAGTTAGTTGGGGAGGGGGGTTATTGTGAAGCTTTGTCTGCTAATGAAGCTAACTGTTGTTTCGAACCAAGAAATCTGCTAATAGTTTCATTATAACATTGTCCAATACCTTGTTAAAAGGATTCTGCAGGTCTGCACAGACATTGTCAACTGAGCCTTGGGTTGATGTGGGTCGACCCTGACCTTACCCTTTGTGACCCCTATAAGAGAGAACAGCCAACAAAACTAATGGACCGTACAAGGTGTTGCCTCTAAAAGGACCAAATACAACATAAGGAAGTTCTTTGTGTTGAGGACCAGGGATAGAAAACTAACAAGTGGTGCCTTACTGGAACTAACACACCCTGACATTAAATGATAAATGGAGTGTTGTTAGGAAGTGTTTTACTGCCCACCTGGAATGTCTACAGCATGGGAAAAATGCAGGACTTGGTCAATTTGTCTACTTTCTTTTGACAACGGATGCAGACTTAATACTTTATCAAGCGTATCACATACTTTTAGGGCTGCGCTTGAGACGTGGATGGATTCATCATATGGCTCACATTATTCTTTCCATATGCTACAGTGGCGATCAGCCAGGTCTTCTTCCCAAAACACTTTCTAGGTCTTCAAAGGCCCAAACCGTGACCCAGAAAGCTTTGTATATATTATTCCAGATCCCACGATGACTCTTTATCACAGTCATCACCTTGGGTATCTTGATACAGTAATGTGCCACAGACTGTGGATTTTCTCAGTCTGGAAAAATAAATGGGATCCTTTGTTAGCTGGGTGGTGGTGCTGAGGGGAATTGACTCAGAGTGCATGTGGCAGCATTCCTCACAAGGTGTTCCCTTTGTTGTGGTAAAATGTCTGCGAGTTTTTAGAAGAACTTTATTACATTAACACCACTCTTGACTACGAAATGCATCCACCTCAGGTAAGTTCATGTCTTTACCCAGGCCGTCAGGTTTCCCATAGGTCCCAAAGGCTCACATGGCAATCAAGTGGAAATCAATTTTTAAGACTACACTCAAATATAATCACAGACAAAATTAACTGTGGGATTGTATCTATAGGATAGTGTTTCATATAGTGTTTGTAATTGGGCGAAATACATTTTCTGGTTTTAAACAAACATTCATGGTTCATACATTGAGTCTGCCTGTTTCCTCTGCACTGCCTGCAGATACTGACTAATCAGTGACTGTCAGATACTATGGAACACAGGACTGTGATTTTATTTTATTTTTTTCAAAAGTTACATTAAATTTCCAGCAGGTTTAAAAAACAAAAAAAGTTTTTTTTGTAGCTTTGGTGTATTTTTGGTGTATTATTTGTCACTTATCTGGTGACAAATAAGGTGCCATGTTACCTTTTTAATATATTATGAACTAAATTAAACCAAGACTGTCATAATTACGTTTTATAAGGCACAAATATAATATAATATAATATAATATAA
This sequence comes from Cynoglossus semilaevis, assembly GCF_000523025.1. NCBI lineage: Eukaryota > Metazoa > Chordata > Actinopteri > Pleuronectiformes > Cynoglossidae > Cynoglossus > Cynoglossus semilaevis. Next base: position 9,502,548 of record NC_024328.1, on the reverse strand, counting down.
TGTAATATAATGTAATATAATAATATAATATAATATAATATAATATAATATAATATAATATAATATAATATAATATAATATAATATAATATAATATAATATAATATAATATAATATAATATAATATAATATAATATAATATAATATAATATAATATAATATAATATAATATAATATAATATAATATAATATAATATAATATAATATAATATAATATAATATAATACTACCTTAAATGTACATTCATATAAGCCAGTACTTCTCACTCTATAGTAGAGCGTCCCTGGTCCACGTGTCTGCAGTTCCCCGTGTGACCAGAGGAGGTGCTAATGCATGCAGAGGAGTGAACTTTGTTCCAGTAGCGAACGGAGCGGACTCTGTCAGGCACACTTCTTCAGGAAACACGGACATGGACTGACGTCTGACAGGTAAAATGGACAAGACTAACCTGAGAGACAGACACCAACAAAGACTTAGACCTAGAAAAAACATTTGTTGTTACGTTGTCAAGTTATAGCGTCAGGTTAACAAGAAAGCGACTGTCTGTCTGTTTGTTTGTGTAACCAAAACACGGCTTTTCGTTGTTTTGTTTTGTTTTTTTTCTCTTTCATGTCACATTGTGTTGTTGCGTTTGCTGACCTATTCTGGTCCTTGTGACGTAACACCTCTCATGCACAGGTCTGCACTGCAGTTGAGTTGCAGTTTTGCACTCACACACAGACACAAATACGCACGCACATACTACATACAGTACACAGAGACAGGTAGAAATGGAGGACTTCTGGGCCTTCTCCCTCTGGGCTGTGAGGATCTGGTTGTACCTGGTCATCAGTCTCATCATGATCCCGGCCATGTTTGGCTTCTCCCTGGGCATCTCTGAGACCTACATGACCATCCTGGTCAAGACACTGGAGGTACCACATCCTCCTCTGGCCTTTGTTTTATTTTGTTTTTATTTTGTATCTTTGAGATAATATCTTCAGTCTGTCCCTCCACAGTGGGCCACTCTGAAGATACAAAGAGCGAAGACAGAAGAACGGACACTGAACATGTCTGCTTCAAACAGTGAGTTAATATATATATATATACATATATATGTTTAAAAGGACATCGTACATAGATAAGTGAATGGACTAATACAAAGAAGTCACATCCCTTATTGTGAAAGGTTTTTTTTTTTTTTTGCAATGTATTGCTTTGCAACACTGCATTTCCTGACTTTCCTTGTTACAAGTCTGGACAGGACTGTTATAATGAAATCACACACATTTGGAGGCTTTTTTTTGCACATGAACAATACTAAATAGTAATTGTCTGTATCTAAAAGTGACCATTAACATATGGATACTGTTGTGGTCCCACATCAGTAAATCTATTACTATGTTATTCAATGTAGGCAAACAAAACATCTGATCTGATCTTTGAGTATCTGCAGTTGTAAATATTTCCCTTACGTCACACTGCATTCTGATGAAATGTATTGATTTTATTTCATAATATTGTTCAACTGTGTAATTGTAACTGTGCTTAAAAGAAACTAAAGACAATTTTAAGCATTTACAATTTTTTACTATTTAACTTTTATTTTGAAGCGTATTTAAAGCATTGTTCCCCAAATACTGGGTCGCGACCCTCAGGTGTGTCCCAAGAGATTTTTTGGGGGATCATCTCGCATCCTGTTTCCCAGGAGATTACGAATAACGTCTATTGACTTGGGTCAGGTGACTTTTAAAATATGTGTCCCCAGAAAAAAAGTTTGAGAAACACTGACTCAAAGTGCCTGAACTAATCAAAGTCACCTGTGAATCATGTCCCGGGCCACTTTGGGGTAACTTTTGGACCGCATAATGCCCACTGACCACTATTTGAATAGTCACTATGACTTACTGTATGTACACACTGTGTAAAACTTACTGCCTTTAATTTTGAAAGTACATTTTGAAGTTCCCCAATAAACGTACCATAGCTTTCAGTTATCATCACAGCACATTTTCATTATTTTATCGTGGTATAATGTGAAAACGTGACCATCCAATATGGTCACATTGGTGAGTACATAACTTCATAATTGCATCAGAAATGTTCAACTTCCAGTTCTACCGGAATGTAGAAAATATTTCAACTGAACTTCACTTAGTTTACCCACACAACAAGGTGGCGTTGCTAAAGTAACGCCGTTTATCTCAGAGGGTGAAGTTGCACAATACTTCACTGTCATACACTCAGAGTGGAATCTCCTGCTGTGTCATGTCATCTTCTGTCAGCAACACGTAAACATTTCAATGAACTCCATGTCATTGTTTTAATGAATGAAAGTTCATTTAAATGGAGGTGCTTCATTACTGAGCATTAGCAGTCAGTGTAGAAAGAAAAATTTGGCAAATATTGAATGTAGTTGTTTGATAATCCAGGTTTTGGACTTTAACCTGTTAGTTATCAGATAATGTGCAGTCACAGAGGCCAAGTCTTAAGTCTTCCAAGATCTGCTCTCCACTGAAGTAGGTTCTAGAATCTTGTTGTTAGATCATTCTGTTCTTTCTTAGGACGTTTATAGAGAAGGAAACCTGAGAGAAGGGCTAATAATGTTTCTGAATGAACCTCAAGACTTTTTTTTCTTAAAGTCCTTTAAGAAATAACCATGATTAGGTAGGAATCAAACAACCTAGAAAATCACCGTCTGTTGAAATGATTGTATTTCATTAAATATTGCAAAAGTGCAAAAGTATGCAATCTTGTTTAGTTCTACTAAATAAATATTTTTCACAAGATGTTCCAATCTTTTTTGTTAAGATGAAGTAATCATTCGTTGATTAATTTACGGCATTGTTATTCAAAGACTGGGTTGTGACCCTCAGGTGGGTCGCAAGAGTTTTTTTTTTTGGGTTCATCTTGCATCATGTTTCCCAGGAGTTTACGAATAATGTCTATGGACTTGGGTCACGAAGGTTTGTGACTTTTAAAATATGGGTCCCTGGAAAATATTTTTGGGAAACACTGATTTATAGTATTTGTATTTTTGGAATTTTATTTTCATGTAAAAGTCCATTTAAATAAAATTGACCGGATTATTCTTGTTATCAGACTGTGGAGATAAATCCGTTTCCTTTCTTTTTTTGTCAGGCCTCATTCTCAGGGAAAACGGTTCCATGGAGAAAGAGTTGGAGGAACTCAGACGCAGTCGCCCCAAGTCGTCAGTAGGCGGCGATTTTACATTTAGTGACTGTTTCTATTTTACCCGAAGAGGGATTGAAAGCATCGTTGAGGATGAGGTAGAACATTTTTACTTTGACATGAATGAACAAAGTTAGTTTGTTTTGACTCCGCACCCACGAGTTTGATCTGTTCATCTTTTGTAATTGAGGTCACCCAGCGGTTCACGTCTGAGGAGCTGGTGTCCTGGAACTTGCTGACGCGAACAAACAATCACTTTCAGTACATCAGCCTGAAGTTGACACTGGTTTACTGCCTCGGCATCTTCATCAGATACTGCATTCTCACCCCTCTCAGGTGCAGTACACAAGCTGACCTAAATAATAATCTGTTTATGATTTAAGTGTGGGGACATAAAAGAGGAGTTGAGTGAGAAGAACTGTGTTTCCAAGGTCATCAGGCAAATTATTCAGTCATATAAAATACATCAACCCTAACTTAAAATTTTTATAAAAATGTTTGCATTTTAATTTCTTGTAATTTTAAATTTTTTATACTTTTTTGATATAAAGTTTAATTAGTCTCAGTACCAAGGGGTCCCGCCCCCCAGTTTTGGAACTGTTTAGGAAAAAAAAAACTGGTTAATTAAAAGATAGAATCAGTATTTAATGTTTTTATTGAGTTAACCAAATATTGGCTTCACTAGCTGTCTGGCTTTTACGGAGCCCTAAAGGGACCAGCGGAAAAAAAGAAACGTATCTCTTGCTCACGAGATACTTTGTCATGTGTGTGTGGCAAAATGTCTTATCGTTGATTTCAATACAGTTTTTCCCTTTTAGGCTAGAATATTTTTATCTTAAAAATACTGAACAAAAATAATGAAAATATTGGAAATTAAAGATACATTTTTAATGTCTCGAGATTGGATTAAAAAAAATCTGCGATGTACTGAGGAAGCGAAAGTAGAACCGCGATAAAGAGAGGGACCACTGTAACGTCAAAGTTATCACTAAATTACGTGAAATTTATTACGAAATATATAATAATAATAATGGATTATAGGTCATGAAAGAAAGAATAGGCCTGTGCTTAACCTAAGGTTTCTCGTTAGCACGAGATACGTTTCTTTTTTGTTTCTTTTTTTTTTCTTTTATTATAAGATTGTCTCAAACAATTACTAACTGATGTCTTTACGACGTGCAGGTTAACTCTGGCCTGTATTGGCTTGAGCTGGTTAGTTATTGGAACAACAGCAGTTGGATTCCTCCCCCACTCAAGGTAATGTTTTGAAAATCAATTTTATGTTTTTTTGGGAGGGGGTTGTTTTGTTTTTTTACAACATGCCTAAAATGTTGTTGCTATTTTTCTCTTCTTTTTTTTTTTTTTTTTAGTGCTAAGTCTTGGCTGAGTGAATGGGTTCATGTCATTTGCTACAGAATCTGTGCTCGAGGACTTTCAGCCACCATCCACTATCACAACAGGTGAGTGTTCGTTCTCACAGTGAGTTCCTTCATATCACCTGTCAGGAACAGCTTCATCTTTCTGACTTTGTTTTTCTCCTCAAAAACTCAGGGAAAACATACCCAAAAAGGGAGGAATCTGTGTGGCTAATCACACGTCTCCCATTGACATCGTGATTCTCTGCAACGACGCCTGTTATGCAATGGTAAAGCAAAGCAAGTAAACTGAACTTTTTTTTAAAAAAAAAATCAGATAATGAGAACATAATATTCTGATGTTCAGGTGGGTCAGGTCCACGGAGGCTTGATGGGACTGCTGCAGAGAGCCATGGTCAGGTCCTGTCCTCATGTCTGGTTTGAGAGAGCAGAGATGAAAGATCGCCACCTAGTGACCAAAAGGTGAATTTACCGCAGCAACAACTTCTCAGGCTTGAAATTGCCTCCCCTGTTTTCTTTCTTGTGCCTCTCTGGCTGCAGCAAAGTTTGACATTTTCCTGGCAGTGAACGCCGTTAAAGTTCATGAGCATAAATATGTTTTTGGAGAAGTTGCTACTGAGCAGTGACTCATGCAGCTAATATTCCATAATTTTTAACTGTCAAGTCTTTAGGCAGACTCTGGCTCTAAATGTGACACAGAGCATTGTCTAAAATGTAAAAAAAAAAACACTTCAAAGTTGGAATTTGGAGATATTTATACAGGCAGGAATTGGTTTCTATGACCTTTGTTGTGCTTCCAGGTTGAAGGATCATGTGAATGACAAGACAAAGCTTCCCATATTAATATTTCCAGAGGGTAAGTGAGATAACAGTTGAAGGAGCAGAGACACCATGATCTGTACTCGTCTGATGTTTGATTTTGTTTGATATTAAAAGATTGAAGACTTGTTGTTGTAGCTCAGATTCTGACCAATCAGCACTTCTTTTATCGTCTCTACGTCTGATTTCTGCAGGGACATGTGTCAACAACACGTCTGTCATGATGTTCAAAAAGGGGAGTTTTGAAATTGGTGCGACAATATATCCAGTAGCCATCAAGGTACTTCAGTGATACCCTGCTCTTTCACTTCCTTTTCACTCATACAGGATTTTTAAAATGGACCACAGAAAATGCTTTTTTTCTACATTGCCTTAATTGTATTTGTCAAACATAAGCACAAAAATTCATATGAATCATATTAATCAAATTCCTAACAACAGGTTAGACCAGGCATGAGCAAACTAAGATGTTCAGCTTTTTAATGCAGCCTGCCAAACTTTTCCAAATCATATTATTTATTTATATCATCATTATACTTTTGCCTTTTCCCTGCAATACCCATGTATCCCCAATAGATGGCCTTAAAAAAGATTTTAATATTTTAGCATTTATGCCATTTATTATAGTTCACACGAAAACGCTCCATCTATCTGCTCCACTGTTTAATTTCAGGACATTATTAACTTTTTTTTTTTTTTTTTACAATTGCCTCCTCAGTACGATCCAAAGTTTGGAGATGCTTTCTGGAACAGTTCCAAGTACAGCATGGTCAGTTACCTGCTGCGGATGATGACCAGCTGGGCCCTGGTCTGTAATGTCTGGTATCTACCAGCCATGCATCAGCAGGTGAGACAAACGTCTGAAGACATGCAACGGTGTGTGATACGTCGGGTCTAATTGTTATTATGTCCAATTTAAAAGGAAGGAGAAGACGCTGTTCAATTTGCCAACAGAGTCAAGTCGGCCATCGCTCACCAGGGAGGACTAGTGGATCTACAGTGGTACGATTCAGATGACTTTTTTTAGTTTGATTTTTCAAGTGGGAGGATTTTTTTTGTTGATATGATATAAAGCAGGGTGTCAAACTCATTTTCACCGGGGGCCACATCATCAATACAGTTCCCTTTGTAGGGCCGGTTGTAAATGGAAAACTGTATAGATCAGGGGTCCCCAATCACTCGTTCATGGTCCATTACATGTCCATACGTCATTTGGTACCGGGCCGCAGTGGGACACAGTGAAAAAATGTACCGTATTTTCCGCACTATAAGGCGCACTTAAAAACCTGTAATTTTCTCAAAAATCAACCTTATGAGCCTTATAACCCAGTGCGGCTTATGTATTACTTCTGGTTGCGCTTACTGAGCTCGAACCAATTTTATAAAGCCAAACCACACAGCGCATCACACATGATGGCACACAACTGAAGCACACTGGGAGCCAACAATGACGTTTAACAGTTAAACTTTACCTCTGTTAATTAACAATTAGAAGATGCTCAACAACAATTGTTACCGTATGGTTGTGTAACCCAAATCCGTGCAACGTCGCGTCATTCCTCCCAACACCTGGAGACTCTGCGTTGTTTTTGTATTGTCGATGTATGGTGCCATGCAGGACGACTCTTTCAGGGTCAAAAACTCTTTATTTCTATCGATACAGGAAAAACACACACTTTCTCTGCAAAACAACATCCGCACTTCCGCACGGAACAGCGTCAAAACAACAATACGGTGACCACTCCGAACAAAAATAGTGACAACCGCCTGACTCTGCAGGAGCGAACAACCACAACAGCGTCAACTTCTTTTCCTGAAAAATACGGTCCTTAATTTTAACTAATTTACTTCATTCAAAGAAAATCCAGTCCATTTCATATCCATTTACTTTTTTTATTTAAAGATAATCTGGCAATATTTTAAAATATTAGGTCATGGGTAATGGGTTGTACTGGCTGGGGCCACTCAAAACGACTTGGCCCCCAGGCCACATATTCGGGAATGTTGATTATCTTGATTAATCTAGATTAAATCCAATCATTATTAATTGAGATTAATTCACACCTAACCTGCGATTAATTAGTATGTGTTTCTCATCGTTAAGAGCCCTATAGTATTTTTGAACAACACAATGGTATATCTTTTTGCATGATGTTATACAGTATTCTGTATTTCAGTGTTTTCTGGAGACCCATATTTTAAAAGTCACAAACCTTCACGACCCAAGTCACTCGTGGGTGCGGAGTCAAAACTAACTTAGTTCATTCATGTCAAAGTAAAAATGTTCTACCTCATCCTCAACGATGCTTTCAATCCCTCTTCGGGTAAAATAGAAACAGTCACTAAATGTAAAATCGCCGCCTACTGACGACTTGGGGCGACTGCGTCTGAGTTCCTCCAACTCTTTCTCCATGGAACCGTTTTCCCTGAGAATGAGGCCTGACAAAAAAAGAAAGGAAACGGATTTATCTCCACAGTCTGATAACAAGAATAATCCGGTCAATTTTATTTAAATGGACTTTTACATGAAAATAAAATTCCAAAAATACAAATACTATAAATCAGTGTTTCCCAAAAATATTTTCCAGGGACCCATATTTTAAAAGTCACAAACCTTCATGACCCAAGTCCATAGACATTATTCGTAAACTCATGGGAAACATGATGCAAGGACCCAAAAAAACCTTTTGCATCTTTGGGAAACAATGCTGTATAGGGTTGGAAATACATGGACCCTCATACAGTATGTTTCTCTCCCCCAGGGATGGAGGCCTGAAGAGGGCCAAAGTGAAGGAGACGTTTAAGGAACAGCAGCAAAAGAAATACAGCAGCATGGTAGTTGGAGACGACAGTAACAGTGACTGAAGACCCTCCTCCACCGCCATCAGCCCAGACAAACCTCAGCCCTCTCTGGACACAGGACGGAGCACAGCACTGTCCAGTAAACCCAGTGTACAATATGAAAACCTTGGTTCAGATAGATGTACAGAAAGGTTTAATCTTAACCTATAAGGGCATTGTTGTATTTTACTAAGGATTTAGGTGTGTTTAACCACAAAGAAGAAAAAAGCCTGTGATCGCAGACACGACACTGGAGACATGACCATTTTAATGTTCAAAGTTGGATAATTTATGCAGCTATTTTTTATAATAATATTTTAAATTGGAATATAACACACGGTGCAAACATCACATATTACACAAAATGTTTTAAATACATTTTTTTAATCATACTATGTGACACTAAAATGTTAAACACTGGTTTACACTTACTTTGAATGCAAACAAATGTACAGATGTATTTGTAGTTTCGTGTGGATGCAGACAGATGGGTAATTTATTCAGGTGATGATAACGTCTGCACTGGTTTTTGTGCAAAGGGACTGTGACACTCAAAGGTATTTAGGGCATTGATCACTTGGTTAAGACTTAAGGTTTACTTTGTGGACTGTACCATAATTGTGATGCACTGATTTTGATTGACAATAAAAGAAAAAGCTGGATTTTATCCTAACATAGCATAGCATTCTTTCTCCTGTCAGCACCATCCTTTCAACTCATTCAGTTGTTATTGTTATTGTATTGCAGCTATAAACTTCACACATGTTGAAGAAGATATTTGTGTCTATCTTTCTTCAATTCCTGCTAGTACTATAACTATAGTTTTCAACTAAACAGGCCCAGATTTCACAGTGTGTAAATACATTGCAACTAAATTCATTATATTTATGTCATATACATTTATAACATTTTTGTATGTTGTACGTCGAAACACTGTTCTTAAGACGTTACTATAATTGACATAACATTCTTGATTACACAAATGTCTCAAAAGAGCAAATACCATTGTTGGTAGTGCATTCTTCATGATAACAGTTCAAAGTAGACTTTAACCCTAAAGGAGAACACACATCTGTGACTTTTTGGATCGGACCGGTGTCAGAGTCTCGCTGCTTTGATCTGTTGTCTCTTAAAATAAAAAAAATTAAAAACACAATGATTTAAAATCTGAAATTATGCAAATGGTGACAAAAATAAAATGTCAATTGAGTTGTATCTTACCATCAGGGTTATTCTGCTCTGTGATCTGTAAAAAAAAACAAAACAAAAAAAACAGTTTCAGCCAAATCAGTGACAGTGACACTTCAAACATGAGCCTGGTCTTGTTGACTCACCTGGAAAAACAGACTTTTTTTCTTCTTCTTGTTCAGTTTGAGCTCCTCGTACCTGCGAATGTCATCAACGAGGAAATGATGATTGTGAGTAACAGTCAAGAAACTTCAAGAAAAAAACAGCATATAGTGATTTACTTTGATTCACAGTGAGTGGTGGACGACAGCCAGCATTCCTTGGTGTTCTACAAACTGTGACTTCCTGACTGTTCCTTCTAGTAACGCGGTGGAAAGAAGCCAGTGTTGTGGTGGTGGATTTAAGAGGCAGATTTGTGCCTTCCTCAGTCTTCAGATAACAAATATACTGCTGTTAATTCACTCTGTCTAAAGTAAAGTAAAGGAATCCTCAGTCTGCTCTTGAACACATCTATAATTTTCCCTGAGTGAAGACTTTTGAACAACCTTCCGGTTGTGTTTATTACAGATGTCTCAGTTTTTTGGGCTCATTTGTCGTTGATTCCATTTATCATTTGATTCCTCTAAATAGGAAAATATCGATGAGTTAATTGATAACCAAGATATTCAATACACACATCAATATACACATTGTCCTTTAAATGAATATTACTAACATTAAATAAGGGACATTTTAATCTTAATCTTAATCAAACCATTTTGACAGGATCTGATAAAAAATTGTATCGTGCATTTTTTAATTATTCCCTGCTGCGAACAAAGACAAAAATCCTGAATTTGTGTAAAAACACAAATAAAAGTGGAAAAAGCCCAAAGTAAATCACAAAATAATAACAGTCATGATTTATAAATGGTTAATGTTAAGTACTGTAGAGTTAAAAGTTTTGGGAATTTGCATTTGGACAAGGGTTTTAATAATAATAATAATAATATTTTGTAAGTGTAAACCACCAAGGTGAATTTTGTATTTTGTTTTATATTTGGTAGACTTCATCAAGACTTGTCTTGCTTTAATTAACATTTCACAAAAACACTTCCTCACAATATTAACCAATAATATGTGTACCTTTTGGTAGAAACGTCAAAAAACGCAGTTTTCTTTTTCATAACAAATGTATATTAGCAACCTTAATCCTTCCCATGTAATAATACTAGTAGATAAAGAATGTACCCACTGTTGCAGATAGGAGTCATGTTTGTAGTAGGAGAAAGTGGACTTCTTCTTCTGTCCATCTGGTGTCCATGTTGTGCTCACGTCCATCCTGCCTGTAGCTCCAGATGCAATGGGCATCTCTGCCGAAAATGAAGTCTGCAGATTCCAGAAGTTTAAATAAAAATTGTAAACTGTTTCTGTTGGTGTTTCTCATTTGCAATGAGAGGAATTATGCAAAACTCCACAAACTCTCATGGCTTCTCGTTGACTGGCTGTTTGCTGTGGGAGTAGGAAAATGTGGCATTGGAGTTTATGGGAATGTTCGTTGTAGTATCCGTGACACGGTTGCCATGGATACTGCATGACAATATGTAGTATCCCTGACAAAGGAATGGAGAAGCAGTAAGAGTCTCAGCAAATGTGATAAAACTACAGACAGCTGCTCTTCTGGAAGAAGGATCACCTCTGGCTGCACTTTTCTTCAGAGGTCACCACAGTGGACAAACTGTGGATGTGATTTGGCACAGATTTTGGCACAGTCATTCTTATTTATTCTTTCTCTAAGATAATTTCTTTGGGAAACAAATGTTAAAGGAACTAATTGCTGGGTATGTTTGTCAGGCTCTTTAATATACTGTGTGGTCCGTTGGGTATTAGGGGTGGACTGTTAATGACTATTAAATAGCTATTAAAGAGTAGTAGTAGTAGTAGTAAAGTTATTTACTACCCCATACATTGTATTTTATCTTATTTTATTTTATTAATATATTTATTTACTGCACTGCTGCCGTAAGGGTCCTGATGGCAAAGTTTTTGGCAATTCTGCACAGGCAATTTGGAAGGCACCTTTAGGGTCTTCCTGGTTCAGTTGCTGCCGCCAATCGAACGAATAAACCGATTAAAGTGGTCACTAGTAATGACGTTCAAGTGTCTGCCTTTACAGGTAGGCCATAGTGGTGCAAATCTGTATATAGTTAGCGGTATGTATGTGTAAAAAAACAGGTATGTATATTGTAAAGTAAATAATATCAAACGTTTTACTAGGTGTGCGCAGAGTTACTGTGTGAGACGTTGTCGGTCGAGCTAACGAGGCTAATACCGCTTTGAATTATTATTAACCTTGTTGAAGTTTAAGACAACTAAAGTTGTGAGTCTATCAAATGAGTCGGACTGTTCGGTCATATTTCACGATGTCTGTGTATCTGTGTTTTCAGACGTGAAATAAAGTTTAATGACTTTTACACGTCTGGAAGTATCCTTTGTTGGAGTGTGCCACAATACAGTTTTACCAAACATTCTTACTTGGAGTGTGACTTTAGGCCTTTAGAAGATATAAAAACTTTCTGGCTGAAATTCTTTTTGGGAAGCAGTTAGATACCATAAGTGTGTTTTATATTTACCAAGTGAGGTCACATGGAACTGGAGTAGTGCAATGGAAGGAATCCTACAGTACTAACAGAATGTTCCAGGTTTGATACCTCTTGTACCTATATCCCAGGTTGGGTTGTTCCAGGCTGGGTTTCTGGTACTAAGACTGACCCAATGACCCTGATAAAGAGAAAAGCTTTATAACAGTGTTGATAACTTTTTTTTAGTTGAATTAATTAGTTTAACTAGTCATACGTAAACATTAATGTGCTTATGAAGCCAACTGCTATAAACAAACTTGTTTTTCAGTATTTTATTACCACCATTTATAGCAGCCGAACCATTGAATAGATAATAAAAAATGTGTTACTAGTTTTCTATCACATTTTCAGGTTTCTGAGTCAAATCGCTCCTATTATAAAGGCTTGTTATGATTCTTCTTTCTCATCTCCATGTGTGATGATGTAGCAGAGGGACTTGTAGTCGATGTTACCAGTTGGGTCAATGGGAGCCAGAGTGAAGGCCTGATCCACCTACGGATACATGAAGTGACAATGATTATCCACAGGATTACTGTGAACGTCTCTCTGTGTGGAGATACAAACCTCCTCTGCTGAGAATTTATCGGCCTGGTTCATCAGTAATCGTTTGAACCTGCAGAAATTAAGCACTTGTTTGTGGTCAAAAGTAAATAAACAAACGTCAGCAACAGATTATAAAGGCTCTTACTCATCCTTATTGACAAAGCCAGTCCCGTTTGGATCAAAAAGTTTGAAGGCAGCAAGTATGGTGTCTTCAGGATCAGTACCTGATCAGGGAGTAAAATTGGTCAACATATAGAGTTCAGTTTAACAAGAATCATGAACAGATTTTGGGGAAAGAAGTAAAATGTTTTTACCGTTGAGTTTCTCCCCAAAAAGGCTGAGGAACACAGTGAAGTTGATGGGACCTTTCCCTTCGTTCAACATTTCATCCAGCTCCTCGTCTTTGACATTTAGCTTCCCTAACACACACACACACACACACAGTTATTTTTGTTTTGAGCACTTTACATAACACATTCCTATGCCCCAATATCCCTGTCATATGACCCTAATTCTAATAGTTACTCCATACAAAATTTTAAACCTCAGTAGGGAGCTGCAGAATGTCCGCAAAAGAAGACCCCATAGCAAGGAACACTGTAATGTGTATAATTAACGTGTATCTAGTGGCGCCTTGGCCCAGAGGCAATGTCTCTGTCATTGGTGTGGAACCCCAGGATTCACCTCCTTGGCAAGTTCAAATCCCGGTTAGGGCGATTGGTACCTTCCAGTGGACTCACCACCCGCAGGAAGGTTTAGGTACGGTGCAATGTGATTTGGGTGGCGACTGCTGCCCCCGCAACCCGGTAACGGATAAGCGGATGAAAATGGATGGATGGATAAAGTGTATCCCAGAAATTAAACATTCTACTATAACCACTAATATGACCTGTACGACTACTACTAATAATAATAATAGTAATAAAAATAAATACCCAGCTGGCCGTAGGTCTCCCTAAGGTCTTGCTTTTTAATGACTCCGTCTCTGTCTTGGTCGATGCAACCAAAAGCCTGTGTTATAAGCAAGAAACAAAAGGGCTTGATATCTAATGTACAAAATAATATTTATATATTATTACACACGGTGATCAGTCCTAAAAAAGTATTTTCTTTTCCCACATTTCAAGCTACACATTTCAAATTAGTGTCTCACAGAAATGTAAAAAAAAATTGCAATATTTCAGAAAAAAGATATTGCTAAGATATTAGCCACAGTGTCCTTTTTTGTTTAAAATCCACTTAGCACTTCTTAACATGACATTGAGTTTAAAAATTAATGTCTTTACAATTTACAATACACAACCTTTGGTAGAGATTGTGGAACCTAAAAAACCCTTTCCTTAATATTCCTCCTTTTCATTAACGTTCCTCTGTGTGTCATTGTACATATGACAGACAGTACAGCACCTCCTTAAACTCCTGTATCTGGGACTGCTCAAACATGGAAAAGACATTGGAGCAGGACTTCTGTCCTCCTCTCTGTCTTTTATTTGAGGCTTTCTTGCTCGCCTAAGAATGTAAACACAGCAGTTAAAAGTAAATACAATTCTTAAGCAAACGGCTGAATGAATGAATAAATTATTTAAAAAAAACACCAACGGCTAAATTAATTATAACCAACTTGACGATGATGACTTACCATGTTTGACTGATGGAACAGTGACTCCCGGCAGAGGTGCGATGCTGTGGTGGGTTTTTGTATATCCCATCTTATCAGCTGCTGTCCTATAATAGCCCGTAGTGGGCAGCGCAGCCCCTTACATGGCCACAGCTGTGTGTGTGTGCCACTTCTGAGTCCTGATAAGAGGTGAAGCAGAAAGGATTCCTCTGGGGAGGAAAAACTAGATAGGGGCAACAGAAAGGGGCGACTGAAGGAAGGACATTAGACTAAACTGTACTGGTCTTTATAATTTCAGGCTTTATTTTCAAACAATAATTAATGTAGACAGCAACCAGATATAATCTAGTCTCACACATTTCTCCTTGAGAAAGTTGTGTAGATGCAGTGATAGAAGCCCATTCCATACTGCTGTTCCAGATTGTGAATTAAGACGTTAAGAAAAGACTTGAATTCTTTTGACTTAAAGATGAATTAGAACTGTATTCTAACTGTAAGAGCCCAATTTTAAGTATTTTCTATTCAATATTTTTGCTTTTGTGTAGCTTCTTTAGCTCTGTATGGTTATCTTCGTTATATTTGAAATTGTACATAAAAGATTAAAATCACAGATTACAGTTTATTTACATATGCCGATGCTTTATTTACTATACAGTTGTGCCTATTCCAAAGTACATTTCATTATTCATATAGATGTGTGTTTGTGTGTGTGTGTTTAAAGGAATGACACTGACTATTGAACACAGAGTTTTAACCATTGAACTTAAATTTTTGATGACCAGACAATTAGGCAGAAATTACTGCACAGTACAGCAATTATTACATATAATATACACGAGTATTTACAAGCATGGACCAGGTTCACTGGTATTATAATGTATTATCTTCAATACCACATCAGTCAGGTTTGAGATGGATCGGTCTACACCTGAACATCAACAGACTCTTACACACTAGGGGCCACCTAATCATTTAGGTATCACAATAAACAAGTTTAAACCATGAGTGTCCAGTTCACTGATGACCAATTCTCTGACATGGGTAAGAGTCACAGCTGCTGTCTGTGGACTACAGTACATGTCACCAGTGTTCTCAGGTTCTCAGGTTCACACCAACTTCACCACTGTCCTGCAGGGAAACAGCTCAATGTACAGCTGCTTTTTAGTCTGTCATGAAGCCATCTTACAGGCCACTGCTGAGATAAGAGCAGCTCCACGTCCACTCCCCTCCTCAGACTGGATGAAGGTGATCTCACAGTGAGGCGTCAGGTCCCAGACCATTTTGTGGAACCGGTCACGGAAGCTGAGATAAAGAAAGAACGTTGTCAAAGTCTCGAGTATTATTTTATATTATTATTATAATAGTCAAATGCCTCACAGAATGAATTTGATTAGTTGTGGCTTAATCACAATTAGTTGTAATTAATCACAATTAATTACGATCATAATTAATCACTATTTATCATGTTTAATTGAGAGTAATCAGTATTTTTAAATATGACAAAACTTTTTTATATATAGATATTGCTGCCAAAAAAGACAAAAAAAAACATGTTTTTTATTCGTCAGTAATCAAAATGATGGCGTTATTAAAGAATATATGCTAAAATAAAAAAATTGCTTCACAGAGTCAGTGCATTGCAGAACATTTGATTAAAAAACTTCAGTGAAGCCATTCTCCTTAAACTAAATTCTTCTTCTTTTTCTTTCGACTTTGTCCCTTTTTTCAGGGGTTGCCACAGTGAATCATTGATTTCCATCTCTCCCTGTTCTCTGTATCTTCTACTCTGACTCCAACTATCTGCATGTCCTCCCTCATTACATCCATATATCTCCTCTTTGGTCTTCCTCTCTTTCTCCTACCTGGTAGCTCCATCTCTAACATTCTTCACCCAATGTCTCCACTGTCCCTCCTCTGCACATGTCCAAACCCTCTCAATCTGGCTTCTCTAGCTTTTTCTCCAAACCTTCCTGTCTGTGTTGTCCCTCTAATGACCTCATTCCTGATCTAAATTAATTAACTAAATTAATTTGTCTACAGTCCCTTACAATCTATTTGAATGCCTTTCGAGTACTGAGATGGTATTTCAACTTCAGGGTGCTCTGGTGAATTTAAAACATTTTCCTGCAGCATATGTAAATGATGGGTATCAGCTGTGTATTAGTAACTTATTTAGTTTTTAATATTCAATTTTAACAGGGAGACATCGCTCTTTCTTTTTTAACTCAACACTTTGTAACTATTTCAAACACAGGTATTTTCTCACCATGGGTGCAGCTTGTAGACAGAACCATCAACTCCCACTGTGATCTTCAGGAGTTCCTGGCAGCGCCGCTCCCTCATTCGGTTGATCACACCAGCGAGCCCTGCGCTGCACATGTGAGCAGAGCGAGTGGAAACGCTCTCACACACCAGACGCACAACATCGCAGTCCAGCTCTGAGGGCAAAACGCCGAGTGAGGAGAGGATGTTGTAGATTTGTTTTCTGTCACCAGTGTCACTGCAAAAAGACACAAAAAAGTGAGAAGGGGACAAAATAGCTAAGGGACAAATGTTCTTTCACTGATATTTACGGCTAAAAATACAAAGGTAACTATTCTATATTTCCCAAACTTTTTTTCTGGGGATCCATATTTTAAAAGTCAGAAAAATTTGCGACCCAAGTCAATAGACATTATTCTCCTGGGGGACATGATGCAAAACGACCCCTCTCCCCTAAAAAATCTTTTTATCCCTATCTATGTCTTTTATCTTTTTACTGGGTAAAGAAGGAAGCCCAATAGAAATAACTGCAAAATAGCCTAGGTACAGCCTAATGGTTAGCAAAATAAGTTAATGTCAAAGTAATGAAAGATAATTCTGATTGATAAGAATTACCAGAAGACAAACTAAATAAATATTAGCATTTAATAATAATAATAATACATCTTGAAAAACATTTACATCAAATTGCCTTAATTATATATATATTATTTATATATTTATATAATAGATACATATATAAACATATATGTACACACATATGTGTATATATGCATCTATTTATACATATATCATTTTTAATAATAATACTTGTAATAATAATAGAAAAAAATCCTGATCAACATTTACATTAAATTGTCTTATTTACAATTGTTGTAATATCTGACTTATATTGTTGCTTATATATTATTGCCCCTATTGTTATATTGTATATTCTGTCTATTTTGTTAGACCGCAGCGCCCGATAATCACCTCTCCACCTGTGAGACGTAACGTGTCTCGAAGCTGCCCCGTGTCTTCAGCAACTCTGACGCTTCACCGTTGAACAGCAGCTCTTCATTCACCAGTTTTATCAGGACAAGTCTGACCAGCTCACCCATGTACTTACCGCTGATCAGCTTCTCGTACCTGCAGCAGGAGACACCAAAACAGAGAGCTGAGTGCAAAACAAGCAATGTACTGTAAGGAAATGATTTGAGGAGAAGATGATTGAACGGAGGAAGGAAGAGGGATTAGTGAATCATTCAACACACGAGCAAACAACATATTTCCCCGAACTGGCCGAGTGGGTGAGTCAGACAACGTCAAGTCCGGGAATGGCATCAGCGTTTTCTCAGTGGAGCTGAATAGGGGGGCTGACGGTGCAAAAAGGCAAACAACCATTAGGCTGAAAAAGCACCGTGACGAGTGGAGAGAGACCATTAATCTAACATCCACAGCTGCTGACAGGCCAATGACGTATGAAGGCCATGGCATTCACAAACATCCTGATGAGAAAACAGCTGGTAGCTTAGCACCTTCACAGAGACCCCAGATGAGGGTTCGGCCAAGTCTGCCACAGTAACATGATTGATCAAAAAATCAGGCAGAGACTCACAGCTGATGTCCAGGGTTAATCGAGGTCTCGTCCACCACTCTGTCGTACTCCAACCTGAAGTCCTCCAGCTCCCCCTTGTCTCCAAAGGCCCCCCACTCTGTGTTCACGCACATACGTCCTTCCTCTCCTTCCACCAGCTCCACCGTCCTCATCTCCTCCATGTAACACGCGTTACAGCCAGTACCTGGTCAAGCAAGGACACTGATCTCAGACCAGCAGTGTGAGTGTAAGTAACATGTTACAATGTGTTCACCGCATCATCTCTTACCAACAATCATCCCGACCTCACAGCTGCGGTCTTCATAATAGCACGAAATCATGGTGGCGACTGTGTCGTTCACCATGGCCACCACGTCCATCTCAAAGTCCTGAATGAAGAAGAAGAGAGTGAACTCCTTGTCATTGTGACACAGCACACCACTGCACACAGCCAAATGTGACCTCTGCTTTGAACCCATCACCAAAGTGAACAGTGGGCAGCTTTAAGGGGAGCAGTGAGTGGGGACGGTGCCATGCTCAGAGCAGCTCAGTGCTAACTTGGCAGCTGGTGGACTCAAACCTGAAACCTTCTGGACCCAAGTCCACTTCCTTAACCACTAAACCACCACTGCCCCGAATGAAAAGATCAATGTTACTACAATATGTTATGACAATCATCCACTTCTGCACATGTTTGCAGTTCACGTCATCTACTGATCATACTGAAGTTTAAAATGTAAAATCTGCGTTAAGTGCAGTGACACCATGTGGTGATAAATGATAACGACATTGTTATTTAAAAAAATGTAAAAATTTAATGTGGGTTTTTAACCCTTTTTAAATGAGTCCCATGACCCAGTTTTGGTTGGTGGTTTTTTGAGGTCATGTGACACGATGTGACGACAGAGTGGTGCAGATTATAAATAATTGAATGAAACTCACTCCTCGTCTCTTGATTGCATCTCGGAGCAAACCCACAACATTGTTCCCTTCTGCTCCGGAGGCCTTGAAGCCTTTGGTCCAGTTGAGCAGGATTCCCTGTGAACAGAGAGACAAACATCTGATGAACCAATCAGAACCTTTACAAATACAGCCATCAGTAAACCGACCGTACGGCCGCTGCTGTGTACTTCAGAGTGAAGTTTTTGTACCTTGTCGATGTCCTCGTGTCGTACTGGAAAGGAGAAAGTGAAACCCAGAGGAAGCTTTTTGTGCTTGATGTGGTGTTTGTCCAGGAAGTCGGACATACATTCGGCTATATAGTCAAACAGCTGTTAAAAGAACACAGAAATGATGTGGTCATTCTGAGATCTGAGTATCATTTAAAGTCAAAAACATTTTTCAAAAAAATCTGAAAATGTTTAATTATTCTAATGATCTTTTTTGTTTTATGTTTTTTTTACTGCGATTTACTGACCATTTCTGCCGTCCCGGTCATGGCGTCTTCAGGGATGGAATACATTTGGTTCTTGGTCTCCACCTTCCATCCCCTCTCCTCATCCTCACCCACGATGACCAGCATGACACGGAAGTTTGTTCCTCCCAGGTCCAGTGCCAGGAAATTACCAACCTCTAACAGGACAAACACACACACACACACTTTTTGTTGCTTGAACCTGATCATGTGACCAGACCCTATATTATTAGTGTGTTCCCATTTTGGTTTTCAAGAATTATTGTGATACTTTACTCATTCTGCTGTTTAATATAATACTGATCATCTACATACATGTATGTGTGTATAAATAGATGCATATATACACATATATGTGTGTACATATATGTGTATATATATGCATCTATTATATATAAATATAGAAATGATATATGTATAAATATTGTAGATCTATTTGTATACATATATGTAGACATATATACACACACATATGTATGTCATTATATACTGTATGTGCCAACCCTGATGCCCTTTTTCTTTTAACTTTTCATTGAAACTTGGGCTAACTTTTAGCACTTGCTGCTCTCTCTGGCATGATTCACCCTAATATATGAATATTAAAGAATGTACCTGAACCCTCGGGGGTGGAGCACACGTACGTCGGGAGCATTTTGACACTGGCCTCTTCATGCGTCTCCAAACGCAGTCCCCTGTCCATTTGCTGCTGCATCCTCTTCATGACTTCTTTGAGCTCTTCTTTAGTCAGTCTGAACTCTGAAAGGATCTGCTTGACCTGCGATGAGAAGAGAGCAGAGCAGCGCCGCAGAGGTCACACACACTCCTGATCAGATTCACTGTTACCGTAACAATAAGAGATGTTGTTGCTGTTGTTGTTGTTGTTGTCACCAGAGTCACCCATCTTACCCTGTAGATTTCATCAGCCGTGTAGCTGTAGCCGTATGGGCTCCTCACCATCTGACTGAGACGAGAGCTGGCACAAGGCATCCTTACCTGTTTACTCTGTGAGTGGCTGTGTGTGAATGTGTGTGTGCGTGTGCCTCTGGAGGAGAACTCCTGATGTTTTTATGCCCAGATTGAAGGGGGCTGGATGCAGCAAAGCCCACCCTTCTTTCTCCAAAAAACATCACCCCATTAGCCCTATGAACACACAAATTTAGGGCACTGTACAAAGTTTAAAATCCAGGTTCTGGTAAATATTCTGCGTGACGAGAGCTCTTTATTTGTCATAAAGAGTCTACAAATAGATGTCAAATACACTGCTAACTATATACTATATATTTTATTTTAGATACTGCAACTATCTCATCAACATTAAGTTACAGTTTTTCTTTCAGGGTTTTTTTTCTTTAAAAATCTATTAAAAATGACTAAAATGTTTACTTTTTATGACGTGTAATTTTTTATATTATACATCCATAATATTATTTTTATATATTTTTTTAAGAAGTGAAAATCCTGTATGTGACTCTAACCTCACACTGTAAACATATTTATCATAGATATAACAACTGTTAAATTTCTCTTTTTCTCTTCTTTATGTCATAATCCTCTCTTTTATTTAAGAAAGACATCAAGACAAACATCAGGAACTGCATGTGAATTGAAGAATCTTTCTTGTCTTAATCTTAATCTTAATCTTTAAAAAAATCTGACCTTTGATCTAAGAGCCATTACAACATAGCAACATGCCGAAAAGAAAAAAGCAAATGACCCCAGTGATGTAATCCTGTCTTTTTTTAGCAATACTGCTGTTTTAGATCAGAGGTCTATGTATATATGTGTTTAACAAATTAGTCTAAAATTAGCAACAATGAGGGAGGAATGACCGCAAATGATTAATAATAGCATGCGGCAGGTTACGACCTCCTGTTCTTATCATCCTCAGTGTGTACTTGTCCACAGGTCAGAGCTTTTTTTGGCTCTGATCTGTGGACACTGGGGTAACAGTGACCTTCTGTCTAATTCTATGTAAATAGAAATGGTGACACTGACCCAAGACGTGCTGCATAATTCAATATAGAAAGATTCTGGAAATACATTTTGTATGTAATAATGTAGTTTCTTCTATATATTGTATATACAATTCACATGTCTATGTGTAAATGCAGTTGAGTTTGACCACCAACTCTAACGTCTATGTTTGATGATGTCATGTAGTTAATAGGCTCTATTAGGCAGTGGTAAATGTTTGTACAGAGTCAACAGAAATCTGCATGTGTAGAGGTCAAAGGGTTAATGTGTGTTAATGTCACGGTCTTTAACTTCTGTAATTTGAAACCGTCATGCTACAGTGATGGACATTCATACCATTTTAGCTTGGGGCTACGTCAAAAAATAATTGTTCCTTAGTCCAGTCTATTGTCGCCTCAAAAACGAATGGTTGGTGCAAAAAACATGTTGTTGAGTTCCCTGGGTCTGAGAGAAATACATAAATATATATATATTTATATATATGTATATATGTGTATATATGTATATGTATATACACACATATATAATATTAGAAAAATAAATTTAAAACAGGCAGAAATACTCTGTGTAGTAGCATGTACTATATATATATAGATATACATATATGCATGTATATATGTATATATATGAAGTATGAAGTATGAAGTATATATATGTGTATTTATAAATAAGTATATATATATATGTATTTATATATGTATTATTATAAATAATACATATATAAATGTATTATTCAAATTTATATATATATATATATATAAATTTGAAATTTGAATAATACATTTTAAACAGGCACAAATACTCCGTGTAGTACCATGTACTGTATCTGCAGCTGTGAGTTGAATGTGGGCCAAGTACTTGTCAATGGCTGATTATCCGCCTAATTTAACCAGCCTTGTTTGCATGTGGCGCCACCTGATGGAGCTCCATTCAGCCAGCTGTCTCCTGTGCTGTATGTCAACAGGTTACTCGATAGCAAGAAAAGGGGGATGTAAAGATCTGTTAGTCTGGCGGTTTATTACCTCATACTGTACATCCAGGAATTTGTGTCACAGATCCTCACTGCGCCACGTGAGCCCATTCGTTAAGGTTAGCACAGTGAAGCGGAAAGCTTTTATCTCGGCTCCGGCACATGTAGCCTCCGGATGCATTTGTTGTAGCTGTGTCTTTGACTTATATTCATGTAAACAGTGGGTTTTGTTACATTTACATGTATGCATTTAGCAGACGTTTTTATCCTTAACATTTGAGTTGAAGATTTAATACATTTTGGCATCTGCATAGCCATAGGTCAATTCAAAAGGTCAATAAGTCACTCCAATGACATCATTTATTAAATCAGTTGCCTTATGTGCAATTTGATTACTTTATCTAAATAAGTTTTCTTCCCTGGTATTTATTTAAAATAATTCCAATTGGAATAGGCACTATTCCAATTGGAATAATTACACATACATACATGTGTACATATAAACACTTATATTCACATATATTGTTATTTACCTTCTCCATCACAAGGATTTCTGAATGCCGAACATCAGGGCTTTGCGATGAAAGTTCATTCGTTCTTTCCAAAAATGTAAGAGTGGAAATTCCCAAATTTGTCCTGATGAGTTTTTTCACACGTTTTACCGCCCAAACATTACTTTTGGCTATATTTCCATGTATGATTTACGATTTTTTTTTTTAAACTATATATATATACAAAGTTTAAGATAAAGAAAATGCTTACATTATATTTAATTCCCAAAAGCATAAAAAAATGTATATCTAAATAAAAATAATTTTGTTGATCAGTTGACTTCTAGGTGCTAATAGAGAATTCTAAATAATAATCTAAATAATTCAGTTTTTATCTCTAGCAGAAATAGCCTGTTTTAAATTCTGAGGATGTGTCCTCATTCTTGAATTTCAATCGCCAGGTATTCCATTTTCTTGTTTTCTCTGACAGACGGTTAGAGGAAAAGGTAGACGGGATTTTCCATCCAAGCCTTTGTTCCAGAAATAAATAAAAAAAGAAATCTCCTGTCTTAAAACGTCAAGATCAAGACAGCCTCCAGGACCCAGCTGATCGTCCTACCGTCATTGGTTCAACTAGGAAATGAAGAAAAAAATATATAGTTTCAGCACAGATGCATGGAAGGCTTATGCGTTTCCATGCCAAACTGTGTCTCTTTGGAAATGAATTACAGACACACTTCTGACATGGAAAACACTTAACCACTGAGTTAAGTGGCCCGAGGACATTGTTAAATGGAGCAAAATAACCAAAAATAAAGCATCATCAGGTGAGGGCAGTAGAGGGTGACTTGTTTTTTCTTTTTTTAGAGAAAACAAAAATATAATTACATGAACTGTATATTCACAGCAATGTGTATTGTCAATGTTTTCATACTGTGTCCCTTCTGACCCATTGGTAATGAATAATAATCTTGTATGTAATAAAATATTCCTGTATTTTGAACTATGTACATTTTAAGACAAGTCAGAAGCAGTGCCTTGAAAGTTGTGTTCGAACAGGGTGCTACCTTTGGCTACTGAATCAGATGTGGCTCTTCAACCACTGCAATGTAGTGCCTAACTGTGCTAACTGACATCTGTATGGTAAATAAATAGCAGATGGGAAGGTGGTGCCAACAAACATTTTCAGTGCCCTTGGTAATATCAAAACAATACAATGACACGGGAAAACTGTTAATAATGAGGGGAAAGTAACAAAAAGGTTTTATTTTTCATGTGATTTCTTTTGTTTTTATGTAATTCTAGTTAAATTTGTGCTTTTCACGCTCCACCGGAACCATGAAAATAATTTAACTTTGTTTCCACGGGAACCGTTATGCCGTTGGACCTGGTAAGGATCGTGACGTGGTGATTGGTCACTTAACACTGTGGCGAAAATAAGTGAGTTGTCGTCCACCGGTTGTTGTTCAGTCAGGTATTTGGACGTTTGTTTCCACACCCTAAAGTGTCGAACAGAAAGTTTCGACTTCGGGAATCGAACTGTTAGCTGTTGAAATTTGCGGTAAGTTGACTGAGGCCTCGAGAACAGCCGGATAATATATGCAGCTAACTGTGCTTGACTTGTTTTTACGAGTGTAAACAACGCTCAAAAGCGTATTGCCATGTCCATTATTGCACTGTGAAATGCCGAACATGTCTGATTTTGTAATATTAGTGTAACCCTATTAACAATATAAGTCTTTATGTATGTTTATTCACAACTAGTTAGCTTTTAGCTTTAGCAGGGCGGCTACCTTAGCACAAGTTTAGTTAGCAGCGGTGTTAGCGACAGGCTGTTCGCCTTAGCTGGATAATAGTCTCATGTGATTTTGCACATGTCATTTACAGAGTTGGAACACTAGTGCATTGTTTGTGTGAGTGTATGTGACTGACAGCGGGAGTGGGAGAGAGAGAGCTGACGAACAAGAGAAGTGACTCAAAACAGCGCCAACAACATGAAGCTGTACAGCCTCAGCATCCTTCACAAAGGGGCAACCAAATCCCACCTCCTTAAGGCAGCATATGATCTGTCCTCCTTCAGTTTCTTTCAACGGTCAAGGTAAGACTGACGGATTCTATATCAAACCACCTATATCATGTAATAATACACCCATTAATAATATCCATCATATAATCAATAAAAATCAAATAAGCTAAAAAGTAAATAGACGTTGCCTGTAAAAGATGATGGATAGGAACTATGAACGAAACTCAAGATTCTGTTTTCTCAGTTTTTGAGGACCACAGCCAATGGTTTCAATACAGTATAATAAAATACAAACGAAGTAAATGAAAGTAAAAGAAGTAATATGACTTGAAGACATGTTTTGAGGTTTTCTATGATTGGTTTATGAATTTTAAAATATGGGTCACCAGAAAACAAGTTTGGGAAACACTGACATACATCACTGTTGTGTCTTTTCATGTGATAATTATAATTATCAGTGATTATTCTCATCATTGTTTCACTCTATTAATGACAGATTGACATTGTTCTCTTTTCTGTTGTTCTTAGTATTCAGGAGTTCATGACCTTCACCACTGCCTTAATTGTTGAACGGACCACACAAGGAAGTCGTGCCTCAGTCAAGGAACAGGGTGAAAATAAAAATCCATTCATTTGTTTAAAGCAGAACTTGCATCTCTAGTCCGCTAGTCTCTTGTCTAATTCCATGCTGTTTATTAATCAGTAGTGAATATACTGTTAAAAAGTCAAATGTGTTCAATTATTCTAATTTTGGGCAGTTTTACAGTTGACATTGTTTACCTGAACTTTCACTTTTACTTCTGCCTTTTTTTTTTTATATATATAACAAAGTGCACCTGCCTTTACAACAGGAAGTGATGTTTTTGTTTTAATTTTTTTTCAGAGTACCTGTGTCATGTGTATGTGAGAAATGACAACCTGAGTGCAGTGGTCATCGCAGATACAGAATACCCACAGAGAGTCTGTTTTACATTGCTGGATAAAGTGAGAATGAAATTCTTCTACGCTTCATCATATGGGTTAAATTGTGAAAAGGTAATTAAATTAGATTTTGTTTCAGGTGCTTGATGAGTTTTCCAGGCAGGTGGACAGTATAAACTGGCCCTCTGGTAATCCTGAATCCATAAACTACAAAGCCTTAGACATTCACCTCGCTAAATACCAGGTCAGTGTTTATCAAATCTGTTAATTACAATATTATAATAAAAAAAAAAAACTGTCTTTGCTTCCCTTATGAAGTTTTTATATGATGCTGATATGTTCTTTAATGTTGCCATGATAAACACATAAGAGGAAATTCAAGAATGTTTGTTGCTGATTTAATTTAACCTAAAAGATTGGTGGAGTTTTTTGTTTCGTTTTGTTTTTTAAGATTTTATGTTTTTTTTAATCTTATGCTTGTTCTTCCCAGAACCCCAAGGAAGCAGATGCAATGACCAAAGTGCAGGCAGAGTTGGATGAGACAAAGATAATTTTGGTAAAATACCACAGAAACTCTTGATCCTTCATTCAAGTTTAATTAACATATTGTCACGCCCAGTAAGAATACCTTTTTTTGTACAATTTTCTTTCAACTCTTACACCAGGTCGCAACCTGCTCTTTAGCATTTTTTATGGAGGCTAATCCTTTAAAAAATAAATGGTTTTGGGAATGAAAAGAAAAACATTTTATTGACGTTTGGTTAAAATTTCAAAGTTGTTTGTTTTTAAGGGTTGAAACATAACTCTCCTCAATAAATATATAATAATAATAATACAACTTGCCAAAAATGGTGGGAGACACATGGGAGATTTGTCTTCACGTGTTTTAGTAATTAAAATCAGAAACACTTAGCATCTCAGCAAAAGTGTTTTTTTTTTTGTTTTTTTTGTAGCACAACACCATGGAGAGCCTTTTGGAAAGAGGAGAGAAGCTGGACGACCTCGTGGCAAAGTCAGAACACCTGGGAAACCAGTCTAAGGCCTTCTACAAAACTGTGAGTACTGGCAGCCATTTTCTCACTTTTTAAATAACGACACGTGTGTGGCCACCGCTCAGCTCTAAGTGTGTGTCTGTGTCAATTCCACAGGCGCGGAAACAGAACTCGTGCTGTGAAATAATGTGATGTCACTTGCCTCATTTCCATGGACACACTTATCTCTGCCTTTCTGCTTTTCCTACATCTCCCATCTTCCACTGGTCACCAGTTTTCAACACCAAGGATGGGGATTTTGACAGGGATGGGAGGCGAGGGGGGGACTGGATGGGAGAAAAATAATAGTGGGAGGTGGTTGTCTGGACAGTGACTGGGCTCAAGGATTAATGGGATTTGGTCAGGGGGAGGAGAAAAATCTGTAGTAGCTGTTGACCTTTTTAAGGGGTGATCATCTGTGTGGTGTCTCTGTTCTAGCGGAGGACGGACCTGTGTGACGCATTAGTGATGTTTTATCTTCAGAACATTGAATATTACCTGGATTGATTTACATCCCAATAGAATAATCTAAAATCTTTCTTCGACAGAGTATTAACTATAGACGTGCTTCTGCTTCTGGGATACTTCGACAAATCCACAGGCTTATGTAACATTTTTGCAGCGTGTCACTGTTTAGCGAAAACGTTAAATCTGACCGTTTTCACCGCAGACGTGATCACTTCATGATCACTAGATGGCGCTGTTTATTAACCGTTTCCACTGAGCCTCAGTGAGTTCTGTCCCACCACGCTGATGTCAATGTCGCAGAGCAGTTTGACCACAGGACATCCAGACGTCTTGGGATTTTAATTCTAATTTTAAACTATTCTTTGCAATACTGGATTCAATTCTACAAATTGTGTGCTTCTCTCAAGTCTCATAGTGTTATATTAAACATCTGCAACATTCCCACTTTGGGTGATTGCGTGTTATTGTGTGATTGAAATGAGTTTTAAATTATGAGATGGTTATATGTATATATAAAGATGTTTCTCAATCAATGCAGCCTTATTGCTGTGGGATGACTATGTAAACGACCTGTGCTGTGTGAGAATCACCATCTAACGTGTCGATTTGTTTTCTCCATTGCTCTGTGTACTGTACCATTCTTTTAACTGTTGAAGCTACACCACCACCTAAATCATCTGTTCACTTACTCTTTACTTACATTTTACCATGATATTTTTGTGAACTTGCTGTGTGGGTTAATTCTCTGTTCTCTGACTGTTTCTAGTCTTTATGGGCTGTGTAAATTCAAATGTCATTCTCAGCAGACATGACACTGCTTACATTTGTGACAATGTCGTCTGAATGGTAATTATTCCTTCACTAAATACAGATAAGTTTAAAATGAAGACACGTTTTTGGTTGTGTGTATTTTAGATTTTTTTTTAGATTTCTTTGACAATATGTGTACAATTTGCTGAACACACATTATCTGCAGACTGCATTGATGTTGAGTGCCTGTGTGTTTTTGTGAGTGTCTACATTTTGCTATCTCCTTTTACGGTGTAAACGTTTGTGCAATATCACTGCAGACTGTTGGTGTCGCAGTGCAACGCAGAGCGAATAAATTGATATATTTCCCAGAAACGTTGTACATTCAACTTTGTCATTTTATCCTCTTAACCTTAATGACGCCAGTTTGTGGATGGTATTTCTTAAATTTATTTAAAAAAAAAAGTTTTTCTGTTAATGGACTACATTGTACTGTTATATTGTAGGTATTGATGGAGATATTTTGCTGATCAGTAGTACTTACTATGTGACTATGATCAGCAGATTTTATTTTAAGACAAAATAAGTTCTAATAAAGGTGTTTTTCCTCTGTATGAGTAGTTTGTATTTGAAGTAAATTTTAGCCAACCCTAGAATAGGAGGGCGGGGTCAATACAAAATAACACGACCACGCAAACGCCATAAAGATTGGGGATTATCTTGACATTAACCATTAATAAATGTTACACACAAAAAATAAATAAAAACAATTTAAATTAACTTCCGTCCTCCAAAACCATTCCTCTTGGAAGTAATAAGACGTGTCCAAATATGAGAGTGAGTGTACTTATATTTACTAGGACATATCTATCGTGTTAAGTGACTTCTGTGGAAGAGTTAAGTCTTCAGACAATAAATACACTATCTTTGTGAACGTGTAATTTTAGTCTAGTCCCGCGTATCTTCAGGATACATAATTCCGGAGGCTTTGTTTTAGGTACTTTCATTTTTTGTTGAACGCCATTAATATAGTTAATATATATAGTTAAATAAGCAGTTGAGTTACTTCCGGTCAACTTCCGGAAGCAGAGGCGCTCTGCTTCTGGTACTAAATGATGAACAGTTAAAGACAAACTAATTATACATTCTTAACGTTGCATATTGTCAACAACACCTGATGTAATAATAACGTAAATGTTATAAATAAAATAATGTTTATTATTCAAGGTGTGGATATAACGAGGGATGTAAATTCGATAATATTTCCCAATAAAATATCTTTAGCTTTTTGATGCAGAATAGAAAATGTCTGAACCTTTGATGAGTCCAGTTTGGTTCGAAGTATTAATTTGTATTCAATTTGTGTTGCAAACCACGCCGTCGAATATGCAAATAAAAACAAACTTCACAGTCACCAAACCAGTGAACTACTTTTTTTTTTCTTTTTCTTTTTTTTAGCAATCGATAACTTCATTGTCTTGAATACTCGCTACCTGAATGCAGCACGTGAGCAGACACACCGTGTGGTGAGAATGTGATAAATCCAGATTTCCCAAAGAAGCGCCTGAACGCAGCAGGAGATCCAGACAACAGCTGAAGTGTGTTCGTGTTTAAGAGAGGGAGTGCATGTTTGTATGTTTGTATTAAGGAAAACGAGCTAAACTATCTAGGAAGAGAGAAGTGTGACGCTAGCAGAAATGTGGACGGAAGTACAAAACAAGAGCGAGCCTCTCATCAACAGCAACCCCAACACTTCAGAGGTGAGGAGGCGAACACGAAAACACGACCCACGCTGCAGTTCTCGTGTACATTACTGAACCCGGGCTATTTACACCGCTTATTAAAATACTGTGTCAGTCCGGGTAAACAACTCAAACGTTTTAAAGTGACTTACTTCAACTGTTTTTGACCCTAGTTGAGACTTTCTTATCTATTATCTGATTATAAAACACTCATATTTTCCACGCAGCTTCCTCCTCCTCCCCTTTCTTAACCCTCTCATTCTGCGGTCGGTTTCTTATCTGGTGCATGATCTGTCCGAATTTTCTCCTTTGCTTCTTCTTTGATCCAAAATAAATAATTTCATAATTGACACTTTTACCTGCACAACAAGTCCAACAACCCTCTAACTCCCCTTCCGCTCCGCCCAGGAATAAAAACATTGTGTCGTCTGTTGTACTTTCTCCACTTTATCTCTGTTTCACCGTCTTTCAGGTCTTTATCCCAGATATTCCTCGGAGGCTGTTACCCACCGCACTGCAGAAAAATGGTGAGGGTTCAATTCTCTTTTTTAAAAAAATACAAAAACTAGTACTTAATAGTTAATATATATATATATATAAATATATATAATTAGAAATATAATTGTATTGTCCTGTGGATGCTACGAACAATTTAAAATATATATATTTTCATTTATTTTACATTTCTTACTCTTAATACACACGACTAGCCGTTTCTCATTTGAAGATTGGAGATTCCTGTCTGCATGTTAAAGGTCTATCAGTGCATAAGTGTTCATGTTGATGCTGGGTCACCTCTGGTTGAAGGTTCAACTGCAGCTGTCACTCACTCTTCCTGCACAGAGAATTCTCTGACCTGTGGGAGCAACGGGATCATCCCCGGTGAGCAGAGTCTTCTTGTACTCTTTATTGCAGTGTTTGCCAAACTTTTTTTTCTGGGGACCCTTATTGTAAATGTCACTAACCTTCGTGACCCAAGTTAATAGACATTAATCCTAAACTCCTGGGAAACAGGATTTGAGATGACCTCTCAGGGTTGCGACCCAGTTTTTGGGAAACAATGTTTTGTTGTACTCTGCTAACGACATATTTTCTTTTAAAATATTTCACTTATTTCAGGTAAAATTTTTGGCTTTTGGCTCCTTCTGCTTTATACATTAGTTATTGTGATTAACAGCAACAGCATCTCATGTGTCAGTATTTGAACTAACAACACTTTAAAGCCTAGTCAGTAAAAAAAAACGCATATCATCTTAACGCAAGTTTCAACTGTTGTAAAAAAAAAAGAAAGAAATGTGTGTAAGTATTTAAAGAACTGTCCCCAAGTACTTTTATTAAAATGGAGTTTTACTAAAAGTATTTTTTATTGTCGTTACTTTTATAAAAGAAGCATTTTACCTTGGGTTTGAGTCGTCAAAAGAGTTTTGGTTTTTTTTGTTTGTTTTTTTTATAATTCACCACACCCAACATCTCTCTTTACGAAGACGTTAGAATAAAACAAATATTTGGATATCTGGAATACATGAATCACAATACAAACCGAAGGACCAGTGTGTTGCATGTAGAGACATGTAGGCAAACTTCAGGGACGGTAGCTTCAAGGTCCCTAAAAACCAAAACAAACCTCCAGTGCTAGTTTTTTACTGATGAATAGTCCTAACTGTACATTTCATCAGATTTGCTCTTTTATCAAAAACATTTAATGTTGTTTCTGCAAGACTGTCCACAGTTAGGTTAATCTTTTGAACCTAAAACCTCAAAGAGATGTGTCACGGAACGTGTGTCTGTAGCGGCATGATCCTGTTTTAGCTCAAGTCTTAAGAAAATGAATTGCTTCATTTCTGAAATTTCTTCATTTTCTAATTAAATGGCAGCAGACTCCAGTTTCTGTGGGAGACTCTACTCAGAAATGATCAGAATTATTAAACTAATTTAAGTAGCCATTGATAATACAGTACAACCATGAGAATACGTGCTAATATAATGTTTTTTTGTAGTAGCTGTGTGTAGTAGCCCTTCCTTGGTACATGGTCAAAATGTTGACATTCTTTTGTTGGTGAATTTAATTATGGAAATAACTGTCAAAATGGACAAATGAACAGTAAGATTAAAATATATACACGTTCTCTGCAGAGAACCACACACTCTCAGGTTAAATTCTGAAAGAATTTTGACAAACTTCCTGTAGTGAAGTTGTAAAAAGTGATTTAAAACCACTGCTATTTGCTCCAAGTTTGCAAACATGAAGTTAAATTTTAACTTGTGAACAAACATGTCTTTTGCTACCAGGTACAGTCGCAGCTGCAGTGTTTATCGCCTTCTTACTTGGTCTTTACGCCATCCTCTGGAAATTCATGGTGTCGCCACCAAAACGGTAAAAAAAAACAGTTTTTTGTTAGCATTTTTTGCTAACTTACATTGACTGCACATTTACTGTGTTTTATGTAAAAAAAACTCTTAGTCTTGGTGTTTGCGTTTCAGGAAGCACCGCAAGGTGAGGTTGAGAGTTCAACACCGTAGCTCAGTGTGAACCCTGACCTTCGCGTTGTGTCTGTTCGGAGGCTAACCGTGAACAGCCATGGGGCAGACTTCACTCTTAGTCTGAGTTCAGCAGCCAGAGTGACCACACACCACTGAAGATCCCCCATAATGGAACGATCAAAACACAAATAACTTGATTCCATTGAGTGAATTTCTTTCCTTCAGTTTTGAAAGAAATTCAGTGATTTTTTCCTTCACTTGTTTCCTTCAGCTTCTTCCTGTACTGCCAGTGGCTGCCGCTATGATAATGTGAAAGGTTAGTTTGTGCTAAGTTTTTTTATTTTTATTTTTTTTTAATGAATGATCTGATCTACTGAGGTGTGAGGCAGCCAAGGCCGGCCTCACTGAGAACACTGTGTCAGACAGAGAGAGATTGTAGCAGATGTATGTGTTTTCTTTTTCTACATTATATGAATAGTTCTCCGTGCAAGTAATGCACCACATGTATAGTTTTATGTTTATGTACGAATGTTTCTGATTTAAAATTTAAAAATTTTTTCAGAAGAAATCAGCACCACTTGAATCTTAGCGAGCACACACTGTAGAAATAAGAATTTAATTGAATTAGGTTTTTATGTTTGTCTTTTATATTTGCCTTCAGATTTGGCTCTTTGACTCAGGATGTTGAAACTGCTGTATGTAAATGGGTTGTTTTTGATTGTTTGTGATTAGCAATAAAATCACATCATTATGACATTGTTTTAATCAGACACAGAAACTTTCTTTCCTCGTTGCTTCATGAGTTGTTTTTGTTATTTTTTTTTGTTGGTTAAAGTATTTCCCCTCACCGTCTACCAGAGAAATCGAGGGCAAAAAAAAAATTAAAAGAAAAATTATAGTCCTTATTATCATTGTAACAGTAAGATACAACGAAAATGATTTTAACCCATCACCTAGGTGAGCAGTGGGCAGCCTTATTACAAATATACTATAAATACATATACATACTGTATATATGAATATGTATTTATACTATATTTGTATTTATATTTTTACATGTATGCATATTTTGCATATATAGATATGTATGTATAAATATATAATATTTGTATATTTTATATATGTATAGTAATATGCATATATATTTATATATGCTATATATAAAAATATATATATAAATTTATATATACTATGTTTGTAATAAAATATATACATGTATGTATATTTAGATATATGCATATATTTGTATATATAGATACGTATGTATAAATATATAATATATATATTCTTATATGTATAGTGATATGCATATGTACAATATGTGCATATGTATTTATACTATATTTGTAATAAGATATATACATGTGTATATAGTGGCGCTTTGGCCCAGAGGCAATGTCTCTGTCATTGGTGTGGAACCCCAGGGTTCACCTCCTGGGCAAGTTCGTTAGGGCGGTTGGTACCTTCCAGTGGACTCACCACCCGCAGGAAGGTTTGGTATGGTGCAATGTGATTTGGGTGGCGACTGCTGCCCCCGCGACCCGGTAACGGATAAGCGGATGAAAATGGATGGATGGATGGACATGTGTATATTTACATGTATTCATATATTTGTATATATAGATACATATGTATAAATATATAATATATATATTGTCTTATATGTATAGTGATATGCATATATATATATACAGTATATATGAATATGTATAAATACTATATTTGTAATAAAATATATACATGTATGTATATTTACATGTATACATATATTTCTATATATAGATATGTATGTATGAATATGTAATATATGCATGGTGATATGCATTTATACACTATATGTGTTTATATATATAGATATTTCCCCATATATTCACATAAATGTGCAATTTATATGTTAATATAAATGCATAAAAAACACTAATGCTGAATGCAGACCTATTTCCAGGAAAAACTGAGTGGTCAAAGTTTTGTTGATTGCATCTTGACTCACTGAAAGGTAATACAACTAAAAAGTTCTCAGGAACAGACAGTGGAAGATGTGGTTAGGGCACTTGCCTTACAGCATAAAATGTGGTTTGTTGGTTCAGTCCAGTATCTCGGACTGTGTGTCTGTTGGTTTGTGTCTTGTGTCAGTTTCCTTCCACTGACTTGCAGGATAACATGAATCGTTTCCTCTTAAGTGATGAATGTGTCGTTGCTCAGACCTTAGCATAAACAGTAGGGTAACAACTGTAGACATCTCATCAGAGCACCAACATGTTTTAAAGGACCAGTACTTCAACTTTAAACAACATGAAGCAACAGATAAAGTAATGTGCAGGGAATGTGGTTTGATGGAAAGAGGGATGAATGTTGAATAAACACAATTTATCAAATAGATGACTGTTCCAAAACAAAAAATCAATTACAGTGGAACCTCAAGATTGCAGCGTCTCAACATGTGAGACATGAGTAAGCAGTCGAGCAAATTTGTGCTTCCAGATACGAGTAAAGATTTGAGATAACACCATGCTTACAGATGCCGACGCTAGGTGGCCGAGCACTTGGAGCAGCCCACGCCACTTTATTCATTCACTTCTTGTGTTTGTCGACTTCCGTACTCATCTCCGGCGAGTCTTCCGTATTGTGTTTGCGTTATCTACGTGATTTTCTGTCTAAGGATGGTGGTGAGTGTACCTGAATCAAGTGTCTACGTACGGGCCAACTCTCTTCCCTCCCTCCTCCTCCTCCATTAGCCACATTCCTCCATTAGCCTCTACTGTATCGTCTGTCTCGAAGGTAAGAACTCATAATTAAAACCACATTTTATTTTATATCACAGGAATCCTTATATACTATAAATGTTTTTGGTGTTTGTATGTCTCTATACCAATTAAAAACATGTTTTATTAGCACTAATAAAGGAGTTTTTTAGAGGGCCGGAACAGATTAATTTTTCTTTCTGTTATTTCTTATGGGAAAAAATGATTTGAGTTATGAGAACCTCAAATTACGAGCTCGGTCCTGAAACGGACTATACTCGTATCTCGAGATTCCACTATATTTTAACCATATCTTTAATACCATCTGGTTACTTCCTCATTTCAGCAGATGTTTGGGGCTGGGGTACACACCAGTCTAGTCAAACCTGGAAAACCCAGTGAATCTTGATTCCTGCTCAGGTGCAGTTGACTTAACCTGCCTTGTGTCAACAGCCTCAGGCTGCTGCTGGTAGCTCTGGTTTCATTTGCGCTGGGAATGTTTAAATGTGTGTTTGACTGCTGTAAAGGCCACAGCTTTTCTGAATATAGTTCATCACTAGGCCACTATTTACCATTCTTTCATAGGGACTGCTGGTATAATTATGGCAAAAATAAAAAACAGTTTAAAACTGGTTCTTAAATCTGACACTGACTTACAGTCAAAACAAATATATAAAAATAATGTTTTTTTTATTGAACATCAAACACTGGTTCCTAATGAAATTACAGTGCATTAGGGGAACTCCATTTATGAACAATTTGCCAGTCTACCACACACACACACACACACACACACACACACACACACACACTCATAGAGTACATGTAACCTATGCAGAGAGACAGGAAATTGAACCAGCAATTGAACCTTACTGACGATTACGGTTTTGGTTAGACGCCAAACTGAATTTCATTGCCTTACATTTCTACATGTGTAATGACAATGAAGTTGAATCTAATTTAATCTAAAACAAATTATCTTCTTGTTAAAAAAACAAGACAGCACTATCACACTATACAGTGGAACCTCGAGATACGAGCATAACCAGTTCCAGGACCAAGCTCATAACTTCGAGGTGCAAATCTGTTCCGTCACTCTAAAAACTCCCTCATTACTGCTAATAACAATGGAAAAACATGTTTTTAATTTCTATAGAGACATACACACACAACAAAATTATAGTATATCAGGATTCCTGTGATATCAAATAAAATGTAGTTTTAATTATGGTTTTAATTATGAGATAATTATGATAATTCCTACCTTAGAGACAGACGATACAGTAGCGGCTAATGGAGGCATGTGTGGAGGAGGAGGAAGGAGGGAGGGAGGGAAGAGAGTTGGCCCGTACGTAGACACTTGATTCTGTAGAGTAACTTACACGTACGTAAGGTATCTCAAATTTTTACTTGTATCTCAAAGCAAAAATTTGATCGAAAGCTTGCTTGTATCTAGAAATATCCGTATGTCTCGAAGTTCCACTGTACTGTATTTATGTATTTTATCCTTTTGCTTTAACAGCATGTCAGTGAAGTGATTCGTTTGAACAAGCAAATTACATAAAGTGTAAAATGGCCCATGTGTTTTCAGATTTGACTCCAATCACTATCGTTCATTAGTTACTGAGGGCCACATTGCAGCGAAACGGAATTTTAAGGCTTTTAGTCATTTTTAACAACTAGATAAACATGTTTCCCCACAGTTCTTGTTTTTTCAGAAGTGCCCTCTAATGATGAAACATCCGGGTTATGCTGTTGCTATCTTATGCTCAGTTGGTTTATCAGCACAGCATCTTGAAAATAAACGGTTACTTCACTTCAGGGTTGAGCAACAAAGTGACCCTGTTAAATATCCCGCCTTACTTTCACATCTTGTCGACAGCGTACAGTACTTTGTACAACTTAAAATGAACATACTGTTTCTCAAAATTATAAAAAGAAAGTTCCTTCAGATTCCTCCTTTGCAGATTTTCCATTTTTGAAAATGGAGTCCTCAAATATGTGAGGACAGAGCCAAGTGGACCACTCCCTCAGTCTTTTACAATATTACAACTGAAGACGTTACTGTATTTGCAGTAAAAGAGGTTTTTTTTTTTAAGAATTATTTTGTCGTCGCATGGAGTCTTAAGACTCACAGAGCAGAAACATTTGTCCAAAGAATGTCTTTAATAGAATATCCAAAATCCGAGAACACACATAAAAACAAAGGGAGCAAAAACACAGACAATTAGATCATAAAAACAGAACTAAATCCAAACAGGGGAGTTACCCAGATGACCTGCCAATTTATTAACACCGATTCCCCACTCAAAGGGACTGATATGATTGTTTTTGATGATTGCTTCATGTTGCAATTTCACTCCTAGCATGCTGCTTCTGAAGGCTTTAGGGTGGATTTCTTTTACCCTCGCAACAGATAATGAAATATGATTGGATAAAAAAAACAGGAAGCAGTGCAACCAAGAATAAGAAAGAACAACGACTATAATTATTTTATAAATGTTCATGGTAAATATATTGAAAAATAAGTCATTGATTCTGGTACTGTTTGGTCCAGCAGAGAAGGCTTTGATGATACACCACTGAGCACTGGTCTTTCACAATATAGGAAAAATACAAGTATATATATATATATATATTTGTTAATTAATATCATTTAATTTGAATTAATCATGTGTAACACGCAGACCTTATTAAAGCCGTGCACAAATGTTCAGATAGACATTTTAAGTTTTTTTTTTCTCACAACATTTCATTGGAGATATAACCATATGTCACAATACACGATTCCTGTTGGCAGTCAGAAGGTCCAAAGTTCAGTTTGACTTTACCGGACATCGCGTCTCCCTCTGCCTCAGGGAAATCATCCATCATGGAATGGAAGTAGATCATGTTTGTTATGTCGTTAACTTGTTGAAGGGCAGGATCTTTCTCGATCAGCGTAACCAACTGTGGGCTGTAGTCTTGGACTGGCATACAGGAAGGTGTCAGTGATGACAGTAAAGGTGAAGTCAAGGACAGAGACGCAGGAAAGGGTGTGGTCGCGGCGACTGGAAATTGTAGCGTTGATGGTGTTTTATTAACATGAGGGAGGAATTTTACGATATGGATCTCGCAGCTGACACAGTCTTCTGTCCTGTGGGGCTGCACCATCTCACCAGTCTGTGCGGTCAAGCAGAGGCAGGGAGTATTCATGAATGTACACACTGAAGCATGCTGCCTAAAATAGTTGGTCTTTACCTGTTCTAGGAATCTCTGTAGCTCCACTGTTCTGATGTTCATGCCAGCAGGATAAACAAATAGCTCTGTCACTTTTCTCTTCAGCCTGGAAATGACACAATTAATAATAATAATACAGAAATAGAGTAGAAATAAGAATAAGGTTCTGCTGGGTTAAATGTTAAAGATGAAGATTTAGAGGTTTCCTCACAGTTTTCTTTGAGAACATAGCAAAACGGTGCATCCCAGCAGTGACAAGATAAAGATCAGTGATCCGACCCACAGAGTGGAATCTGACAGAGGAAACAACATCAGGTTTTTACACAAATAACATTCATGTGAGTGTATATGAATACATGTTGACTGAGTTTAGAACCAATATAAAGTAAAAAATTAAAACAAAAATAAATGACAATGTGGAATCTAGTGATGGTGAAGTACATGTTATAGGGCTCACAGTTGATTCTGGTTCTGATGGTGATGCTGACTGCCGGTCCACTCCCTTTCTTGGTGAGAGCACTCACAGTGAAATTGTAGTCATGGTTCTGCTTCAAACCTTCTATAGTCACAAACTTTCTCAGTGGGTCTGCCACTGTCACGTTGAGGACTGCTGTAAACATAAGTGTTAGGGCTCGAGACTTTGTTGTTAGCACCAATCCAACTAGGGATTTGATGTGTTTAGTAGAATATAGTCAGTTACTGAGTGGCCTTTCTGAACTGTACTGTCTTTTATACCAGTGTTTTCCAACCTTTTCTAAAACCTGGCTGTGTGTTAGGTCCCATGTCCTCTACTTTCACCAGGTAACCAATGATGAACGCCGGATTAGAGTCATCATCTTCATTGTAATGCCAATGCAGAGTCACAGACGAGGAAGTCTTTTGAATGGGCTCAACCAGACGAGGACGTGGAACCATTACTGGAAAAAGATTTGAAGAAAAACAAAGTATTTATAAACATATGAAGTGAAAGTGAACTATTTGTCATTGTGACATAGCACACAACAAAATGTGACCTCTGCACTTAACTCATCACCAAGACACCACTGCCATTTAATGTTTGTAAAGCACTGGAAAAGTCGCATCACCGCAGTAACATCTTTAAGTGATGAAGGAAAAGTATTTGCACTGATGGGATTCGAACCCACACCCCTGAAGCGACTGGAGACTTAATCCAGTGCCTTAGAACGCGTGGCCACGCTACCATGTGGATGTACATCACATATACATATAATTTAATATATATATACATATAAGAAATCGTATTTTTATTTCTTGTTAAAGATATAAAAGTTTTCATGGGGTAAATCTAAATTACCCATTTAGGGGTTTGCGATTTATACTAAGGTGCAACTTATATATTAGAATGTTTGTTGTTTTCACACTGACAGCCATGGAAGATAACCCTAGCTGGCTGGTGCGACTTATACTCTGGAAAATACAGTAAGTTAGTTTTTGCCACAAAACAATAATGTGCACTTCTGGATTTTATTTATGGAAAAGTGGATTTTAACACCAAATGAGCTTGTTCCTTATCTGTGTGTGTAAATACATTCATTTTGGGTTCATGTATTTATGGACATTTAACTAATGGCCCTGCACATTATCCTTTTAAGATTTTCATCATGTTCTTTGCTGGCACTTATCAGTAGACACATCTTACCATTTCCTGTCTGTATCTCACATACAGAGATTACATAAGGCGGATGTCTTGATATGTTTCACAGATGAAGACATCCTGTAGCCAACGTTCTATTTCCTTACCTTTTGAAATGTTTTTATCTAAGAAGAAATATGCTAAGACCTCAAACATTTCACACCACATTAATTAAAATACAGTTGTCTCGAAACACTGTGTGGACACATGTACCAATGTACTTATTCACAGTACCAGTATTAACACATACCAGTCTCCTGGGAATATCCAGTCTGTATCTCCAGAAGTTTGTATCCATTCTCTGTGCATCCATAGATATTAAATGTGTAGCGACAGCCTGCTCTGAAATTATCTGGAACACAGCCATTATTGACAAATTATTCTATTAGCTTCTAGAAATTCAAACAAGTATTTTGATATTTAAAAGGAAAATCTACCAGCAGGTAATTGTAATGCATTGTAACCCTCAGGAATTTTCTTCCACTGTAATAGAGATGGTGGTGTATCTCCCATAATGTACCACTCCACTGTATAGCCACAAGTAGCATTGCCATAGTCAGTCCAGGACAGATTAAAACCACCGGCTGTGCTGCTGCTCAACTGCATCTTCTTTGGTATTTTTTCTTAACAGAAACACAGAAATACAAACATGTAAATATGTTTTTATATATGTGTTTGTATTGTATATATTTGTTTGTATATATGTAGGTATATATATATATACATATATATGTATATATATAAATATATATACATATATATATAAATATATATATATATATATAATGAATATCATATTAATTTCTAATTACTACTATATGCATATATAGGGAATCACAAGGAATAAATAATAGGTTCCCTTTATTATTTAATGACCTTTATATACAGTATGTATGTACGTAAGTACAGATATAAAGGGAATAATTCACCTCTGGCCAATCAAATCTGTTGGAAAAACTGACAATTGGGTTGGAAAAACTGGGTTGGAAAAACTGACAATTGGGAGGTGAAATTGTTCAGTGAATTCAGCGGTAATTGTAGCGATGGCTAATAGCTTCGAAGCTAACATGTAAAGGTAAGACAACAACTCTGTTTTAACGACTGTGTTTGAACGAACGTGAAATATAAATGTGATTTTATTTTGCCATTGGTTCATAGAATATTGGTCTGTGCGCGGTAAAATTTACGGTTTTAAAAGTTTTTTTTTTTTGCGTTGTGGAGCCGTTTACGCAACCGTAGATCGATAACGTTAGATTATAATCTAACGTTTTTGCGGTTACAGCACGCCTGTGTTTAAATAACCACCATTTGACACACTAATAAATATGGGGTAGGTCACGAACTAAGCTTTTGCTGTGAACTAATCACTTTGAACGGATCATTCTCTGTGAACTAATCTTTCGCCTCGTTCTCGCAGATTCGTTTCATTTGTCACGTGAAAGAGCTCGGGTCGTTTTTGCTCTCATTCATCTTCATATTGTGGTGTGTTTTTATTTCTTAGCTTTCTTAGCTAATGATTAGTTCACAGCAAAAGATTAGTTCACAGAGAATGATTCGTTCACAGCAAAAGATTAGTTCACAGAGAATGATTCGTTCACAGCAGTTCACAGCGAA
>NC_024328.1:9456838-9460947 GCF_000523025.1 Cynoglossus semilaevis | reverse complement strand
GGGGGAAAATTAGTTCACGGGGAAAGATTAGTTCACAGAGAATGATTAGTTCAGGGGGAAAAGTAGTTCACGGGGAAAGATTAGTTCACAGAGTATGATTCGTTCACAACAAAAGATTAGTTCACAGCGAAAGATTAGTTCACAGTGATTAGTTCACAGTGAAAGATTAGTTCGCAGAGTGTGATTTGTGAGTGATTCGTGAGTTCAATATGAATAAATATTTAATATGACTCGGTAGTCGCGAGTCACGAATCATATGAAAGATTCGTTCATGTTGAAGGAATCACTCGCGAATGACACATCACTAATAGCCAGTGGCACCCGTGAAGGTGATTGTTAATTCAAACATCGTGGCGAACTCTGTTGCTCACCTCTGTCATCCAACTTTGGGATGATGACGTGAGCGGGAATGGAGAAACCATTGTGGACAGAGGCCTTTACATTGAGGTTATACTGTTCAGGACCAATGCAGACTTCTGCCTCGGTCTCTCCACTGTTCTTCCACAGAGACTCGCTCTTGTCTTTCTGCCACCACTGCACTGTGTAACCAGTGATTGTCACAGTGTCTGCTGAGCCAGGAACATCCTCAGGACACAGCACATTTTAGAATGTTTAAGACAAGATTTGTAGTTTGTTCACCATGATGTTATTTGAGGAGTATACAGTGCACTCAGTAACAGGGTCTGTTTAATATAACTCAGTTGTACTGTTTTGTTTTGGTTTTTTTTTTGGTAACATAGCATTCAGCCTGTCTTGTAGGGACAGACTGACCTCTCTGTGTCGGTGAAATTCTTTCCTTATAAATAAATATTTCTGTGATGTTCTCTGTGTACATGAGGTTAGGAGAACAGCTGGGTCTGGATTTTGTGTTTACATCTGTTTGTGCTGCTACTTGTGCTCCACGTCTTGTCTGTCATCTACTGCGGTACGTTTCATTTTCTCTCTCCATTTCCATTTTCAGCATGAGAAACTTTTCTCTTTTTTTTAAATGTAACAGTTTTTCTGGAAGTGTACAAATATTTTTAAAATGAAGTTTGTAAACTGTAATTTAATAAATTGTAATGTTCAGAATTCAAGGTCCAAAAAAGGAAATGTTCATTTGTGCTGACTCCAACCTCATCAAAGTATTTCTACATGCTTTATTCTTCTTGACAAAACCTACATGTATATGTTAATTATGCTTATTCTAATAAAACATGTAATAATAGTACTGCCAATATCACACATAAATGTCACATGGGTTATAGTAAACATTATAAACATTCTTACCGGAGTCCACAGCAGAGTGACGTTACGGCTGAGGGAGTCATTCATTGAGATTATCCTTCTCCATAAGTTTACTGTCACAAATGGCACTGAGAAAAACCCATTAGCATTATTTTGAACCAAACAGAAGACCTGCATCACTTCCACTGCATACCTACATACATATTTATATACATATATACGCACACACATATACATACTGTACATTGTATTATATGTATATATGTATACGCACAAATATACATAAATGTGTGTATATACTGTATATTTATACATATGTTTGTATGTATATTTGTATATTCTTTTCAAACCTTACATTTCTTTAACCTCAACTCTACTATTCACAACCCAAGAAGACTGTAATCAAAATAATCTGAGCTCACATGTTTTAAATTCAGTTTGTGTCCATTTTCCCCAGAGCCTTCCATTGACAGAGCAGCGTAGGCTAACAGAGTAGCCAGTATTGGGAAGCAGATGTTCCACCTTGTATTTACAAGGACAGTCCACACTTCTGCAATGCACCTTCAACAAACACACAGACAGAGATGTTATCTGTGGATGCGTGGTTATTTTAGTTTAAATTGACTGAACTCACCTGTGTGGCTGGTCCTGTGTTGTTGCTGATCTCGCAGACCAGGTCTAGTTCATTCAGGTTCCCCTGGATGATCCAGGACAGTGTGGTGTTTGTGGCTCCTGGGCTCACACTGTGCCATTTTACAACTGGAAACACTAAAGGTGACATAAAGATGTATTAATAAAAGCTTATATTAAACCAAGGTCAAAATTAATCATAAAAGACAATAACAGACTGCAGAGATTATTAAGATTAAATGCTCGTGTATCTTGTATTTCAGTTAAAAAAAAAACAAAATGTGAGAATTAGGTGAAGAGTTTTTTTGTGTGCAAAATATTATACTCCCATCTTCCATCCCATACTCTCTTTTATTCAAGAGTTTGGTTATGAATGGTTAAAAAACACAGCTTAAAGGTCCAGAAATAGGCAGGTCATGGGTTATATGTGGATTACCAACCACCATTTAACGACATCTGGTTTGGAGTATTGCCCTGTGAGCTCTGATCACTGCTTTGTGCAACATATGATTCAGATTTTGAAACCTTTTTTGTGTGAATGTATGAAAATTAAAAAGTTGGTTGATAAAGTTCAGTAATGTGGTATTAAAAACGATATATATAATAATATATGGGAAAGCAAATTTAATATAAATAATTTTGTCCTTTGCTGCATATGGTAACGGATGCACCAAGATCCTTAAATATTTGAACACAGTGCAGCCTTTTACCTCGGTCAGTGATATTGAAGCTGTAAGTGTCTGCTTCCTCTCCAAGACTGTTATTCACTTTTAGAGTGATGTTGTATTCTCTCAACTCTGGTATGACTGAGAAATTACAGGGCGATCGTTCACAGCTGATTGGACCCTGGTCGGAATTCCTGTGTTTTAGAAAAATATATAAAATTTCTAAAGACATGCAGCTAAACTGTGTTCGTCAGTGATGTCGTTTATTATGTAGCAAAGCAGCATGTGATTGTTATGTTATAATACATGGACATAAACACAGGCTGTACGTTGTTATTGTGTGTATTACTTACTCCTTGTGGAGGATGAGTGTTGATTTGTTGGGCTTGCTTGGAACTCTGCCTGGATCCCAGGTGCAGGTGACAGTTGACAGGTCAGTCGTGAAACAGCTGAGGTTCCTGGGCTTCTGTGGAGGAACTGCACAATCCACAATAAACCTCATGCATATAAACATGTAAAAATGTAAACATGAATAGCAGTTCATACTCACAACCGACATAGTTCCAGACACGTT
Source organism: Cynoglossus semilaevis (assembly GCF_000523025.1). NCBI lineage: Eukaryota > Metazoa > Chordata > Actinopteri > Pleuronectiformes > Cynoglossidae > Cynoglossus > Cynoglossus semilaevis. The sequence goes on along the minus strand of NC_024328.1, from coordinate 9,457,851 downwards.
TTTGGTGGCCTGTTGAATCAGTACAAGTCAGTGTATGCATGCCTCTTTTTGGAATTTGCAGATTCTCTACAGTGATGGCCTTCGCTCTGGCTCCAATGCTGAGAAGAGAGTATTTTGTAGCATCTATAGATATGTTTGTTATATTGCCTCCAGCTGGAGGAACACAGCAGTATGTTGCAGTGCTGCCCTCTCTCAGAACCGCATCACACGGGAACACCTTGATTTCATCCCCTTCCTTAGCACCTGCAAAACATATTTACACTGTGGTGCAACAATCATGATGTGATACATAAATATATATAGGTGTGTTGGGAACAATTTTCTCTGTTTAGGCTGATTGGTTTCAATCAGATATCTATCTGAAATCTAGATAGACAGACAGACAGACCGATAGATAGATAGACAGATAGATAGATAGATAGATAGATAGATAGATAGATAGATAGATAGATAGATAGATAGATAGATAGACAGACAGCGATAGACAGGGAAATTCAACATAACCGATGGTTTGAAAACTGGTGACTGTGGGCAAGGATGTTGGAGAAATATTTGGCCCCTCTATGAATATTGTTACCCCTTGATGCCCCCTTACTCAGAAAAATCCTAGCTCAATCACTGGGCTTAATGTTATAATGTGAGAGCTAGTCTGAGCATAAATAATGTGTTTAAAACAAACCATTAATTCATACTAAAGATAAAAAATACGTCTTAATTTTCTTTGCATTAAGTATTGACATTACCTCTTTGGTAAATGTGCTATGCTGGTGGTACACGTACCCATTGTGGTCTGCTAGCATGACCGTGGTTGTCTCTAGGATTAGAGCTGTATATCAGGTAGTACACGGTTTGAGAACTACTCTTCCATGTCAAAAACCTATTGTATAGCACTTTTAAATGCTTGCCTAATTGTGGAAAGTGCTATAGAAATGTTGCCTTATTTATTTTACTTTCATTAATTTACAACAGCAGCTTTAATCTCACCTGGTATTGTTGCCCATTGGCTCCAGGGA
>NC_024328.1:9443817-9456816 GCF_000523025.1 Cynoglossus semilaevis | reverse complement strand
CCCTCACTGAGTGATCAACACAGTTCAGAGGCAGGTCAGAGGTCCAGGTCCACTTATATTCAGATGAATTTAGGGAGTGTCCACTGACATTTGTCTGACAATGTGATGAAACACAAGTAAACCTTGTGCAGTAAATTGGCTATGAAGTAGGGATCATTACTGATAATTTTCTCACAAGTTCTGTAAAGTTACAGAGATGTCAACAAACTCACGTTGTAAATAATCATGTGGTTCTCAGTGCGGCTGATCTGGATCTGGTGTGTGACAGCCACTTTGACACTTTGGCTGACGAGCCAGTTCACAGCAAGTCTCTGCTTGTCATTAAATAAAGTAATTATTGGCCTCGTTGGCTGCCACCCTGGTGTGGTGTAGTAGAATGCATGTTTTAAGTTAGAGGAAATACATGAGGAACGTTACTGCAGTTGTATAGAGTATAGAGAGAATTTAAAAAGCCCAAACTCACCCAAGTCGTGACAGCATCTACTGCCAAGCTCAGAAAATATTAGATACAAAGTCAGCAGATTGATCCAAGCTATTTGAAAAATGTTAATCTTCATGATAGAAGAATAAACACAGGAGTAACTGGAATAAAACACAGGCAGCGCATGCTGATGCTTTTAGGGTAAAGTGGTTCTTGGACGCTTATCAACAGTTACGTGTGCAGTATTGCATCACAGGTTTTCTTCAGAATAGAAAAAAAAAACCCACAGAAGCCATAAGAGTTTCATATACGGGCACAATATGAATATTGCATCACCATTGTGATTAAGAGAGCTCATATTTTATTGACAAGAATGACAAGAACATTAATAGTGACAGTGCATGAAGCAGTTTACACTCAATAAATTATCCCCCAAAAGAAAGAAATGAATAAAAATACTTTACACAAATCAATTACAGCATCAGAGAGCAGGATGTTTTGGCACTTCTGTGTAAAAAAAGAAAAAAAGAAAGCTTCCTTTTACAACCTTATGTGCGTCGGTAGCCTTATCACAAAACTATACATATATTTAACATCTATACAATCACTTTAGACACGTCAGATATATTTTTCCAAATGTTTTAAATCCCACATAAATATTATTAATGACAACATGAAGAAAAAAGTAAGCATCACTTTCAATTTGCTCATCAAATATTTTCTTTTTCTTTTTAATAAGTGCTCAGGGAAAAATATATTTCCAGATTTCCTAACACTTTAGGTCCCAGTGTTTGTAGAAAGAAAACGTCATTATGCCGTGGAACAAGTCCAGCACAAAATGAAACACAGCACATACAGATCAAATGCTGATTTACAAAGAGCTTTCAGCACAAAGGCACAATTTGTTTTGCACATGAATAAAAACAATGAAGGGCTAATAAAGGCACATAGAACGTACATGTCTGCATGTACGTTCTCCACAACTGTTCCCTAGTGTGATTACAGAAAAGCCCACATTCAGGAACACAGTAAGCAAGTAACAGTTTTAATATTGGTCCACTTCTTAGACCATGTACAAGAAATAAATGCAACTATTCAGATATAATCAACACATCTGAAGCTGTAGACCAGAACCTTCTGTCTGGCTTCCAATGAGTGGAAATCAATGGGGAAATTGAGCCACTTCTAACTCAAACTTGGAAACAGCCTGTAGGATCAACAATAAAATGGCATCACCAGTTCTTCTCAGACAGTCAATCAAAAACATTGTCCACTCCTTTCCATCTATCGTGCTTTGTTGTGTATTTTCCTCCAAAGAGGATCATAATTCAAAAAACTGTCAGATGATGTATTAACAAAAAAGTTATTAACCACTCATTTTCCCATAGATTTACATTCATACCTCTGTCTACACCCGAGGCCTCACTTTTTATAACCATAAGACTCCAATGACTGTGTGTCAGGCAGCTTGTGTATTTTCAAAGGTAAACAACATTCTCCTCTCCTCCCTCCTCCCCGTTCGGTCCTTCAAGGGAGAGGTAAGCCTGGGGCAGGAGAAGTGGGGTAAGAGAGGGTGAGGTGGAAGTGAAGTTGTCGTAAAATCCGTGGCCTGTGACAAGCTGAGGGTCATACTTCCACGGACTCAGGGAAAGTTTTTCCAAAGGAGGGCTGAAATCGGCTGAAAGAAGGAACGGAGAAAATGATAAATGTCAGGTTATAAATTAAGTCAGTCAAAGCATTTGGCTTCAGAGATAATATATATTTTACTGAATATTTAAGAAATACACAGAAATACACCCCCTGTTTAATAAGCACATGGCTCCCCCCTGAGGCAAGGTTGGTGAGAGGCTTTTGTAACGATCACAATGTTAACATTTCCACATTTTAATTTTTTTATAGTCATCTATTGTATGTGAGCGACCAAGCGTGTACTAAATCAAATGTTACACTGTACACTCCTGTCAAATGTCTTGCCTAGTTATCAGTCTTACTGTCGTTTGTCCTCTGCGGCTGTGCTGTTACTCTGCTGTTGAATGTGTTGACAGAGTCGTTCAGAGGCCAAGGGCAGCTGTGGTTGTTGCCATGTTTTGGGTTCATGTGACCATCTGGAGCCTGTTTGCTGTGAGCCTGACTCAGCAGGGTGTTGAGGCTGTTGTAAAGACTTGCACTGAGGTCAAGGTTAGCAGTGTAGCTGGAGCTGTGCATGGAGCCATCCTGGTTCGTCATTGATGTGGAGAGCTGATTCCGGTGTTGGTTGTTGCTCAGCGGCTGCTGCGGGTGGTTACGCTGCAGCGCTACAAGCAAAGCTGCCTCGTGGTTGTACACAGAGGAACAGCCATCCAGACTGCCTGAGCGGCTGTGGCTGGGCACCTGGAGAGTTTAGACCCAACACCAAAGACGCTCAGAGTGGGCATGAATTATTTGGTAAATTGTATTTTGCGTCAGCCTTCTCTGTCATACCTGGTATCCATCCATTGGTATAGTCACCGGCAAACTGCTCTGTCGGGTGTGTCTCCATGTCTGGAGGAGCCTCTGTTGGGCTTCGATCTTCTCTTTCTCCCTCTCAACACTCCTCTGGCCCTCCTTCAGTCTGTCCAGGTTTTGTTTGTACTCCAGCAACTGGGCCTCCAGCTCCTCACGCTCACAGCGTAGTCGCTCAGCCTCCAGGAGGCACTGTTGTTCCCGATGCTCCAGCACACTCTCCTGCTCACTCTGTAAACAAAGACAAATATAGAGTTATCAAAAAGAAAGGGCAATATTATAGAATTTGTTGCAAAGTTACTGAAACAAAAACATTAAATCATTATTTATATAACCAGTAATTCAGGTGTAAATGCTAATAAAAATAAAAAAGACAAGTAAGACAATCGCCATCATGTGACCCCAACTTAACTGTAAAAGTAGTCAAAGAATACATTAAATCCCTGCATTCAAAACTGTGTGGACAGTACACCCTGCAGGTGAGGAAGGGAAGTTGCATGTTCAATTCAAACTTTAGCTTTACATCTGCCACAGGGGCAACTTGTAGCACTTTGACGAGTTCCGTGTTTGCTTTTTGAATTCATACTATAAATATAGAGGTTCTATGTTAATCCATTATTTAATGAAATACAGATTTTTGACTGTTTTTGTGAGCAGGGTTTTTGTGGCTGAACTTTGAGGTTAGCTTGAAAGCACAAGTTCAGTGTCTTTTCTGTGATGGACATGAGGGTCTGACCTGATGCTTCTCTCTGGCCACACACTCTCTGTCCCAGCGCTGCTGTTCCAGTTTCAGCTTCAGATGAAGTTTCTGCACCTCGTCCACTTCCTCTTTTTTTCTCTCCGAATTTTTTCTCTCTACTTCCTCCTTCTTCTTGTCATTGCTCTTCTGCTTGTCCTGCTCCTAGATTTAGAGCAGACACCGAATTACCATATTTGGCCATAGTGCTGTGGACCTATAGGTAGTAAAATAACTTTGTGAATATGTTGGTACCGGACTGTTTTGAAGGGATGCAAGTGCTCGCAGTGAGGGCTTATGAACTTCATACCAGCTGTCCTGCAGTGTTACTGCAGCCTGTAGATACCAGGAGAACACACACACGCTCAAATTGATAACTGTTACATAGAAGCTGCCTTGTTAAGTTTAGGAATGTAATAGTATATCCTCAAATCTAAATAGACACATCATACAAAATCCCTGTGTATGTCTCTGAGAAAGTTATGTCTGTCCCCTGTTCTTCAGACCAACATTAGTTGTTTAGATGAAGCTACAGCTCAGCTATAGAGAAGATTTAAACAATGCTCCTTATAAAGGTGTCTTTACCAGTGACTTTTGCTTCTGTGCACTATATTTCAGGAACTTGTTGGACAGTGCTTCTATATGTTAAAATCCAATGTCTTGAATCAGACCTTCTTCTAAATGAAAGTGGGGGCTAAGCTAGTAGGGGTAGTTTAATTAATTTTCTGCATCATAATTGTCTCTTGCTTCAATATCATTTTATGATTTATTATTGTATTTACCAGCCTCATGATTGTAATCAAATTGCAAGTCTTTGTTTGAGGATTGAATTCATGTTGCGTGGCACATGCAATGGTATTTTGTGTATGTTGTAAAAAAAAAAAACGGAAGAAGTACAGTCAGATGGTTATTATTTCTGGAAAGCAACAAATGATAAAAATGGTTGTTTTCTTACTTGGAGACTATAGAGAATCTGAGTTAGGATCTGGACACTTTCTGCCACCTATAACAGAGTATTATTAGGTATTACAAGAGGATAATTGAAAGAATATATATGATGGAGAATTGCTGATGAGAAGTACAGAACATGAACCTTCATCAGTGTCCCTTTGGTGTCTCCTCTTCTCAGCTCCTGACCAGAGCCCCACAAAACATTGTCCAATGCTGTCAACTCTGTCTCTGATCCAAGTGAAGTAGAGCTCATACTGACCGTGCTCAGATAATCTGCTGCAGGAACCAAGGAAGCAGGAGGAGGAGATGCACAGAGGCGCGCACATGTTATCAAGTGTCGCTTAAACTGAATCCCATGCAGGATGGTGAGCAGAATTGTAAACATAGTGGACAAACATGCAAACTGACACACAGAGAGTTAGAGGAAATATTTGCAGCTCACGTTCTGAGGGAGACTCCTGGACGTTGCTGCCGTGACTGGTGTCGCTGTTCTTTCTTTCTGTTGAGTTCTGGCTCTGTGCAGAGATCTCTTCACGAGCCTGAAGAATAGAGATCAGGTTCTCCGCTGCAGAGGAAGCCAAGATAACACAAATATATAATGAGCCTGTCATGTGGCAGCAACCTGTTGCATTAGAGGGATGTAGACACAGTCAAGAAAATGCAGAATGAGGTAGACAGGTGACTAAGACAGGTGACATCAGACACCGACATTCACCTTCTCTGAGTGCAGCTGAGAGAAGAGATGACGCCTGTCGAGGGATCTCACTGTCAGTATCTGGATTAACCAGCAGATGGCGATGAGGCACAGCATCTGGGGAGTGCAGGGTTAGCTCTGTCAGCTCTGCATATAAACGTAGCTTCTCCTCCAAGCTGGTGCAGATACTCTGGTCTTGACCCAACAATGTCTCTGCAAAAATATAAGTTCAGGTTTTGTTGAAAATAATATGACTTCTAGCATGGTCAAAACCACACCATTCCTTATAAATATGTTGTTATAATACAGTTAATCATTTCTCACCTTGGAATTTGGTGATCTTCTGCACTCTCGCTTCTGCTGCTCTCCTGACCTCCTCTGACTCCACACCTCGATCCTCCTCCTCCTCCTCCTCAGGACAACTGCAGGGTAGATCAGATTATTACATCACCACTGAGTGGGAATCCAGTGGTGGGTGGTGGAAGGTTTCTTTTCATTTGACAGATATCTTTGCTGTTTTTTTATGTTTTAAATTAATTCAAAGTCATACTTATAAAATAAAGTTTAATTATACTTAGTGATACGGTAAAAAATACTCACACTGTAGCAGACAATGGAAGATAATCTGATTTTTTACATTATTAAAATGAAAATACTGCCCGGCCCAAATCCATTTTAATATTTTGAAATTGGGTTGCCATATTTTTTTTCTTTGAAATTCGGTTGTAAACAAAGAAAATTATTTGTTAGACTGATTATTCAAACGACAAACCTCTCGACTGCTTGTCGAATGTGTTTCATCCATGCATTCCTCTCCTCTTTGGTGTTGGTGTGGACTTCATACATCTCTGGTCCCACTGATGAGGCGGAAATAAGGAACATCCCTCTCTCCTCGTTGGCCACTTCTCGGACAATGAGCTTCTGCAGAGGGATGACGGGAGGCTTTTGGTCCTAAAGTAGTGAATACAGATGATTAAAACAGATGCTTTAAGTGTGTGCATCGTAGATAGAGCTAGATGGCTAGCTTGAGCGTGACACTTGTGCTGTAGCTTACCACTGCAGCAAATATGAAGCGCTGGTCTTTCTCTTGTAGGAAAACCAGTACGTCTGTGAGCAGGAGGGCCAAAGTGTCTGAATATATAAATAAATATAAATAAATATAAATTGAAAACAGTGGCAAATTAAAAATCTTGCCATCAAAGGTCGGGTCCTATGCACCTTTTAGACGCCCTGTGGCCGTCTTCCAGTAGACGAGCCCTTTGTGCTCCATGACCCTCTGCGGGCTGTGCAGGTCCTGTTTCCGGAACACTTTGCCATTCTTCAGCTTAGCAAAACTCTTGTTCTCCAGCCGGGCCAGCACCTCCTGCAGCTCCTGACACTTCACATATTTACTCACACTCAGGTCCACCGTAGAGATGATGTCACGGATCTGACCCAAGGCCTTTGACAGGTCAGCGTGGTCCTGACTTCCCTCTGTTGATGAACAATTATACATTCTTATGGTTGGTTTTTATTAATTACTTTAATTTGTTTGTTTAATAACCTTAGAGATGAGCAAACTACGGCCCGTGGGCCAGATACGGCCTGCTGAGCTTTTTAATTCGACCCACCAAACATCGGTACAAGGTGTGGTAAAGACTGATGTCAACCCTTTAGTTTCATGCAGTACAGGAATCGACTGCAATTTCTGTTGATGCCACTGAATGGCAGTAGACATCAAATGTGCCAAATTATCTTTGAGAGTTTAGGTTTCTTCTTGTACATTTTATTAAAATGATTTCGCCCAGCATTCCAGTCAGCGAACAGAGAACAAAAAGTTATTTTAACATGTTCATTTCTAGTTTCTTTCGTCATTGCAGCTGAGTGTGTGAGTGTCTGCAGCTCACTGCTACAGCAGATGACACACACCTGATGTTCATCTATATTCTCATCTCGTCTGATACCGTGACCTGTTGTTGTTGCTTAACATCTCTGAGTGGTTGATAGTGCCTTGTTGTTGTAACGTGTGGTAAGCGCATGTTCTTGCAGTTTTTGTGGTTCTGCTCTGTGACATTTAGAGCTGACCTACCCTGTGTGTAGTGTAATATCCTCTCCAGCAGTACTGGGTACTTGGTAATGCGCTGAGTGACCAGTAGGATAAATTCCGGCACACCTCGTCGACGGACCAAAGAGTTGTTGCTCTGTTGCTGTGAAATGACGTAACAATAAAAAGCACTCAGGTATTATTAAATTAAAGTACGATCTCCGGAAGAATGTAGAAGTGGCGAGAGTTCTTACTCTGACAAAGTTTTGAAGTTTCTTGTTTTGTTGCTGCAGCTCTTTGAAGACGTTGACAGCTTCTGTGTGGTGACTGCAGAACTCTCCGTAAACCTGCTTCATCTTCTCAGCATTTTCATCGGAGAACTGACAGAGAAGGACGGACAGATGGTCAGAAATGGATGGTATACGTAAAAGTTATTTTGATTTCAGTTTAGATTTTGACTCACACAAACAATGCAATCGATAGAAATCGATCATTAAAATAATTTCCACTTCTACTTTTTGTACAGGACCAAACATTCCAGGTGTATTGCTTCCCTGGTGGTTCTGTTTTAAAAAAAATAGTGTGCACCTGTCTCCACAGTCGAGGAGTAATTGTGTTAAATGATCATGACTTCAATAGTGCAGAAAACCTCTTTTGAACATGAGTTTTCACTAACCTGTTGAAGGAGAGTGTCTCCAATCTGATGGATTAGATAATCTCTGGGGTTGTCAGGTTGGGCTGCATCCTGTCGGCATGCCTGAAGCGCGCCAAAGTGGATCCTGTAGCAGGGGGTCGAGGCAGGGGAAGATCCGGTCTACGGAGTCCATATCCAACTGCAGCTCCTCCAACATGCCTCTCCTGAAGACCTCTGACATGACGGTCAGAGTTTGGATGTGGTGCAACTCCGTCTGCATCAGCTCTGCAGAGAGTGTAGACATAAACGCTGAGACATCTAGAACAGTCTAGAACAGACCAAGGGCATTTCACTGCCCTCCGACCGCCTTGCGTGCCATACTTTTTAAATTAAAAGTCTATGTGTAACCTTGACATTACACCTTGATTGGTGCAGGACGTGCAATTGCAAGGTTGATTGGGCCATGAAGGAGTTTTTTTTTTGTAAATTAAAATATGATCTACAGTGGAACCTCGACATACGAGTGTCTCAACATACGAGCAAGCATCGAGCAATTTTTTTGCTTCAAGATACAAGTAAAGATGTGAGATACGACCACGCTTACAGACACCGACACTAGGTGGCCTAGCACTCATAGCGGCCCACGACTTCTGTAAGCATCACTTCCGTACGTAGCGTTATCTCGCGTGAGTGATCTAGCACGCATGTGTGATCGCAGTACAATATGTACCCTCCTAAAGTTAAAAAAAACACAAGTTAATTCTAAGATTATGTAAATTACGTAGTGTACGTCTAAGGTACGCTATGGAATCAAGTGTCTACGGACGGGCCAACTCTCTTCCCTCCCTCCTCCTCCTCCTCCTCCTCTTTGTCCTCCTCTTCCTCCTCCATTAGCCTCTACTGTATCGTCTGTCTCGAAGGTAAGAACTCATAATTAAAACCACATTTTATTTTATATCACAGGGATCTTTATATACCATAATTTTTGTGTTTGTGTATGTCTCTACAGAAATTAAAAACATGTTTTTTTCCATTGTTATTAGCACTAATAAGCGATGGGAACTGATTAATTTTTTGTCTGTTATTTCTTATTAATATGCTTGTATCTCGAGGTTGTCCTCTATACGAAATAGCCATTTGAAATAACTAAATTGAGTTAATAAAAAAATTATAATTTCAGATGCATCTCATGGAAAATTAAATAAAACAAGAAAATGACAAAAATTAAGTAAAACTACTCAAAACTGCATCATTTTGAAATTGATTATTGAAACAAACTTGTTCTTCTTGACATTGTTAATATTACTGATGGATTAGAGTAAAACAATGGACACAGCCATGTGATTACAGCATCCTGTGGCTACTGCAGACTAAATGTATATATTCAATTGTCCATATTTCCTAATACAGGAAAAACACAAAACATAAAACCTTTTTGCTGCAGCTTTTTTTTTTACCACCGAATGGTTAAATCCAATTTTTATGTACAATCCATGAACCTACCATAGATGACATCTTGTCGTTTCACTGTGTGTCTGTCGTACTGTTTACAGAACTCTGGACTGACCGCCACACTCCATGACTCTGCATCCAGCCCCATCAGTTCAGCTGACAGGTCACTCAGCAGAGGAGTCTCAACAGAATCTGTGAGCACAACGAAAACAAACAACTGTCACCACTTGTCACTGTAGCTGCTTCCACTACGGCCACGTGTTTTATCAGAGACTTTTAAATCCTCCAGGTTGGTGTCCCTCACCTTGAGGAGTGACCGGTGGCTCAGCACTGGGGGGAGTTGTGGTGACCGGCGTTCCCTCATCACTCAGTGAGCCGTCGGTACACGCAGGTGCAGAGCACTCTCCGAGCTCCAGACCTACCGAGTCACTCAGACGTCTGTGGTGTGAAACGGTGCTATTTTTTAAAGTGAAATTATTTGGTGAAATGTTCTCCTCAAAATGTTAACGCTTCACTGTGTTACCTGCTGTCGATAGAGATGGTGAGGCTTTTTGTGAAGGGAGCGACTGTGTCTCTCTTCTCTCTGGCCATGGTGGGCAGTGAAGCGGAGGAGGAGGCGCAGAAGGATGACGAGGAGGACAGAAAAATGGAGGCTGCAGAGTTCTCTTTGACGGAGTCTATAAGAGAAGATGAGAAGTGACTGGACACACATCAGCTGTACAGGTGAGTCAAAAAGTTCTAAGACAGAAGTTCAAAAGGTGTCAATCCTGGGTAAAATTTTGAAGACTGTGCAGATGCATACCCAATCACATGAATCAGAGCATGGCCATTACACATATAATGGCATTTATTTATGTATTTACTTTCATTTACTAGTACTGGTCCCGGCCCAGTGGTTGAGAACTAGCTTTTTTTAAATTTAAATTAAATAATTAATTCAGTCATTTTTTTAGTGAAAAAAAGCCTATTTGAATAACCACACTGTAAAAGATAATTAGTGATCCTTCGTAGTTTAACAAGCAAAGCAGTTTAAAGTTGAAACTGTTATCAGGCCAATTCTGAACAGTGTATTTCCTCAAACACACACACTCATTAAATGTGAAGATGGTCAAACTAAAATGACACCATCACATACAGACAGACGGAAACTCTCCCGCCTCCTCAGTCATGCATAATCACACACGTAAACACAATCCAGGCCAGATCCCCCGCTGAGAGACATTAAAATTTAACTTATTCTTCAGCCGTGAAATAACAACATAGAGGAGGGGTGGGTGGAGGTGAGGGATGGGGGAGGGAGTGGGAGGTTGGGAGAAATAGTTAAATGCACGGCATGAGAAAGCAAGGGAGGACAGGTGATGACCGCATGATTCAAAGAGCAGGAAGGACGCGGCAGAGGTGAGGGGCGGGGGGTGGGGGGAAGTGTTTCTCAATTTCTCACTCACTCTGTGGGAGGGACAGGGTCTTGCTTTTTACCAGCACCGCATTCCTCTCCTGCGGCTTCTGTGGAACGAGAGAATCACATCAGTGTCAACAGATCAGTTTCGAATATCATACTTGTTGAGGTGGTGTTTTACTGAAGTCAATTTATGTCCAGCGTCAACCATTAAATAGACCCCTTTCAACCTAACCCCCGACCGCCCCACAAGCACAATTCCCTAACTGTGTTGTTCAGAACATTCCACGAGTTCCTTTGTCTGTATGAACTACGTCTGCCTTCACTTCAGAGACTGATTCATATATATTGTTTTTGGAACTCAGCCTTTACTCTGCACGGCAGTGTAGTATCACAGGAAACAGAAGAAAGAGACAGAAAATACAACTAAAACCAGGATTTGACCTTGAGCTGTACGTTTCTGCTGCACAGTGCTGGGGGGGTGGGGGGGGGAGGAGGTCTAATTGGGTTGAATGTGACCTGACAGTCGATCAACAAGTGTTGCAGAAAAAATAAAAAAAAACCCTCTATAGCATCAAATCTGTGGGAGGGCAGGATATGGCATTAGGCAAGTAGAGAAGACCAAAAGAAATTTGGGCCTTTCAAGAAATATATTCAATTTTTTTTATTTAATTTGAATAATTTAATTTATTTAATTTATATTTTTTATAATAATAATAATACATTTTATTTCATAGGTGCCTTTCTGTCACCCAAGGACACCTTACAGTGAATACAAAGATAATACAGCATTAAATTTTTAAAATTTATTTTCTATTTTTATAAAAAAATATATAAATATTTTTTTTTTTTATTGTTTATCATACATTTTTTAAATACATATTTTTTTATAAAAACATTATTTTATTTAAATCAGTGAGGGAAGTCCAGTTTCCTCTGAAATATCATGAAATATTAAGGTCAGAATCAAGAATTTGGATTCAAGCAACAGGTGGTTTCAGTTGAACTGAATGCGGGCTGGATGTTTGGATATTAGGAAGAGCCTTTTTCTCTGCATTACCACAGAGAAACACAGAGATAAAACAGCCATATGACTCACTGGGATTTAATAGGTCAAATGACAATAAGGCTGAATGCCAGTCTTTTATTTTCAGCAGGGCTGTCCAGCTCAGTTTTACCGTGGATCGTATCGAGTGTTGCAGGAGCTTCGACTTCATGAGAGACATCCAAAGCAAGTAAGTCTACGGCTGAATGACATATTTGTCCAATGAATGGCGAGATACTGTAGACTGATTAATATGGATAAGGACAATGGTCCAAGTTTTACAAGCCACTATGAAGATGCACAGTAATTTTTTAAGTTGCAATTTTGCACATTTTATAACATTTTCACTCATTTATATTCATTTAATCCTTTATTCCATTAATCTGTCATGAACAAAAAAAAATTGTTTAGATTAAATAAGGTTAAATTACCTTTACACAGGCAGCAACGGCTTCTCTGCAGCTTTTATGCACGTGCAGAAAACAGTCTGCAGACAAAGACACACGTGCATTAATTTCATCATCATCATCATGACGCTTCACAATAAATAAATGTGTCCACATGTGGTTTTTATAGTGGATGACATCCTGCTACTTGTGTTGGATGCAGAATTTGCGAGAGGAAGGAAACCTGACGTCTCCCGCTAAACAGAACCACGTGCAGTGAGATTTACACAAACCCCAAACAGTGCAGCCACAGGGAGACGTAAAACGACAACAGAACTGACGATGTAATGCTTACTGGAGCACTGCAGCAGCTCCTTCCCAGAAACAGACTTATCGCAGGCTACACAGAGCGTAGCGCCAGATGGAGACACGGGAGTGAACTGGTGTCCACTAAATGTTCCCGATTTCTCCTTTCCCTCCTTGACCTCTTTGAACTTCACCTGAAAACAAGAGGCGTGAATTTCACAACTCAAGTCAAGCTGTTGATCGCACATCATGTCATTTAAAGCAGTGTTTCCCAAACTTTTTTTCTGGGGACCCATATTTTAAAAGTCACAAACCTTCATGAGCCACGTCAATAGACATTATTGGTAAACTCCTGGGAAACAACCCAAAAAAAAAAACAACAACTCTTGTGACCCACCTGAGGGTCGCGACCCAGCCTTTAGGAAACTTATATATGATTTAATACACTGTGAGCAGTAGGTACTGTGATACACG